>NC_092038.1:12759040-13359040 GCF_003086295.3 Arachis hypogaea
TTGTTCAACACAGATGAGGGTGTTGGATAGGGCCTTCCTTCTATTCTTCAACAAAAACAAAAAAAATACCAAAAAAACTATTTTCAAAAAAGAACCCAAAGCCAAGGCCACCTCTTCCAAAAATAATAATCCTCTTTATCATGTGAATATCAGCAAAGAAAACACTTACAGCAAGTGTAATCGAGTTGTCACTACTCTTCTCAATGCTTCATTTTCGAAAAGAAAATCAATGATAAAGTTTGTAAGATTATTCATGATTATAATGCTCTCGAGCAACTAAAAAGATTTAACAAAAAAAAGATAAAAAAATATTTGGATAGCAAAAATTTTATAAAAGAGTTGTAGGTTTGTCTTACATCCAAAAGCAAAAGAAAGTTATAATATTTGATAAGTGGATATTCAAGGCATATAATGAGATAGTAAATTTTTTTCATCAAGCTAAACAAGTATGGTGGAGAATTTATGATTTTTGGAGTTAAAGAAAAAGAAAAAAATCACTAACGAAGAATGGATAAATTGTGATTGGATCTAATTTTATTGAAGAAAATAAAATTGAAGTGGAAGAAGAAGAACTCAGAAAAAGTGAATTTGTCATATGAACAAATACAAAACCTAAAATAAAAGAAAATCACAGATACTATAGAGTACATATTGTTATCCACTATTTATAGCTATTAGAAAATTAACTTTATTAAAACCTAACTCAATATGGTAAATAAATTAACTATGGTTATGAGGTAATTACTATTGCTAGTTTTAAACCTCTAACCAAAACAAACTTTTCTATCATTCTAACTAAAGTTACTAGGGTGAGCACGGGGTAGCTGGTACCCGATTACCCACCCGGACCCGAATCGAACCAATTAAATTGGTTTAGGAACCGACGGGTAATCGGTCCAACCCGAACCAAACTGATGACATTTGCTGATGATGGTTCGGGTATCAGTTTGGGGCGCGGAACCCGAACCAACTCGTAATACCATCATAATTAATTAATTAATTAATTAATATTATATGACTTTGAAAACACATAACCTGATAACCCTAATACTATCTCATTCTCACTAACGGCGCAACCAAAACATGGAGTAAACTCAGAAATTAAAAACCCTAACAGAGGCAGAGCGCAGACCCTACCCACAACCAGCTTCTCCAATCTTCATCGTCTTCTCCATTAGGCGTCAGGCGCATCGTCTTCTCCACCTCGTCTGTGGAACCATCTGGTGTATCGTCTTCCTGGTAGCGGCAGCGACGTAGCAACCAACTTTCTCTCGGTCATTGGTGTCTCAGCCGGTATCTCTGTCAGCATCGTTGTTCACGGTCCCTCTCCAGTAGCCAGCTTCATCTCAGTCAGTCGTTCCCTCTTCAGCAACCAGCTTCCTCCAGGCTCCAGCGTCGTCTTCTCCGGTCACTCATTCAAATTAGTCTATAATTTTTGGAGAATGTTATACGTTAAACTGTTAATTGTTTATTTCTGTTCAATTTTTTGAACTTATACATTCTTAGTTGTTGTTGAATAAAGCAATCTGATCACTCTGAAGCAATCGTGCTGTTCAATTTTTAAATATTAATAGAATCTTGCTTTTATGTAAAAGATAGATTTGATTTGAACTGAGGATCTTCTATAAGCTAATTTTAATTTTTAACTTCAAAAATATTATGCTAATTGCTATACAGTTACTATTATAATTCATTGTAGCAGATATTTATAACAGAGACCAAACCCTTAGAGTTTGATAATTGATGTTCACTTAAAAACTAAAAACCCCCTTAGAATTTGAAGGTTGAACCAAACATACGCTGAAGGCAAGGTGGCATTAAGAATGTAGCAAGTGATGATAGAGTGCAATTATATGATATTTGTATTCCTTTTGTGTATGTATTTATTTATTTTTTTATCTATCATGCAATTTCACAATATTGATTTTATCTTGTAATGAGTTGATTTGATTATTTAAACGGTGTCTGTATATGTATAATTTGAATTTGTATTGAATCATAAGATATAGAGTAAAGTAGTATCCATCAGAAGGAATTAGGTGCTGTCAATTATGATCTTTACTCGAGTTATAGATATTCGATGAGAAGGTTCAAGTAGCACTTGAAAGTTAAGATATAGAGCTACACTGAGAAAAATTACCAAAGCAAAATAGAGTGACTATGATGATGATGACAATGATGATGACTATGATGATGATGTATATATTGTGTGTGAAAAAAAAAAGCAGTAATAGTAATAATGAGCAAACACAACAAAATAAAGTTAGTAATCAAATGCTCTATGTCATAGAAATGGTGAATTGCATGTTTAAATAGTGGCCATGCCTTTAAAAATTTCTTAGGAGCAACATAACTCAAAAATTAAAAGTAATGCATTCCAACACAAGGAAATGATAAGATGAAGAACAATAAGCATATCAAGCTTTGGTCACTCAAAATTTGTTAAAATAGCCACAATTTGTTAAACTTCCATTTGGACATATTGCTTGCAATGTTAATAAATACTCTACAGTAAGGTCTTTCAAGTTTTAATTGTACTAATTGGTTAGTAACAAATACATGACTTCTCTTATTTTATGTATTTTGCATATTCAAAAAAATGGGGAAAACTAACCCTAAAAGTGATTCGGTTGTTGGAAGTACTTCTCCAAGTGCAGTCACTCCCGCTGCTGAGAACGATGGTCTTTCTGGTGGAACATCGCAAAGTCCAGCTCCCCCAGCATTGCCTGCCTCAAATCCTTCATCAGAAACACAAACCGAAGCTGCTGGAACTACTGGCAAGCCTCCAAAAGAGGTAAAACGTAAACTCAGTAGAGCACCTAGTACTGTTTGGGCGCTTTACTAAAAGTTCTCCTAATGAAGCTTGCTACAACTATTGTAAAAAAAACATGCATGCAATAGTTCTAGTCATTGTACAACAAACTTGCATAAACATTTAAGAATTTGCACTAAAAACCCTCATAAGCAAGCTGAAAAGGACCAGAAAACTATTGCACTTGGGAGCCAATTTGAGGATGACCCTAATGCAGTCACTATGAAGCTTGTTGATTTTAATCAAGAGGAAACTCGTCTTGCTCTTGCAAATATAATAATTGTTGATGAACTTCCTTTTAAATTTGTTGAGGCTCAAGGCTTTAGACAATTTATGAGTAAAGCACAACCTAGGTTTAAGGTTCCCTCCCATTGGACAATTGCTAGAGATTGTATGGCTTGTTTAGATATGAGAAAGAGAAGTTGAGAACATTGTTATCTGAAAATCTCCAAATAGTTTCCCTTACTACCGATACTTAGACCTCATTCAGAATTTGAATTATATGGTGACTACGCATTATTGATGAGTCTGGACATTGCATAAAAAAATTTGAATTTTGGTTTGATTACTGATCATAAGGATGAAACTATAGGGAGAGCCTTAGAACAGTGCTTGCAAGAGTGGGGTATTAGAAAGACATGTTGTGTAACTGTTGACAATGCTAGTGCTAATGGTGTTGCAATTTTGTATTTACTTAGAGGCATGGGTGATTGGAATGGGTCAACATTGTTAAATGGGGAGTTCATGCATATGAGGTGTTGTGCTCACATATTAAATCTAATTGTTGATGAAAATCAATGAAGTATTATGCTCTTACTCACATAGCTAGGGATTTGTTGGCTATTCCCGTCTCTACCGTGTCTTCTGAGTTGGTGGAAATTGTACTAGTGGTCGTGTGCTTGGCCAATTTAGAAGCTCATTAAGTCCTTCTACTGTTGAGTCTCTAATTTGCTCAAAAAATTGGTTGAAGACTCAAGAGAAGATGTATGACTTAAAGCAAGAACTTGAGGACAAGAAAAACTTGAATTAGGTAACTATTTTAATTATATTTCTTTAAATTATTATGTAATTGTTTATTGTTGAGTCTCTAATAATAATTTAATTACTGTTAATGTAGAGCTTTCAACTTTAACAATATCTAATCAAGCCATTGGAGTTGATGTTGTTTACGACAATTTGAGGTTAACATTTTTCACTAATTATTTATTTGTTGAATTACTTTTAATTAATCAATTTTATATATTGACATTAGCTAATTATATGCTAATTTTTTGAAGGTCACAACTCCTCTCTTAAATATGCTTGGTTGATGGAGTGAAGGATTATGGAGTGAAGACTTTGAAAACTAGACAAATATTTCTATTGCACTTTTGTATTGAGCTTCTAATGTTTAGATTTTACTGTATTTTGGTTTTAACTTTTTTCAAAGATTATCCACTAGACTTTTGTATTTAACTTTTAATATTTCTATTGCACTTTTATATTTCATTAGACAAGATTATTCACTATTAATATGTTTGGATTTTGATGAGTTTAATTTTTAATGTATTTAGTGTTTAATATGTTTGTATTATTTTGTTGATGTTACATGTTTATTTTATTTGTTGAGTTTTTAACATAAAAATTTGTTATTTTTTTTTTATGAATTTCAAAGTCATCGGGTACCCGCTACCCGAACCGAACCAATCCACTTTTAATCGGTTTGGTTTGGTTCGGATACAAACATAAAAAAATGCAAATCTGAACCAAACCGAACCAATTATTTTTGATCGGTTCGGTTCTAATTTTATTTTGAACCCGAACCAAACCGACCCGTGCTCACCCCTAAAAGTTACAAAAACAAATATTATCAACAAATTATTCAACCATAATCAGTTATAGCTTGTTTTTGTGAGCTATTAGATACCAACTTAATATCATCTCTAACAAGATGAAATTACAGAATATCTAAAGGTGTTACACCAAATTCATGCAACAATTAAGAGAAGACAATACTATTGTAACTTGAACCAAAAAATTCTATATGCAAGAGACAAATTTGAATTATCTCCTGTTGCAACATTATCCTGAAGCTAAGATCAAAATTAATCATTTAATCTATTTGAAATTAATGTTATTTTATATTACTAATGTTGTTTCTTAGGTCATAATGAGATTTTTCTGAGCTTGAGGAATGAGACAATTTTTCCAAGATAGAGAAATAAGTATCTTCATGGATATCTTGGATACTTTAGTCATTTGTTGATATCTTAATATTATCTTTGTGGATCATGTGTGTATTTTCTTGTTAAATTGTCTCTTAACAATTTCTTTTACTGAACATTTTTCTTCAAAAATTCCAGAATAAAAAAACTCTTAATGTGCATGTCATTTGATTTTGGACCACCATATAGATCACTATCTTTTATATTTTTTTGTCATTGATCAGCTACTCATTATAATGAATCAACACGATAAAAGAACTCACCACTCACCAATAATATCCTAATAGAATTCATAATCAAACTATTGAGTAGGCAAATAATTCGATAGTCCAAAACATTTGAAGTATTAAAGATTCTAGTCACAAACTATGTTTTTTTAAGTTTTAATAATTATCAAATAGTCCTTATTTAATTTTAAAATTTACTCTTTATTTTATAAATTATTATTCTATTAATCATCATTTATGTTTTCATAACTGTATCGTTAAAAATTAAAAACAACAACAAAAATATAACTTCCATTACTAATTTGATTTCTAAACTTTCAAGTTCATGATGTTTTTCGTTGTTTTGATAAGTCGATGAGTAAACAATGAGAAAATTCTGTTTGTCGTTAATCCAATCGATTTAATTTGACATCAATCGATTGTTAAGTAATAATGTATGTCAAATAACTGGAAACTAGTATTAATCGATTTAATAGAGAAAATAATCAATTGATTTTTAACAAAATCGATTGAAACAACAAAAATTATATGTTACATCTATTTCAATATTTCTTGGTCAATCGATTGTTAAGGAAACTAATTGATTGTAATATTTTACAATCTAAAAAATAATACACATTTTTAAACTAGTCACACACAAAAAAAATCATAAAATTATATTTTTTATTATAATTTATGTATGTACTTTGAAAAACTATTAATTGGATCATATCCTAACATTTACTCATACTCATTATATTTTGTAGGTAGATATTTTCAACAACATAGATTTAAACAAGATGCAACAATATGTTTATAATTTTATGAAAGCATACTGTTGATTTGAAATTTGTAAGTTTTTTTTTCTAATTTTTATTTATATTTTTTTAATTAGCAACATACATACATAATGTGTAATTGACTTATGTATTTTTATGTTTTAGATATATATTCTCATTGAAGAGAGTAATCACTAGTAATTAATCGAAATTTTCGTTGAGGTCACACAATTTATCATTTGGACACCCATTTTTTGTTAACGGTTATAAAAAGTGCATTTACATTCCAATCAAGTACATGTTTCTTCCAATCAATTGGAACGTATAAATCCAATCAATTGATTTATTCCTACAATCAATTGAATGGGTAATAAAATTGATTCAATTACTCCAAAACTGACTTTTTCTCAAAAAAAAAAAAAAACAATCAACTCCTATTAAAAAAACAAAACTTTTCAACTAATCAATCGATTTTTAGAATAAAAAAAATAAAAAAATATTTTCTTACGAACCAATCAATTAGCTGAAAATAAAAATCGATTGTTTTCTGAACAACGTAAAAGGGAGGACTTCTGTTCACTAACCAATTAAAAAAATCGATTGATTTTTTGCATATTGTGATTTTTGCAACTGTGAATATTGCATACCTGCCAATTCATAAATGATGATCGTCACTACAACAAATTGATAATCACAATGGCAGGAGATTCGTAAACGATTACAATTATAGAATTAGATAATTGAGAAACAAATTGATGATAGATTAGATTATGAAATTAGTAATATTAAGATTGAAAGAGATAAATCTAAGATTTTCAAATCAAAATAAAATTGATTTTAAGATTAATCTTTATAGAACTTAATGATAGAATTTGAAAAATAAATATATCATGAGAATAAAATAATAATTTATAAAATATAGAATAAATTTTAAAATTAAATAATATATAAATGGTCAATTAATAAATAAAATTAAATAAAAATAATTAATTATTAAAAAACTTAAAAAATATATTATGTTACTAAACCTATTTAATAGTCCAGATATTTTGGAACCCGCTAAGCAATCATATGCATTGGATTAGTCTTTTGCTTATTGCATTAAAAGATATCTTGAAAAGCCGAAAAACAAAAACTATTAAATAATTCTACCATAACATCGAGATTAAATCGAATAAAATGTCATCCAAAATCTTATTTTCAAACATTATCCATCAAGATATACTAATTTACCATAATCTAGTATGTAATTCCAAACAATTTTTTTATAAGTCACAAATACATCATAAGCAACTAAATATACCAAAATAATAATAAAAATACTATAAGCACACTAAATGGCGTTGACCCACATAAAAAACAATTGCTATTTATATACATATTTTAATGACTTTTTTCTAAAAAAAAAAAGTGTTATATTCAATTATTCGCACATCATGAAGTGTTATATGTGTGCTAATGTGCTATACGAATTACGAAACATCCAATTAATTCTTACTTCCTAAAATTTCTATCAATATTCAATTTTAATTTTTGAAATTAAAATTCTGAAAAAGTATTAAAAAAATTAAAATTCTGAAAAAGTATTAAATATTGTGATAAGGATCACTACATGTCTACATATATAGATGTCAATTCTTAAGAGAGAATGAATTTAATAAAAATTAAAAAATAATGACCATTTGTGTGTATAAATAAAAGAAGCATCAATCTAAAACAAACACACAACAACAATAAAATATTCTTTCTCCTTTTATATACAATTCTCTATTTTCTCTTTAAATTCTTAAGTTACAATATATATAATACTAGTAAATAGATAAGTTACTTCTATTATTATTGTGAGATAATTATAGTAGTAAATACTAATAATACTAGAATCTTCTATTTACACTTTTTATTTTATATTTATTATATTTTTTATTTATTTATTTTACAACATTAAATAAAACAGCATCTCTCACCATTTTCCGGTTGAACGAAATTCTTATTTTCCAGTAGCTGCATTTAAGTTAATCCTCATTCTATATTAAAAAAATATAAAAAACAAAAAAACAAAAAAATTCAATGCTCAGTCTCCAATGAAACCCTATCCATCGAAACTAAAACGGGGATTTCCTCGTACGATAATAAGTTACAAAAAATTCCAACAATTGGATCTATTTCGCTATCGAGGACAAAAAATTCATACCGCAAAAGCCATTTTGGAGCACAAGAATATTAAAATTCTATAATCAAAATTCACATATTCCTGAGTTTCACACAAAAATTAATTGTACAGAGTATGGATAAGCCATACCTATGATACAAGACGCGACCCCCAAGAAATATTTCTGATATATCTCACCATCACAGGAAAAGAAAAAAAAAAATTAGAAAACCTTCCAGTCCTCTTGGTGACAAAAATAGGCAACACCGACAAAATCCATGACAATACTGACCTTGATTCTGTACCTAAGCCTCAATTTACAACAGTGGGTGAACCCGGATAACCACTATCCCAGTCAAAATGGACAAAGCTGTGTGGCCATCGTGGTTTCTTCTAATCACAGAAAGGGGTGATGAATGCTGATTGAGTGTACATACGAACGCCTTCATGCTTTCTGCAGGGTTTGAGACCACGAGCTCGGGTACCCCATAATTGGCACGGTGCTATGTACAGTACAGTACACCAGAAACCACACGACAGCACAAGCAGTTAAGGCTAAACATTAGGGACTTTCCTGCTGATCACTATATCCAAGCAAGAGAACCCCGGTCATTTGTTACTTGAGGACGGCCTCTAGTTGGTGTCGGTGGTCTGTTGGCATTCAATTCCTGCCCATTTTTTAACCAACATTTTAATCAACTCAAATAGAAGATTGCATATATTTGATATTGCAATATTACAAAGCATCAAGAGTGCGCCAACCATTTAACCAAAAATATTTGAAGGAATACCTGCATCCACGTATCTTCAATATGACGCTCCGGTGATGTTTCGGGTGAAGAAATTGCAGGTGGTAATGGGTGGATCAATTTAGGAACCACCACAAGATCTCTACCTAAAACTAATATTGCCCCAGCATTATTTGCAGTACCTATGCCGCAAGTAAATGTTAAAAACTTAAGATTTAGAGGATAAAATGATAGCAGGAAAGATGCAATGTAGCAGTCAGCAACATATACCACAGTAGTTTGTAGCTGAAAAAAGAGTGATCAGATGCCCCTGGGCAAAGCGCTCAAAGCCATCCATAACACATTCATGTGCTCGAACAATCAGCTGAAGATCATTGTTGTTGCAAAATTCCATCACACGGTCCGGCTACAATAGCAAATCTCATTTAGATGAACATGATAGCATATATGCAATCTAAACTTCTCAAGGTAGAAGCTTAAAAAATGAGGACAGCATAATGCACAAAGGTGCCTACAGCTACAAGGCTAGAAATAACATCCCACTTCATAAAAGTGGCAACATTCAAACTAGAGGGAATGCCATGCTGCCATAAACAATTGCACCAGCAATTGGTAGTGAGTAGATGGACAGTACCACAATAACAGCAACTTTGAACTACAGCACAAATAAACTGAACTAATAAGTTAAATTGACTTTTCAAATTTAAGTGAATATAACTATGCATAGTTTCAAAACAAGACCAGATTACAATTAAAAAAGTTCCAAGACATAATAAGCTATTGAACAATTGATTTAAAAGGCTGCTCCAAAATCCAGCATCACCAAAATGGATTTCTAGAACAGGGAAATAATTGATATCTCAGCATATTGATCAAATTCCATCACATAAAACCCGCATAAACTTATAAATTGTTATTTTCTATGTTATTGTCCAGGAAACTAATAAAAATACATCAACAATTTCATCAAATAGAAGTTAGCACTCACCCCAAAAGTAACTAAACCCGGACCTCTAGCATTTGGCCGCAGCCCTTCCACACTATCATTCTCTGTAGGATCAGACCTAGAGAAACATTTCATGCTGTCATTAGTAAAAAGGGATGCCAACTGAAGTGTCATAAACATGTAAAAGTACACAAACTAACCACAACAGATCCATAAGTACAATCGATCCTGCTTCCATCGTAATTGGACGCTGAATATTTTGAATCTGTTCCAAATGATTTATTGAGCGACCAATACCCCCATGCATGCAAATAATTTTTTTCTCAATTAGAGCAGCCAGAGGAAGCCAATTAAACAGACGGTTTATCCGATGCCATGCCCAAATACCATCTCTCTCACCCTGATCAGAAAAATAAAATGTTAGTTGAGGTATCAAATAATAATGAAAAATCATCGTCCTGCAGAAGAAATTCATTACCATTCGCTCAATGCACTCAATCCGGAAACCAAAAAGGGCATTAATATCTGCAGCTTCATGATTTCCGCGTATCAAATGTACATTGCTAGGATACTCAACCTGTAAAATTCTCATTTTTAGGAATGAAACTGTGTAGCACCGAGTTTTATATTCATAAACACCAAAAGAAGACAACCTAGTATACAGAGTATACCTTCAGAGCAAGCAAAAGGGTTATAGTTTCCAAGCTGTGTTGGCCCCTATCAACATAATCTCCAAGAAATAGATAATCGATATATCTGATAATAATTTACACAAAATTAGAGAGAAAATGGAATTATAAATCTTGCATTACAATACAACATTAAAAAAAAAAATCATAGACAATATGCGATAAATGTATAAACCAATGCAGTCAATAGTAAGCTATGCCATCCAATTGAGACTAATAGGAGCATAGGAAAAATCCCATTAGGGTTTAGGGCTTAAGATAAATATAAAAAAAATTAAAACTAAATGCGAACTCAAAAAGGGATTTGTATCCTATTGTCATTCCAATATGGGAAAACATGTACAAAAGCACAATTTAGGTCAAGATTTAAGAAGTCTATAAATTGGAAGTGTTGAGAAATCCATCATACGAACTTGGGCATAAAGATAAGATCTCAACAATGCATCAAATGTACAAAAAATAAAGACTTGCTCTTAGTTAGACTTCACAGATGTGTAGCAAGCCAACCAATATAAATAATTACACAGAAGGTTGTGGATCTGACATCTTAAGACATTGACAAACATGCTTTAAGACCGTGATAACCAATGCACCAATGGGCTTTAAATTATCAAAGAAAACATTAGCCTGGTACAATATTTGAAGCACACAGGAACTACTTAACAGGCAACAAAACCATCTATGGGAACTAAAGACTTACGCTATGTCACCAGCAGTTGACGGAGCTCCATACTCATCAAAGAGCCGCATAAGATCCCCGAATTGCCCATGTAAATCACCAAATATTTTAATTGGTGCCCTAAGTTGTAAGACAGTTGGTTCACTTGAAAATATACGCTCTGCACTATCACAAAGATCCGCAAGTTCATTGCAATCTAAGAAAAACTGCCGGCGAACTGGTGGTTTCCAGCCACGGGGCTTCAACAGATGTGCTATGACCTACAAAGGATGTCAAGAAACTCTATCCATAAAAAAATCTAAACATAATATGAAAGCCACATGCTTGGTGTTGCAACAAATTAGGTATGATAAAGGCAACATGAGTAGGTAAAATTCAACCGATCACATTCAGAATTTTGCCATGAATAGAATGCGCGTGATAGAGACCGAGGGTAGACAATGACAACAAAAGGAAGGCCAAATGAACGGGAAATAACAACATTCACAGTAGGGTTTTAGGAGTGCGGTTTCAGCTCTAGACCCAAACATGACATATTGATAAAAACATCATACTCTCATAGAAAAGCTTATACCTTCTTTGGGACACTGTTGATAGACATCTGCCGATCTAATAATTTTCTAGCAGCAGTTGCACTTTCTGGAGTCCCATAACTAACCCGTCTGCCTTCATTTTCAAACTGATCAATGGAAAGCTGTCTAACCATGCCACCTAATGCTCCACCAGTCTCAGCAGCAACCACCACCTGGAAATTTTTCAGAGAACAGGAGATGAACTTAAATACTTCAGGTAAGATTTGACATACATATTTTTTCCTCATCAAAATGTATTACTCACAGCTCTGTGATGCAGTCTAACTCCACCAGGAGTGATGTTATTTGCTCCTGCAGAATCAGGCTTAATCAGAGAAGATATTTGTTTGCCACTAGGGGTAGCCTCAGCTGTACGATCTCTGTCAGGCAACTCAACTTCTCCATTCTCCTGCCGTGCTTTTGCCGCTGCCAGCGTGGCACTGATAGCTTCTGCTTCTGCAGCTGATGCTTCAACCAGATACTCAACTCCTTTGGTAGTTCGCCTGTTCATCACTTGAATGATAAAGCCAGAAAAGTGATATATAAAAACTTTCACAAACTGAGATGATTAAAGCTTTCAAACCTAGGTCCCTGAAGCATGGCATTTTCAGTGCTGATATCACTGTACATGTCACCATTTACAGGGGCAGCAACCGGGTTACCCAAAACAACTGAACCATCAGGTGCTGCTTCCAGCGTTGTTTGCCTTGTCCTGTCATCAACAAATCCATATCTTCCAGGTAATCGTCCAACTTGTGCATTAGATGCAGCTGCTGCCGCAGCAGCATGTGAAGCAGCAGGTGTTGTTTCAGCAGCAGCAAGATCTTCAGCAACAAGTAGGTCATCCAGCAAGACCCCTGCAGCAAAAATACAATACACTATGGTCAGTCATATGCATGAAGCAAACAATTAGTTACTCGCCTCAGGATGAAACCCACAGTATGAGAACAGACACTTTCAGCTTGCAAGATCAACATGGATGCACCAATTACAACAGTCAAAATAATATTGTTCTGTTAGACCAACAATGAAAAATAATTTGAAAAAAGAAGTTAGAATTCAGCAACTAAGTCCTGGAATTCTAACATGGTTGTTCTAGTCACTAGCCTGAACAAATACCAAACCCATTTGAACAGTAATACTCCAAGTTTCTCTTAACAATGTAAATGGACTCGACTCAACTCAACTCAACTCAACTCAATTGATCCTCAAAAACAACTAATCATGCACCTAAATAAAAAAAAAAATCTAAGGGTATATAGCTATAATTGAGCTATTCCATGAGTTTCAATATCTCAATTCTTCTAGCTCCAACAAAAAGTTTTCATGAACAAAACATTAACATTCGATACATATGCCAAGTCTAAATAACTCAAGACACAGCCAAGATTCAAATGTCCAGACTGTTTCAAGTCCACTCAGAAACCCAAAAAATTAATCCAATCATTACCAAGCAACGTAATACAAGTAAATCAAAGAAAAAGAAAGTAACTACATTATCATCAGAAATCAGGCTGATGTAATGAAACTACTATAACCAAACTGTCATTTGCATAAAAAAGATAACACATGAACTTCATCAAGACAAATCCTCAAGAACTCAGATTCATGACTTACCACCACGTAATCCACCATAAATATAAATTAGGTCACCAATAGCAGCAGCTGCATGTCTGCAACGCCGTGTCAACTCAACTGAGGCATCACCACCAGCTGCATCAGCACTGAATTTACCTGTTCTTGGGCTGGTAACAACAGATTTTGTATCACACCATACACCAGCGGCAGTGTCCAACACTATCAACAAGGGGGGAAAACTTTACAATAAAATTCTATATCTTTCAATTATTGGTATAACAACAAACCTTGCTTTCATGTTGAGTACTTAAAAACATCCCATTGATAAAAATTAACTAAAGGTTACAGCAGAAACTAGGCATCTGCAAGCTACCCTACAAACAGTAACTACCACAACAATAATTTAACTCCAAAAAAGTTTGTTATTGCTAATGACAGATCCTCTAGATTTACAGAATTTATTCTCTTTATTTTCACCACGAAAAAAACGGAACTGTGTCAAAAAATGAAAAATACATTACGTATCAAGAAAAAGGATATACAGTAAGGTAAGACAAGAAAAGCAACTAGTTTTTTTTTTCTTTTTTATTTTTTGAGTTATGGTGGTGGTGGTTTTTTTTTTTTTTTTGGGGGGGGGGTGCCAGCAAGCAGAAATTTTTCAAGAAGCACCACAAACAAATACCTGCAACACTTGATGAGTCTTCTACCATCCGTCCTCCACCAAGAGCCCCACCAGACACGTGGAGCCTTGCATTAACAAATACCTATAATAATCAAATCAAACAAACTATGATGCTTGGAATATGTAATCAAATAAGACTAATAGAATACAATTACAAAAAGAAAAGGCAAAGTAAATCCCACCGCTGCATGCTGATATCTTGGAGATGGTGAGACACCAGGAGCAATTGCCCACTCCCAACGACCGTCCCTATGCTTAGCAAGTCCATATGCACTAGCTAGTGGCTGCGATATAAGGTTTGGGAGCAAGGGAAAACATATAATCAAAACTGAATTAAATCATTCACAAGAATTACAAAACAATATTGAACCAAAATTTGATTGGAATAACTATCTATAGGCATATGAACTCAACACAAGATGGCCACTGAACCACAACTATCAGTTACATCCATCAGCAGGAAAGCGTCCAATTTATATTTGTACGTTATAGACTGCCAAAGCAGTTGCAAACTTTATTTGGTACCCGTTTAAAAACTAACCCATTTAGTGTACTCGAAGTCCAACAATTGAGTGTGTTCGTTTAAAATTAAATATCCAGAAGAAAAACATTCAATTACTTAAACATAGGTACAAACATTTCGGTTACGATATGCCATCCACTCTGAAGGGAGAATCTTGAAAGACGGAGAAAATCTCGAGAGACATAGTCAACATTTGGTCAGGCAAGCTCAAAAACAAGACAACACACTTTTCGGAAGTTCAATCATGAAAGACAGTGATCCTTCCTTCGATTAAACCAGTTTGGACAAACTGTTCCCCTGTGCTAATAATAAAACTGCTTTCTTGCTTATAAAAATCAAGGATACTTCATCCTCACCCTAGATTAATTACCTCTGCTGCTATTCAAGCAAACCATAAGGCAAGGAGATAAACCGATAGCAGGAAAAGGATATCACTAATAACCAGATGTAAGTATATCCCCCATAAAAAGGTTTCCAAGATGGACCAAATCAATAAAACGAGAATGTGTAAGATTACAAATAGAATTAGAACGCATCAATTATAAGAGATAACTCACAATACTATTGGCGTCCCGCCCTCCACAAAGCAGAAGCAGCCCATCAGAGCGTGCGCTTGCGGTTGCATACCTACTCAAAAGTAATGACAAAGTGGAAACTTAACCCCAGATTATCAAAACTATACTTTCAAGGACAAAATGATAGCTAACTTAAATAAATACAGAGTTTTACGAAGTTATTTTTCTGACAGCTACAAAGGTAAAGAGGCATAGTACTCCTTTAAATTAAAAATAAATTAAAATAACACATACAGCTTTTTGCTTGACTCCAGAAACAGAACAATAAGAAAATTATAGTATAGCATCTAAATTATATTCCATGCAATGAGTCCAGCATCAATTACAGACCCCTAGCTCAAATCTCATGACCTTCACACAAAAAAGCAAGCAGAAAATTAAGATAATCATACTAACATACTATACTGTCAATCAACTCCGAAAACAATGAAATTATTGTGAAATGATTAAGAGAACAACGAATAAGCAAGCACACATTAGCAACAGTTAGCCAATGGATGGATACTATGCTTGATATGGCAGAGCCAATGAAAATTACAGGAAATCACGGTAGAAACAGGACACTAAAGAAAAATTTTAAGCATGGGCCTCACTAATGAAAATAATTTGATAACTGGGGATTTGTTTTGCTGGTATTCAAAACTATAAGCAAAACAAATATTGACAAAAATATTTCATCCACAAAACATACGACATCCACATATCTACAAAGCCTCAGAACCTGGAAAATAACAGTTTAAAATTTTAAATTAAATCATTCAATCGCAATAACTTAAATAATAACCCTCAAAACCTAGTTATATACATCAAACACAGCAGAAAATCGCCATAATATTTACAACTATTTAAATTGTTATGAACATAGTTTGGTCAAAATATTAGATAAAGAAAGGAAAAGGTAAGAGTTCATGGACACAGTACATGCATGGAGGCGGACCCTCTCCTTCTGGCTCCAACTTGCGCCATTCATAAGGCTTGGCTGCTGTGTCTAAGGCCCATACATCGGCTAAAGGTCTCTTTCCTAGAAAGCAGGGGGGAAAACTTTAAAAACACAATAAATTTAGATACAAAGGCAAGAAAAATCACCCAAGGAAGACAATGTCACAAAGCTAGCATTTGGGTAGTTACCATCATTGCCTCCAATTGCCATGAGATACCGCTGCCCCACCAAAGCCATAACATGTCCATAACGTGGCCCTGGTCCAGGTCCTGGAACATTAACCCTGGCACAACATTCATAACCCATTATAACTGATAAAGACCCTTAGGTAAAAAGGAATTCAAAAGAATATTTTCCAAGCCTAACCTATGCCATCGTGGCCGTTGTTGTGTCAGATCAAGAACATGAAGGTCCTCAGCTGACAAACCAGCTGGACCAATGCCACCCTGTTCAGCAATGAAATATTCCACTAAGGACTAGGCTAGTGATATAATCAATACTAAGATAATTGTAGAAGTACCCTTGGCACACTACCTGAATAACTACCATTGTTCCCACAGCAGTCGCCACATGTGCAGCTCTTGGGGTTGGAGGCTCTCCAAAGGGAGTTATCCTGCATTATATTGTCCTTTTTAGAACAGAAGTTAAGTAAAAAAGGGTATACAAGCTTTCCTTTAAGTCTTATAATATGATTGGGAGATAGGAAAATAAGGAGAAAGGAATAGGAAATCGAACTAGTTCCTTTGTTTCAGAGTTTGGATACAGCTAGCAAGTAAAAGGAACTCAAGGGTGATAACCTCGCCCAAAGCTTACCTAGACCATTTCTTAGTTAAGACGTCATAACAGTGGACATCAGCTGTCGCACCAGCTAAACCTGTAAAGCCAATAAAATAGGTCATCATCAAATCCAAGCATAAAAATTATTGATCCAACCAATATCAGATGAAAAAACAGAAAAGAAAACCAAAAAAAAAAATAGACACATAAAGCAAGTCATATCAGTGTTCATCTTTCAGTATCCCTACGAAGATGAGCAGATGATGCAAAATGTCTATCAAATTAAGACTTTTCGCACAATCAAGTTTTCAGTGTTTAGTTTCCGATATTGGCATGAATCAGAAATAATGTACAACAGCAGCAACCTATTTTGACTTGGACTTGAGAAATAGAACAGAAGTATATTCAATAATTAAAATTAAGGGGGGAAAAACCAACTATCAAATTTGTTAAAACAAACTATGTCAAGTGATTTGAGTAAATTTACTATTAAAACAACATATTACTGCAAATGAAAAACTAAAGATTCAGATTTTCAAAAAAAAAAAAAAAAAAAAAACTCTAAACAGAAATAATATTTTATTTTTTTAAATTCAAAGCTTTAAGGAACGTTTACATATAACATAATAAACCGCTATCAGCAACTATGTGGGGGGGAATTGAAATATCCACAGCAAGATGGATTGTTCAATGCTCAACCTTGCTATAGATGAAGACATATGATAAAAGCTATGGCATGCTCATGAGAATAAAACATAATCAACAACAAATAAACATTTTCCTAATAGGTGAAACTGAC
Organism: Arachis hypogaea; assembly: GCF_003086295.3. Lineage (NCBI taxonomy): Eukaryota > Viridiplantae > Streptophyta > Magnoliopsida > Fabales > Fabaceae > Arachis > Arachis hypogaea. The sequence goes on from NC_092038.1 coordinate 12,776,700, forward strand.
TACATGGATAAAAACAATGCTATGAAGAGGATGTAGCTAGTAAATATCACAACTGGAGTGGAACATAACAAAATGAAGTGGAGTTGAAAAATATAAATGAAATAAAGGATCACCAAATCGGTAAGTCCATTGCTTGAAATTATCTTGAAGGAAGGAAAGAAAGCAAATGGAATTAAGTGTTCACTAGGAAATGTTGTTTTTCTTTTCTCAACAGCTTCTTGTTCCCTACAAGAGGGAACAGAGCTATGCGGCAATATGAAACTTAACTTTAGCCAACTTCCAATTTTATCTACAAACCATAAAGGAAAAAGGAAACAAAGTCAACAAACAGTGAACTGGTAAGAACCTACAGGTTCTCAACACTTTTTATTGAGTTGTACTCCCAGGATAATAAACTATCCAAAGCAAGGCTTATGAGAGCAATAGTCTCCAAAACTAGAGAAACAGTCCATCAGACATCAAGGTGAAGCCGTGAAAATTGAACAACCTTGAAAAACCGCCCTTCTTTCATCATATTTCCATTTCCACGCCTTGCTATATTGGTCAAAGGTCGTTATGCAAGAAAGCTTAAGCTATGAAAACACATGTAGCCTGATGAAAACTAAACTGGCCAGAAAATCATGGCAGAAAAAATGTTAACAGATAAAACAGTTTCTCTCCACTTCACAAAATTCTAAAATTCTGAAAAGAGAAAATGAAAATTCAAAACAAACAGAGGTATCTTCAGAACCACAATTCAATCGGTGCTTAGTTAAGCTATGCATTTAAACATCCATGATAATAACTCTACAAAACCCAAATCCCGCAGCTAAAAATTTAATTCAGCTTTAAAACACATCAACCATGCAAAGCGCACAGCTTAGAATAGATTTCCCATATTCTAACCAAACTAACAACACCAAAATTGAAAATACTTAGCATCTTAACTACTTATTCATCTCGAGAGAAGAAAACAGTTATGAAAGTTAAAATACATACGTATGCCAGCATTTCCAGGGGAAGCAGGAGCTCCTGACGCTGCGGAATTCCCTTCCAGAGCGGTGGCACCGCCAAACAGAATCAACCGCGGACCAATGTACCCTGGTGCGCCTTCTTCTCCAACCGCAGCCACCGCCGTTAGCGTGTGGCCACACCTTGGCCCTGGACCGTCCTCCTTTTTCTCCAGAATCGCGTCAACCACCGAGTAAGTTGGCGCCAACCTCGGACCAACCACCGGACTCTGCTGCACCTGAGCTGCCGCCTGCAGCTGCTGATGATTCGCCGGCGAATGCGTCGGAGACCCGTCGCCGGAGGATGAAGTCGGCGGCGACGACGTAGGCGATGGAGACTCCCTTAACTGCTGCTGCTGCTCCCTTTCCGCCGTGTGGTTTTGCGCCGCCGGATCGTGATTAGCCTCCGGCACCATCGAGGAATCAACATCCATTGCTTCAACCCTATGATTTGAGCAGTTCCGTCGAGATCGTAGTTACAATTCCGGCGAAATCGCACTCCAAACCAACATTACCGATTCAGCTCGAGAATAATCCGCACGAATAACCTCGCCTCCAAAACGGGACAACTTAATTCAAAAACCCTAACTCGAACAATCCTCCACTCTTCAATTCCAACAATTACCAAAACAAATAATAAAAAATACACTACACGAAAATTTTCCCGAGAAATTCGGTTAGGTTTGTTCCGTTTCTCTCTCTCTCTCTCGCTCACTGTTTCTGTATCTATCTATCTATTTCTGTTTCTGTGCGAAACTAGAAACGAAAGAAAATAAGCGGTGAACGGAACCGAAATGGAACGGAACGGAGAACATAAACAAACACTCTGGCCCCAAAGCGCAAAAACTAAAATTAATATAAAATTGTCTTGAAAATTAAAAATTAAAGAACACCAATTGTGTCTTTTTCTCTCTCATTCTCTCTGATTTTATTCTCTGGAATTATTTTTGTTATTTCTACGGAAATGTCGTGGTTTATCGGGGGATTTAATTAATAATGATTAAGGATGGTTGTGTTTAGAAAAAAGAGAGAAAAGGAGTGCGGTCAGTGACCGGAATGAGCCGGTAAGGTAAAGGGGGGTTGTTAGGATGACCGGGGGAGGGCGGCGGCAGAGCGGATAAGTAACCGGAACAAACGAGGATTGGTCAGGCGATTTAACGGTGTTAACCGGTTTCCTGATTCTAAGGAGTGCTTTACCTTAATGACAGCTCAGCAAGTAAGATGCTGACACGAAGCGCTATATTTAGGCCATTTGGAATTTTGGATAATTATTATTTTTAAAAAATATAATAAAAAATAGAAGAATTTAAGAATATATTTAAAATAAATATAAAGTGGTAGAGTATATACTTATCACCAAGTCCAACCAAAATTGATGCAAGAATACCCAATGATACTAAAGGTCCATATTTAGATTTATATGACTCATATCTGCAAAATGTTCAAGATTTTAATGAAGAGAACACTGAAGATCTGCTTAACTATTTACAAGATCCGGATATAAATCTTAGATCAGTCAATTTGGCATGTGATGATACATCATCTTTTTCAAACAATAATGGGACCTTTCAGAAGATTATTTTAAGTCATCCATTTACTAAAACAAATGTCTCTACTATGTATAATTATTGAGTGTACTAAAATAAAGTGATCTCTGTCGCGTGTCTAGGTAAAGTCAGAAAAAGATAAGGCTTATTCTTCAGCTGATATTTGTTTAAATTCTATAAGATATTGTTATCCTTCAGAGACCTCTATATAAAGAGGAGTTCACATCATTTGTATTTAGATTTCAACGAAAATTATAATATATCCATTTATCCTCTCTGAAAGCTTAACTAGTATTATTTCCTTCTTTCTTATCCAATGTCATTAAGTATGCTATGGGCTTATCTTTGTGCTACAGAAGATCCTGCTCATCAAAATATGGCACGAATAGAATCCATGAAAATTTCTCATAGTAGAAAAAAGACTCAATGTTATAATCGATGTTATAATACCAAATTTTGCTTAAACCCATTAAGATCTCACCCGATAAGGTGACTGATAGAGTGACAGAGATAGGCAAAGGTGTTATAATATGATCTTATGATAATTGAAATAAGGTGACAAAACAAAACAAAAACAAAATAACTATCAATTTCAGAAACAGGAAAAAAAGATTTTATTATTATAACGAGATAAATTTCTTTCGAATGGCAGACAGGCTTTCCCTTTGATTTGAGATTATCTACTTAAATGAGCAAAGAATAAGAGAATTGTTTCTCGGCTTAATAGTACCTAGTATCCTGTATCATTAGGCAATGCCTTGGTAGTTGGTACTAGATTTTTCAAGTTGTAATTTACCTATCAAATTATTTTATTTTCAGTCCTATGCCATCCAGACAAAAAGAGAGAAAAGAGGGGGGGGGGGGGGGGAGAGGAGGGAGGAGTGGGGTATCCTATAACAGTTTTCATACCATTAATGTTGGAACAATAACTTATGGCAGTCAATACATAGGCACATAGCTTTCTCCCAAATAGAAACTTCCTCATATGTGGCAAGCCTCAGAGAGAGATTGCCTACAATGATCTATTTCTGCAATGCCTTACAAACAAACAAGACATCATTTCAACACCTCATAAAATGTACATGTGGGTCAAACTAAGGTGATGTACAAAAATCATAGGGCATCATATAACCCGATCAGACCTTCGTAGGACCAGTATTTACTGGTTTCTGAAAGAATCCTGCAACCGGCATGCCATCACCATCATCATTCCCTGCCCTCCATGAACGATCCTTCTTCCTCTGAGGCTTCTTATGGTGCTTATGAGACGACGCCTTAGCTTTCTTGACAGTAACTTTCTTTGAAGCAAGTCCATTGGCCATGTCAAACGAATTGAGGTCGTCCAATATGTGATCAAGATTTGGTGTAACCTCGCTCTCAACATCTGAAGACTGTTCAATACCAGATGAATCTGACTCATGCAAGTTAGCCAAGTCATGTTGTCCCATGTGATCTTCCACAGGCAGCTCTTCGTTTAACATACCCGGGGGCAATTGGAAGTGAGGCAGCTTCCCATCAATGTAATCTTTCAGGATCTGACGAGCAGCCCTAGTTTCATCAGGCAGCCCACTAGAGGAGACATAGCCACGAGATGCACAATATGCTCTCAAAAGCTCGGATGCCAAAGGGGGCCGGGATTGTGGTTCATACGGCTTAGGCTTTGGAAGAGTGATTTTATAAACCTCCTCTATGACATGTCTTGGGACTCTATTGGCTACAACTTGGACAGACTCCCTGTGTTCAGTCATCCTATCAATAGGCAGCACTCCACAAGCAACCATCTCATATCTGGAGCTTGAGAATGACGGAAAAACTAATCCAGGGCAATCACAAAGGGTAAGTTTGTCAGAAATAATTAATGTCTGGAAGTGCTTTGTTTTTCCCGGGGTAGAGGTGACACCAGCCCTTTTTTGACCGACAAGAGCATTGATGGTTGAACTTTTCCCCACATTAGGATATCCAACAAATCCCACAATTACGTTACTTGATGATGAATTACCAGCAGCATTTTCACCCGATGCTTTGATGTTAGATGGCCCTGTGTCAGAGGAGCTTGAATTTCTCCTCATTTCAACAATCTCTTCTGCCTCTGATTGTAAACGTGCCAAGAGCTCATCCCTTCCATATATCTTTGTATCTGGGTTATTGGTTCCCCCAGTGTTAACAGCCTCCTGAGATGAACCAAGCTTTTTGCATTCCAGAGCTGCAGAAGCAGCTTTAGCAGACCAGAAAATGAACAAAATATCATGAGCACGAAAGTATTCTGCCCACTTCTCTCTGTAGAAGAAAAAGGGAAGACAAAATCAGAATCTAAGCAAGATAAAAAGTAACGTTCAATGATCTGATACCGTATAAACCCTAAGTGGGACATTTGGACCTGATAGAAGCAGGTAGAAGATCTGCCTTATTAATCAAAAGCAGAGTTCGTTTATGCTCATCAACCTCTCGTGCATAAGCCTGTCCCAAAGTAAAAGCAAAGAACAACAGATCATGCATGGCATACATAACACAGAATGGTTCTTACAACAGATAAGGATGCTTCAGAGTAAGATAAACAGATTTAAGACATATATATCTGGCAAAAATCAAAGTTGTGACTTCCTTGAATGTCACGACACTAAAGCTGCTGCAAAAGAAATCCAGTACAAACATTTTCTATATTTATTTATTTTTTTAAGAGGAATTATTAGAATCCTAATTATCCACCTAATACTTAAATGAGTAAAAATTCAAATATATATGCTATTTTTGAAAAGATTAAAAAAATTCAAAATTTTCTTTATTAGAAGTTAAGAGGATAATTAGAAAGATGAATTATGGCTTCCGATCATTTTTCATGTTGTAACCTTCAGTCATAGCTTAGATAGTCAGGTTTGCTACAGAGCTAGTGAACTCTACTCCAGACTTGTCAAGTAAGCATTCCTTTGAGGAAGAAAAAAGACCAAAATACCAAAAAGCATATTACCTCAAGATCAGGACAGCGATAGAACAGGGGATCACGAGAATCGACCACCATAACAAGCTGATAAGAAAGTGTGAGAGGGTGAGGTTATAATCATCAATAATTCTTGCACATAAAGAAAAAACAAAGAGATTTAGCAGAAAAAGGTTAATGCATTAACTATATTTCTATACAAATACAGTATCTGAAATAATTAAAAATAGAATTATGAAATACTCTCATGGTAAATACCCTTATGAAAGTAGGTAGAAAATAATACATTTATATTAATTTCAGAGGGATAACAAGTAGGTTATTATACTTGGTCAAAACGGAACCCAAAAAAAAAACAACAAGAGTTAATCAAAAGAGAGGCTTGAACTCTATGCAATGTAATCAATACAGTTAAATCAAAAACAACAAAAGACCAGACAGCATTTGTGCAACATAGGTGTTAACCAAACTCATGCAAACTTGAATTGAAAAAGAAAAAGAAAAAAAAATTTGGAATACTTTAACAATCGTGAAGTATAAATTCCAAAGTTAAACATCTAGGATCAAACGAACTCACCAAATCACTGCGTTCAACAACCCGCCAGAGCTGTCTCCAGATATCAAGATTTTTCTCAAATGGAGTAAGAATGAGCTTCTTATTTTCCTCAAGTCTGAAACATCGTCATGCTACCGATATGAATTTAAACAAATATACATACTTTTTATTATTTTGATATGCCACTAACAGAATTCATCGTTTATAACTACCACTACAGGTAAATGATATTCCTTTTCCCGTTAACTAAGAAGTTCATCATTTTGCACTTACTAAAATCAATACCACCACAAAATAAACCGCATATACAAATCTAACCTTGCTAGGTTGCGACGCCAAGCCAAGAACGCTTGTCTTTCATTTGCATCAAGCTCCTCAACCGACATGTCAGCACTCCATGGTGGCCTAAACTAGAGGCCAAAAAAAACAAAGCAGTGAGCTAAAACAAAACCAATCAAAGGAGAATTAATTACTCCTGATAAAAGAAAATGCATGCCTGCGCGGAACTCTGAGACTGCTAGCATGCAGTGCCTCCTCCCTTTTTTGCTGCTCCCTCATCTCTTCAGGCGTCAACATGTCACCAGAACCTGATCCTGGATCCCTACTCTCAAATAAATCAAACAAACACACAAACTAATAGTTACAAACTCTTCACAATAAACACAATGCTAATTTTTTTTGGCTGCAGCATGCATGCTTAGCTTTTTCTTAATATGCTGTATCAAAAATCATTATTTCTCCAATATGATTTTGATTCTAAGATATTTCAAACACAATGTCCATCCAAGCATATTACTAGTTTTTCGCCAAATAAATCACTCTTACACTTCACCAACATGTTCATTAAAATTAAACAACAATAAAAGACTCACAAATTGATTACAAGGGCGGGTGCGGCGGTGCGATCAGGGAGGAAGGTGGGTTCTTCTAGCTCTTGTTCTAGAAGCTCCTCAGATTGTTCAAGAATGGCCTCGATATCGGAGACTTCGGTGAACGATTCTAGAAACTTCTTCTTGTAGAAGCGGTTCTTGTCCTTGGTCTGCTGTACCATCTTGTTGTGGTGCTTCACAAGGGCTCTCCCGAGCCCTGTCTTCTGGCTATCGTTCTTTCCCATCTTTGATTAAAGCGAATCTTCGGAAATCAATGGAGGTGAGCTCAAAGACCCTAACGAAGTTAAACCCTAGAAAGTAGAAACACTGAAACAGGGATCGTCTTCGTGCCTTGTTTGTTTGTTTGTTCGTTTTGCTGGTTGCAGGGAAGAGGTGCGGTGTTTGGCTGTGGTTTATCGATTCCAGTTCCTAGGGTATACGCTATTAGTTTTTTTTTTCCCGATTTAATTACTCATTCACCATTAGATTCTTATATTTTTTTAATTAAATTCTAAAATTAATAGAATATCCTTTTTAAAAATTACACAAATGAACGTTTAATTAAATTTTTAATTATAAATATTTTTAATTTATAAAAAAATATTCAGTTTCTAATATTTTTTATAAGAAAATAAATAAAAGTATACATAGATTTTTATACCTTAGATAGATAAATAAAGGACAAATCCGTCCCTGATCTTTTTTTCGCAGACATTTTCGTCCCCGAGAATTGGAAAATATTTTAATGTCCCTAACCTCCTGGAAAAGTGGACATATCTACCCCTTCGTTAGAGTCGCTCCGTTTGGCCTGACGGAAAACGGTGACGTAACTCTCGTAGCGCTGACCTGGCCGTTACAGGCTGTCACGTGGAATGGACTTTTGAAAAGAGGACGTATTAGTCCCAAGAACCAAAACGTTGTCATTTCTCTCCCACCCCAAATCTATGAAATCCTTGAGCCCTAATCCATCAAACCCCATCCTACGCAAGGTTTAGGTCGAGGAAAACGATGCTATTGATTGTGACGGATGTTGCAGCTCGTGGCATTGATATTCCGTTGCTTGATAATGTTATTAATTGGGACTTCCCTCCAAAGCCTAAGATATTCGTTCATCGTGTTGGAAGGGTTGCAAGGGCTAGCCGTACTGGCACTGCTTATTCCTTCGTGACATCGGAGGATATGGCTTACCTATTAGATCTTCATTTGTTTCTGACGAAGCCAATAAAAACTGCTCCCACCGAAAAAGAGGTCTTGCAGAATATGACTGGAGTAATGTCGAAAATTGAACAGACAATGGCAAAAGGAGAAACTGTTTATGGCTGATTCTCTCAAACAGTTCTTGACCTTGTTTCAGATAGAGTAAGGAAAATTATTGATACTACTGCAGAATTGGAGTCATTGCAGAAAACATGTAACAATGCATTCCATTTATATATGAAGACAAAACCCTTACCATCCAAGGAGTCTATTCGAAGAGTAAAGGATTTGCCATGTGAGGGTCTGCATCCGATGTTCAAGAATGTATTGAAAATTGGGGAGTTAATGGCCCTTGCATTTTCAGAGCATTTGAAAAAGTTTAGGTGAGTATAAGATTATATACAAATTGTCTAATGGCTTGATCATTTTATCATAAATTAACTAGATAGGGTAATTTTCAGGTCAAAGCAGACTATCTTGGAAGCTGAAGGGGAAGCAGCTAAATCAAAGCATGTACTGGTAGTTTGTGTTTCCATTAACTTAATTTTTTGTGTGTTGTTTCATGGTTGTTAGTGTCATCTCACACATATTGATATCCATGTTAATGATCATTCATGTTCCATGATATATCATGTATGAGTTTACAATGCCTACCCCTAACAAGCCACTAGGAATAATATCTGTGATTTTCTGGCTTTCGTCATGAGCTAGTTGTCTTATCGTATTACCTTGACATCGTAAACGATGCATAATTGCAGGGTCCTTCCGGTCAATGGGTTGATGTGATGAAAAGGAAGAGAGCCATTCATGAGAAAATTATAAATTTGGTTCATGAACAGATGACATCGTAAATGACGCATACTTTGTTGAAGGATTAGGGCTCAAGGATTTCATAGATTGGGGGTGGGAGAGAAACGGCAACGTTTTGGTTCGTGGGGACTAATACGTCCTCTTTTTAAAAGCCCATCCCATGTGGCAGCCCGTAACGGTTAGGTCAGCGCTATGGGAGCTACGTCACCATTTTTCGTCAAGCCAAATGGAGCGACTCTAACGGAGGGGTAGATATGTCCACTTTTTCGGGGGGTCAGGGACATTAAAGTATTTTCCAATTCCCAGGGACGAAAATGTCCACGAAAAAAAAGGTCAGGGACGGATTTGTCCTTTACTCATTTTTTAATGAATCGTTTGTACACACCAATATAAAATTTTGTTATCATTTCTATCTTTCCGTAGCCTGAATAATTTTTTCCAGAGTGATAAAAGCCAAGTGACACGTTATTGTATGATGTGACCGTTTAGGATGACAAAGTAAAAAATAAAAATTATTATATTATTAAATATGTTAAAATAAAAATAAGAAAATGGCATAATGGGACTACTGTTCATCCTCTTCCTTCTCCAATTACTTCGAACCCTAACAGAGGAGATCTTCTTCTTATCTATCGTAATAGAAGTTTGTAAATTCTAAGGTATTAAAATCTCACAATCTCAACGAAAGAAGGATATACCTCATGTTTATGCCAGTAGTTGTAGTGGCTCATCTTCTACGCCAAAGAATAGGAAGAAGAAGAAGTTCGACTACAACAATGGCAACTTGGCAAGTGTCTGTATGGACTTGATACAGTGATGCTTGAGTCTGCTACATAATAGAACCCTAGAAGATTATTTCTTCATTGTCTGTTATGGGAGGTATGTGAATTCTCAATTTGTTTATGATGATAAATGTTGTGAATCTTATGTGAAATGGTTGAAATTGTCATCGAATTCATGATGTAGAAGGTTGCATTGTGGTGTGATTATTTCATTTGGGCTAATGAAGTTATTGATGCTGGAAGAGATTGTGGGATTCTGAGCAGAATGAAAAAAGCAAATGAAGGTCTGTAGAAGAAAGCAACTGAAAAGTAGAAAAAGAAATGAAGATGTTGTAGACAATTGATGGGATTAATCAAGAGTTGAAGAACATTAGAAAATGGATACAGTATATATACTTATGGATAAGTATATGTATTTTGTGGTTGTTTATTAACATATTTCATCAGTAATTATAATTCCATTTGGAAAATATATGGTAAAGGCTGTGTTGTAGCTTTCATTTTCATCAATATTTGAATACAAATATTTGTTTCAATTTTATTTCTAATACAAGTCCTGTGCAATAAACAACTGAAGAGCTAATTCATAATAATCAACACTTGATCAACAAGAAGATGAACAATAAGTAAGCATAACTGTTTTCTTTCCCGTCACCAATAAATAAATAAATAAATAAGCATAACTACAAACTGTCATTAAAAACAAATTGGAACACAAGTCATTAAGTCAGAAGCCTAAACACCAAACTACAATTCAACCTTGCAAAATATTAAACAAGTCTATGCCTATAGGCATCAAAACAGAGGTCTTTACCCTAGGACAAAACCCTTCTTATATGTCTCAACAGAAATGTAAACTCTCTTGAACAAGGGCAGCGAATCAAGCATTGGAGTGGTATCTAAGTGCACTGTTGAACCTGGATTTACAAGCAGTATTTGGTTAAGGTAATCCATCAACTCAGCATATTGTTTTCTCTCTGATCCTTCAATATTTTTTCTTGCCTTTTTCATGGCTCTCTGGATCTTCTTATAATTAATTATTACATCAAACTCCTTCTTAAACCAAGTTTCGGCCTCCGCACAAGTGATTTTTTGTTGGTATATAATATTTTCTTCTAGCATCTCAGTAACTCACACCCTATCTGCAGACTTGTTACTATGTCTTCGAACACAGATGTGCTAATCCACAAAAATCTTCACTTGATAGCTCCTCGGCTCATTTGACCTAAAATAGTATATGTTCCAGGGACAATTCTCATCCCAACAAATTGCCTTACATTTTGTAGGCTCCACCCTACTGAATTTGATATTTCTTCTCATTTGAATATTATACTTTTTCATGGATCTCTAAAACTTATCCATGGTAGCAAACTCCATCTCAAGCTCCAGATGAACTTGGCCAAAAGGTATTGTTGGATTTTTCTGAGGCCACACATTGTGATCACTATCATAATCATCCTCACAATCGGATGACATTGGACTGTGTATATCTTCAGATTCGTACTAATAATAGTCAGGGTCAGAGTCACTGTCATCATCTGAATAAGAAGAATCAGGCTCCACACGAGGAACAAAGATCTTTGGTGTCTCATTCTTTCTTCCTTGCACAAACCTTTGACCAGTGAGTGCTGGCCTCTTATTTGATACTCTTTTGTTTTTCTGACTATTCTCAGATTGTTGGGTGGACATTTCATTCTAACCTATTTGTGGAGTTTGACCCATTGCATCGTTAACTCCACTTTCAGGTTGTGTTTCGGCTTCAATGTGACTTTTGGTGGGCTTTTGGGATGCATTAGGAGGTGGGACTTCTGCTGGACTTTGCTGCTAGGTGGTGTTTTGGTTGGTGTTTGGGAATTCGGGTTGTTGCATTAGTTGAATTGTAGGAACAGGATTGGAAGATGCTGGCTTTTGGCTTTGATTGCAATTTTGGTTGGTTCTATTTTTTTTGTTTCTTTTCTTAATATTTATCTTCTTTTTCGGGGTAGGCTTTCTATGCATTGTCATCTTACTTCTTCTTCTTAGGATTTTTTGTGGTGTAAGTTGTTCAACAGTATCAGGAATTGGGTTTGACTCATCATCTACAACATCTACCGATTCAATTTCCTCAGGTAAATCAACAGTATAATCCCAATAAATATGGCATATTCTCCCATTTTCAATAGCAAATTCATACATTCGAACTACACCACTGTCGAGCCTGATTAAATGCAAACCATTAGATATTTTATTCTCAACCCAATAAATTTTTTTGAAAGAAACATACCCCAAATCCTTAAATAACTCCACTATAAAAAATGTATTCAGGGTTTCGACATTCACCCTAGGAATCACAGCAACCACACTTCCAACATATTTCAGAACTCCATTCATGTTTCTCTCAAATCGTCGCTTGTGATGATACACAAAAGTTATATGATTTGCTATCTATTTATCGAAAAACTCTCAATCAAGCTATAGAATAACCAAATTGATGCAAGTAATTTGTGCACAAATTGATCCATTTTTATATCATAATACATATACATGTGAACACTATTTAGATTAAACAATAAAGAATGAGTTGGCAACCTACTTCATTCAATGTAGCAATAAACACATATTCAAGGAAAGGAAGCACTACCTTTGATCGCATCTAATGCTGAACTCTCCTCCTTCACCTACGCCTGCGTGTGGACTTTTACGCTTCTCACCCTACCACTTTTACTTTCAGAATGTAACGAAAGCGACGAACTGCTACGAACGTAATTGTAAAGTGTTCAGAATTTTACTCTCATTGTTTACTCTCTGCTAAGGCATGTTTTCATTTAACACCGGCTTATAAGAACGAAGAGAATGAAGAGACATAACTTGTAAATTTTTTTCTTTTTTTTCTAATTTAATAAATTTAATAATGTAATAATTTTTTTTACTGTCACCCTAAACGGCCACATCACACAATAATGTGCCACCTGGCTTCCACCATCGTCGAAAAAATTACTCAAACTACGAAAGGGTAGAAATGACAACAGAGTTTTATATTCTTGTGTACAAAATTACAAATGATTCGTTAAAAAATTAGGAGTACATCTATCCGCCGTATGAAAATTCGTGTGTATATTTGTCCTTTTTTTCTTTTTTTTTTAATAATAAAAAAGACCTAATTATAAAATTAAAAACAATGTAACAACTTAATTGAAAATAAAAAAAATATAAAAACTATAATTAAAAATTTAATAAAACTATAAAAATTAATAAAATAATTAATTTTTTTTTGTAAAAAATAAATAAATAAATTTCATTTTACAGCACTAAAACTAAAAGTCATTAAAAGTCGCCTTTATTTTGTTTATTTTAACATCATATCTATAAATTAAAAAAAATAAAACTAAAATTTATTTTTATTTTTATTTTATATATAAAAAACGTTCCATTTATACAAAAATCAGTGCCATATATTTTTTTCGCATTGTACTTCACACATTTATCCAATAATAAAATCAGTTTTTTGAATAACCAAGCTTAATCTATCTTAACCCTCAAATATTTTTATGAACACTAAATATGTATTCTTGTAAATGGATAATTTTTTTATATATATAGCATGGTTGTTTATGTATAGTTTAAATTTTATATGGTTATAGTGTAACTACTCTAGTCATTTTAAAAAATATAAAAAAATTAAAGGATAAATTACCCTTTTATATTTGTTATCTTTGTCACGTAATAAGCCTAATTATACGAGTATTTAATAATAAAATAAATTCTGTTACATATTTTATTTGAATGATCATGTTTAAATAATTAAATTCAACATTATATAACTAATTTATTGTATTATTTCCATCTTTACGAATTATAAAATTTGAAAATTACTTGCATAATTTTAGTCTTTAGAGTATATTTAATGTGTATTCTAAAAGTTTATTTTTACCTAAATTTTAATGAAGTGTTGGATTATTAAATGTATGATTATTTTATGTATTAATATTGTGCAAAAGGAACCATTCGATACATCAGAAAAGATAATTTATTATTCAGTTTTTGAAAGAAGTAATTGTCATTATGGTATTATACTTATATTTTTCAACTTCTAAATTATACTATTATTATTTACGTTTGTATTATTTTTGTAATTATTTTACAAAATGTTTTAGGAGAAAATAAGTACATTTTACATAGCAAACTCTTTTAACATATCAAATAAAGTAACTTAAATTTCTTATCATATGGTTTCTAAAGAAACCTAATCCGAACTTTCTTTCGGCACAACCATTAGATTAGTCCAATTCTACCAACCCTTTATCCTAGCCATCAAGTCAACGAAATTAGATATTAATGGAAAAGTATAGAAAAATAATGTATATAGTAATAAAGTGAATAATGATTAAAAAATAAGATAAATTTAAAATTAAAAATCAGATTCTTAATTAATTAAATAATTATTATCAAATTTTAAAATTTAAAAACGTTAAGATTAATACTTAAACCATTACGAACAATTATACATTCACAATGTTAGGTAGACAAAAAAATAGCCAGAATTTGCCTTATTTAACATTAATTAATTGTCTCAACAATTAATAAATGCTAAATAAGGCAAGTTATGACTGTTTTTTGTTGATTTTCTTTGGTTACCAAACATTTTTGTTATACATTTTGCACTCCACACCCTTCAACGGCGTCAGTCTCTCTTGCAACCGTCATCTTCGTCGTCACAAAGGTCTTGACACCGCCGCCTCCTCATTACCGCAGCAGGTTCTCTTTCAACTCGGATAGTGACGCCGTTTTGCACCTCTCATCAGTGTCGATCTCTTCCACTTCCGCCGACTATTTCTCATTGGATGACGCCATATCGCGATTGAAATTCACGGTGTCGCGACAGTATCAACATTTCTTTGACAAGACCATGCCGCACATGCTCCGCTGCTGGATTGGTTCCTTAATCATTGCTTGTATTTACGTTCTGCGTATATACTTGATCCAAGACTTCTACATCGTCTCCTACGGCCTCGGAATCTACATGCTCAATCTCCTCATCGGCTTCCTTTTCCCTCAGGTTGATTTCGAAATTCAGGAAGCCACTCTCTCCACCGGGGACTCCGATGAGTTCCGTCCTTTCGTTCGCCGCCTCCCTGAGTTCAAGTTCTAGTATTCAATCATGATTAGTTTAGGATGGTCATTTTAGTAGGTATGTGGATGGTCATTTTAATTCCTATGTAGATGGTTATTTGATTGAATTGAGTTTAGTTATATATAACTAAAATATGCTAGATATTCAATTCACTAGATATGCGGTTGATCATTTTTATCCTCAAGTGAATGGTTATTTTAACTAGGGGTGAGCGACATCAGTGGCATGGCAAGCCAAGCAGCAACGGCGAGAATGAGCTCAGCGGCGCCATTCGTTTCCGGTCTGGAGGAGAGCAACGCCGATAAGGATCCTTGTTGACGAACCAGCGGGGGCGAGGAGGATTCCGGCGGCAACGATGGAGGCTAGTCGGAGACCAAGCGACGACAGTGACACCAGAGTGTTTGAGGGAAAAGCTAGTGCTTTGATAAACTAGAGTATAATTAATGGCTAAAATTTTTGAATTATTGAATGAGATTTTTTTGTTGGATAATTTGGGGGAGTATTTTTTTTTAACTTCATTGGACCAAATTTCCAACCTATTGTTCACGTTGTTCAAATTTTTCATTTTCTACAAGTCGGATATTATATTATCACAAAGAACATTCGATACCATACTTGTGGATACCAAATATAGCAATGCAGTAATTCACATTGCCAGTAATTTGAAATATGATTATCTTTGTATATGGTGATCTTTCATGAAGCTATTTCTTCAATGTTAGCCAATATGCTTTATACAAGTTCTTGCCATATGAAAAATTAAAGATGAAAGCAAAATGAAACTGTCCTTACAGTAATCTCCATTTTTTATATTTTATTCTAATCAGAAAACTTAATATAATTGATAGTTAATTGAGTTCCTTAAGCATGTAGTCAAAAGTTTATCATCCCATATTATTTGCTGATTTTAGTCCTAGTATCATGGAATGCTAAAGTTACAAAATCTTTACTCTTTTTTGTCATAGAACATACAATCCCATCAACCTTGCAAATTGCATTAATCTATATTTTCCAATCACCCATTTTGTATCTGAAGAAAAAATAAAATCTGTTAGTTTATTATTTTTGATGTAACACTTCCTATTGGTTTGTTATAAATAAGTGCAGCATTGTTGACTTTGAGCATTCTTCATGTATATATATATATATATATACGGTCATGACTCATGAACAATAAATTGATGAAGCAGAAAAATGTCAAGTGACAAGGAATCAAGAATGCAAATAGCAAACAAAAATTACAAGATCATCAAGAACAAACAATACAACAAGTAAAAGAAAGATTAAATTCATCTTTTCTTCGTTAAAAGAATTTGTTATACTGACTAGTCAGAGAGTCCCTTAGATTCGAGTACAAGCCATAAAGCGAGTACTGCCTCAGATTCTCAACTTCATACCACGAATTAAGCACTCTAAGATGCTTGTCTGTGCCGGAAAATGCCAGCTGAATCCCAAGGCTACAATCCACGGAACCTCCTCGGCCTTTGCAAGACGATGTCCTGATAGCGCAATCTACTTTGTTGAGGCAAACAAAACTGGATTTTCCTCTACATGCAACACATCCATCTCTCTTCCAATACAAATTTTGCAGCCTACCCTTTTGAAACTCCAGCACCTAATTCAAATGAAGAAATCAAGCTATTCAAAATAACAAACCAGAAACTAACCTTATAAGGGTCCATAAATTTTTACAAACTTTGTCATATCTTACCAATGTAAAACTTGTCACAATGAATGTGTTATTTGCAACAAAGGCAGGTAGAGAACGAGCTGCGTATTTCCGTCCTGCGAACGCCACCATGTACCCACCATAGGAATCCTATTTACCATTATGCAGAAGAAAATCATAAACTAGTTCTTATAATGACACAATTGCTATGCTATTTATTCTTTGGGGAAATCATGTTTTCAAACAAGAATAGACATTGACTATTACAAATAAATTGAGTAGAGCCCTTTCCAATATGCAGAGAAAACTAGGGAAAATCTCTAACAAAATACTAGTAGCTATTTAATCAGGAACTCAAGCAAGTTTTTTTCCAGAATAGAAGAAATCTTTACATGTTTCAAAATAATCTGCTAAACTATTATGGATTAGGGGTCATTGTTTTATGTCCTCATGATGCAGTTGAACAAATCAAAACCT
This sequence comes from Arachis hypogaea, assembly GCF_003086295.3. Lineage (NCBI taxonomy): Eukaryota > Viridiplantae > Streptophyta > Magnoliopsida > Fabales > Fabaceae > Arachis > Arachis hypogaea. Next base: position 12,793,641 of record NC_092038.1, read on the forward strand.
TGATCACACTGAAGCCAAAGGTTTAGTTGAGTAACATTGTTTTCCTAATAATTATGAACTTTAAATATGCCTATCTTATCTGTTAAGTCTTTTGAGTACCACATGTACTTTTTTCACCATGAACTTATCAAGTTTAAGAACTGGGATGCAAACAACTTTGCATGAATTCTTCACTTAATAACAGCAATAATAATATGCTTTTTCAAGTTTAAGTAGCCTTTGATTTTTATTTTTTTTTTAATTTTAATGTCACAGTGACACTCGATTAATCCAGTTGTCAGTTTGGCCCTTCATTGGGACTCATTTCTAATAGTTTCTCACTCAAATCCATATTCCTTATCTAGCAAAGTGGCCCAACTTAAATATCTTTTGATCCATCTTTCTTCCATAAATTCAGAGAAGTACAACTACAAACACCAATGTTATTTGAAAGTCTAAAAAGTAGGTGTCAATTGGATACTTAACCTGATCCGAGAGTGAAAATCAAGAATTTAAGTGTTGACACAGAGATTATACTAAAATCCAAGAGCAATAGAATGAGTATTGACACAAAATACAATGACATAGATTCTTTTTGAAAAAAAAAATCAATTAGAAATTAGCAGCTAGAAAACAATTGCTATGGCATCTAGGGAAACCTGCAATAACAACACAGTAATAAGCAACCAATCCCAGTTCCCATCCAATGAAAACGACCATCATAGCATTCTTCAACCCCAATAGGATACATATAAACATAAAAATCCAAAACTTTTCAACACAATGACCAAATGGCATTCATTCTTCAACCCCAATAGTGTACACAGACATATATGTCACCACAAAGTTCAAAACTTTTCACTTTTTGATTTCAATCTTCGCCCCCCCCCCCCCTTTCGCCACGTTGACCTTTTTCAAGAAAACAAGAAAAAGAAGTAAACTTTGAAAAAGAAAAGAGAGAAAGAAAGTAGTAATGTATGTGCTTACAGGGAAGAAGGTAGAGGTATTAATGGTGAGGAGAGAGATCTCATCAACTTTGGGACGAAAGAGTGCAAGCTGGGAGTTAGAAGAAGGCAAAGAGAGTCTAGTGTCACAAGGCGAGAGCTGAAGAGAGAGGTTCTGGTTGAAGAAGAATGAGTTCTTGGAACTGAAAGCAATGCCAAAAGTGAATCCATCAGATCTCTGAATCTTTGTGTCAGAACATGGCTGGTACACCTTGTTGGTGTTGCTGGCAGAAGCAAGAGTAGCAGCTACTACTACCTGTGTCAGCACCACCATTGCCATCAACCACCGTGCCATTGTTCAAGGGTAGGGCAGTTGATGATTGATGAATGATGATAATGATGATGATGGTAGATGCCAACCTTTGTTTCTCTGAACTTTTTGAATGCACTGGCTAAGGGTGACTTTTTTTATTTTTTATTTTTTATTTTTTTATTTTATCTTTCCTTAGCATAAAATCTAATATTTTTTAGAAGAGAATGGAAAATAAATTCATGAGTATTTATATTTTAAATATATTAGTCACTAAAAAAATATTAATAAAATTTTTTAAAATAGTATATGTAAATACATTATTTTTAAATTAGCTCTTATGATTAAATTAAAAGGTCTTAATTTAAATTTTTTAGAGACTAATTTATTTGAAATATAAATTTTTAGGAATTATTATTTTATTTTATTTTTAAAACAAAAATACTATTTGTACATTAAAATTAATCACCAAAATTAACCACTATATATGTATAATTTAACTCATTTTTAATATATATTTTATATTTTAATATATATTTTACTTTAATAATTAATTTTAATTATTAATTTTAGTATATATTTAATATTATTACATATTTTCATATCAAATATTTTAGTTTGTGGTACTTCTTTGAGTCAAAACCTTTTTTTTCTTTTAATAATATTTTTCTATTTTTAGATCACTTTTATTACTAAATTATTATAATTATAGTCACACTCGTGATTATTATTGTTATATAGAAGAAGAGATTGTCTAGAACAGATATATTTTTTAAGGAAAATAATTTTGATATAAAAACAGGATGAAATAAAATATTTGAAATATACATTTTAGATACTAAAAAAAAATAGAATTTAATTATAACATTAGAGATTAAATTAGCTTATGTTTTTTTAACAGTATAAAATTATAGACTTAGACTTGAGCTTTTTTTAAAAAATAACAACTATAAAAAAAATTTACTAAAATATTCTTTATAAACAATATTTTACACATAATTTTTTACCTAAACCAGTTATCAAAACAATCAAACACAATAATAAAATATTAAACTTATATTAGACGAATAATCAAATTTATTTATAATAATATAATAAAATTTTTATAAAATATCAAATATGTATTTTTATATAACGATAATTAATTAGTTACTAGTTTTTTTACATATAACATAATTGATATAAACAAAAATTAATTATTAATATAAAATATATAATAAAATATAAATAAATTAAATTATACATATATTTATTATAAATACATAGTGATTAATTTGGTAATCCATGTTTAAACATGTATATAACATTACATATCTCTATATATATAATCTACATTTTTATTTTCTTTAAAAAATTAATAAAGTTGATAGACGGTGGGAAGTTGTGGTAGCTGTTGTTACATTTTCTTTTTCCATCCTCTTCAATACTATTTTACGATTTTGGATCCATATCGAAAAGTTGAAAAAACAAAAAAATTGTATCAAATTTTTTTGGGAGCTAGATCTATCGAGTCAATGACTCAATGTTAGGAAAGTAATATGTACCAGCACAACTACCAAGTGTGTTGGCAGTAAAAATGGGTCTCTCGACTCAAATAAATTTCGATTGTAAATTAAGTTGATCTTAAGGAAAATGAAGATTAAAGAGAGTTGAAATTAGAGACAGACAATGTAAAAAAAAAAAAAAAGTTAATTAACAATGATTTTGATTTGAACACTAAAATTTATGTTTGACTCTTACGCTGAAAGTGAAAAACATGGTACAAATTTTGAAAAATAAGTTTAAAGAAGAATGTGAGAGAAAAAAAAATAACTGATAAAGTTTTTTCTATAAATAAGAAAATTAAAATTAATACAGGCATACATTGCAATCTATTCTAAGCTATATTAAAATTTTGTAAAATTTTCAATCACACTGATACAATATATATATATATATATATATATATATATATATATATATATATATATATATATATATATTTGTGCATATCGTCGATATTTTCAATCTTCTTGATTTAAGAAATTTTTAAGTTGGTTAGAATATTCACCGAAAAAAGATGCTGCTTATTGTTTGTCTTGCTATTTGTTTGGTAAATATTATGGTGCTCGCAATGATGGAAAAAATGTATTTTTAAAGTTAGGATTTAGTAATTGGAAGAAAGTAAACAATAGGATAAATTGTGTATTTGTATGTCACGAGGGTTCTATTCCTAATTCTCCCCATAATTTATGTGTGAAATTTTGTGATGATTTAATGGCTTAATATAAGCATATAGACAAAGTTCTTGATAGGCATAGTGATGAAACTATTGCAAATAACCGTTTAAAATTGAATACATCTATTAATGCTATTCGATGGCTTGAATTTCAAACATGTGCATTTAGAGGTGATAATGAAAGTCCTGAATCTTTGAATAGGGGAAATTTTATTGAGTTAATTAAGCTTTTAGCTTTCTGTAATCAGAATGTTAATAATGTTGTCCTTGAAAATGCTCCTGGAAATGCTCAATATATATCTTCCGGTGTTCAAAAAGATATATTGCATATCTTTGCCAAGAAAGTACGTGCAACAATTCGAGAAGAAATTGGTGATTCTAAATTTTGTATAATTATTGATGAAGCAAGAGATGAGTCAAAGCGAGAACAAATGTCTGTGGTTTTGGGATTTGTAGACAAGCACGGTTGTGTTCAAGAAAGATTTTTTGATCTTATACATGTTTCTTATACATGTTATTTGACATTGAAAACAGAAATTTCATCAGTTCATTCTCGTCATAATCTTGATGTCCAAAATCTTAGGGGACAAGGGTACGATGGAGCTAGTAATATGCGTGGTGAATGGAATGGATTGCAAGCTCTATTCTTGAAAGATTGCCCTTTTGCTTATTACATTCATTGTCTTGCTCATCGATTACAATTAGCACTTGTTTCTGCAGCCAAAGAAGTTTGTTATGTTCATCAATTCTTTTCAAAACTTACACTAATTGTGAATGTTGTGACTGTTTCTCCTAAACGTCATGATCAGTTAAGGGTTGCTCAAGCAAATAATGTTGCAAACTTAATTGCCAATGATCAAATTGTGATAGGTAGTGAACTTAATCAAATTGGTGCTTTGCAAAGTGCTGGAGATACCAGATGAGGGTCTCATTTGAATTCTGTACGTAGCTTGTTATGCATGTTTGATGCTACTTGTGAAGTTCTTGAAAAAAGCATCGAAGAAGGTAATTTCTCTACTCGTGGAGATGCTAGTGCTGCTTATGATGCTATCATATCCTTTGAATTTGTCTTTGTTTTGCATTTGATGAGAAATATTTTGGAAGGTAGTCATGATCTTTGTCAAGTTTTGCAACGAAAAAATCAAGACATATTGAATGCTTTAACTCTGGTTTCTACTACGAAGACTTTAATCCAAAAAATGAGATAATCAAGTTGGGAGGCTTTCCTAAAAGAAGTTATATTATTTTGTGAGAAACATGAAGTTGAAGTTCCTGATATGAATGCATTGCATATTCCTAGAAGAGGCCGAACTCGCAAAATTGTTGATCAAATTTCAGTGGAGTATCATTACCGTGTTAATTTATTTTTTGCTGTAATTGATACACAATTGCAAGAGTTTAATGGAAGATTCAATGATAATATGGTGGAATTGCTTACTTTAAGTTCAACTTTAGATCCCAGAGATAATTATAAGTTCTTCAGTGTCAACAAAGTATGTGAATTAGTAGAACGGTTTTATTCAGATGACTTCAGTGACCAAGAGAAATTTCACATTAGAATGCAAGTTCAACATTATGAACTTGATGTTCCTAATCATGTTGAATTAACTAACTTGTGCACAATTTCAGAGTTATGTCAAGGATTAACGAAGACAGGAAAGTCTTTAACATATCTTTTGATTGATCGTTTGATTCGCTTGGTATTAACTCTTCCTGTTTCAATTGCTACAGCTGAGAGATCTTTTTCAGCTATAAATATTGTGAAGAATAGACTCAGAAACAAAATGGAAGATGAATTGCTTGCTAATTGTCTTTTGATTTACATTGAGAAGAAGATTGCTGAAAGATTTGACACAGATTCTATTATCGATGAATTTTATGATATAAAGAATCGACGTGTACCACTTCGTTAGTAAAAAGTACACATTTTTTTTGTACTTTAAATATATATTCTCTATGAGTTTAGTTTTGTAATACATCTTACATTATAATTTATTTGCATATATTTTTTTTATATTATATATATTATTGGCCCCGCATGATCACATTTTTGGATCTGTCCCTGCATACAATAGAATAACTATTTAAAGATTTTAAAACACATAAGTGAGTAAACAAAGTGGTTAACATGTTACTTAACGTTTCAATTAAGTATGTTGTTAGGATCCCGCTAGGAGACAATAGACTATTTGTTCTCAAAAGTTTAAATTGATTTTGGAGTTTATCAAGGATCAAACTCTTGACCTTTCGAGTCTAACGCTTTAATACCATGTCATGATACCACTCATCCCAAAAGCTTCGGCTGATAGGAAAAGGTAACGCTAATAGTTATATTTCTAATATTCCATAAACCTCCATTGTACACATTGTACAAATATTCCATTGGCTCTTCATACTTTCCCATGCTAATAGATAGAGGGATTAATTTGAGTAAACTTTTAAAATTTAAAAGTTCAATATGAGCCAATTAAAAATAAAAAAGCCAATTTAAGACTGATTTGAAAATTAAGAAATTATTTTAAATATTAACTAAAAAAAAAGTAAGAAATAACTCAAATGAGGCACAAAGGCAGCTTGAAAACTATAAATTAATTCAGATTTAATATTACATGTTAGTACATGTTACTGAATATCACTGTTCCCTTAAAGCAACTTCACTAACTAATTAAAAAGCCCAACCATGCAAGAAAATTACATGCATCATTATCCAATGACAACTACCAAATTTACGAATAAAAGACACTCAGCTTTGTTTTTCAACTCATAAAAAAAAGACACTAAGCTAGCTACACTAGACCTCCTTGCCATTCAAATTTTGAAGTTACAGCATAGCTGTTTACATTTTTTTTAATTTGTTCAAATTCTAATATAATTCCATGTTATGTTGCATGTGATGTATTTTTCTGTCGTTGTTAGAGTTCCAGAGGGATAAACCTCTTCATACCATATATATGCCCCCAAGAAAGTTTAATAGCGACTATGAACAATATGCATCAATTCCATTTAGCTACATATCCTCCTGTCTTCACTGAAATTCGACCTGTGAGAATAAAATAAATGAGATTCAACTACTTATTATCTAAATTGCTGAATCCAATAAGAAATTGTTTTCTTAGCCTTTTTAATATAATAGATAAAAAAATTTGTGTTATGTAAAATAATGTGCTGTAAGAAATTATGGGAACTAAAGATGTTATAAACCAACATCTGTCTCAACTGCCAATAGGGACTTGATTGCAAGGAATATAGATCAATGCATTTATGATTTAATAGAAACAATATTTCCTAACAACCAAACAAAAAGACAAATTAAAAACGTCTCTATCAGCCAATGAATAATAGTTCAAATGACATAATTTTTCTATATTCAATTAAAAAGTTAAAATTTGAATCTCCTATCTTTAGTAGAAAAAAAAAACGCCACTCTCACATATTAAGATTGAAGCAGATTAGTAGAAACAAAATATATATAATATAATATAAAATAAAATAAAAGAGACAGAACAGTAGAATTAAATTTAATAATAAAATAAAATAAATTATACATACTTTTTATGTTCTACTCAGGATACTTTTAAATTTTAATAGGAGTACTTGTTCCACAAGTATATAAATGCATAGAGCATAATACTTATCTATTAAGAGATAAGAGAGAATACACATTACTAATAAAATTTTTTTATTTTTGGCTAACATTTTATATTTTAAATATTAAATTCTAAATTCTAAATATTAAATCATTATTTCTAATAATATAAGAATAAAATATTAATTAAAAATATTAGTTAATATTGATAAAAAATATTAATTTTCTAATTTTTTTTAAAATAAAGTAAGGTACAAATGGATTCAAATATCGTTGTCCAGCGTCTCAGATGTTTGGCTTCCACCCAAGGGACTCGGGTTCCATTCCGTGCTCCCCAGTAATGATGTATGCATAATTTTTACGTATATTTTTCATTTTAATGGTACAGATATTATTTCTTTGTAAGAGTAAACAATAAGTCAATAACAATTGATCTTGTTTACGATAATGACTAGTTATATACAAAATACAATACACCCTTAACTTTATCACCGTTTTCTTATAGGTTATATAAATCAAACACACAGTGTTATATTTTAACCATCACCATGAAAACAATTTTTCATACGTAAATAAAATAATCAGCGTACCATGTATGATGATCTTAATGAATTTTAGTCCTTGAAAATGGCCATTGCAATATACAACAAGGGTTGTAAGCAATCAGGGGTGAACTTCCTGGCGAAGAGGTAAGATTCAGAGAAATTTGATTCCCTCAATCGACTAATCAGTTCAACGGAAACCTCCTGGGGCTTATAAGAATAAGGGTGTCCACCTTTAGTCCCTGTCCAATTGACATGTGTCAACGTATAATTGGTGCAGCCCTCAGGATTCATCATTGACAACAATGTAGGAAAATAGTGTTCCTCTGGATAACACTCGTCCTTCTTGTAGCAAGGACTTCTAAATTTTCTCCACAACGCGCGGTCCCTCACGACCAGGAGCGCGTGGGGGCGCGTGAGCGTGAAAAACTGCGATCCAACTCGGAAGTCTTCGTACTTCACCTCCGGAAGCATCGCGAACCTGCCCCTCGCGATGTATCGGTTCCAGAGTCTCGGCGCGTGGGTGAGGATTTCGATGAAGCTCCGGTGAGTCTGAGTTGGTCGGGTCAACCCGGGCGAGTCGAACGTGGTGGAGAAAAAGAGGGAGCGGTAGACGTAGGGGAAGGAGTGGAGAGGGATGCAGTGCTGCGAGAGGAGTGCGAAGTACGCGTTCTCAGGGTCATCGAGGAGCGCGTGGGCGAGGAGACGGCGTGTGGCGGATATTAAGGTTGGCGAGGCGCGTGCAGTTTTCTTGGAAGGGATGAAACGGTTCTTGAAAACTCCCTCGACGGGGCGCGTGAGGTTCACGGAAGGGTCTTTGTGGATGTAGATGTTATATAGGTTGGTGGGTTGGTCGTGGAAAAAGAGGTTCCATATAGGGGCAAAGTGGAGGTCGGTGTTGGTGAGGAAGAGGAATGCGATCTTGGGCTTTGGTTTGGTTTGATAGGAGAATTGGAAGATTCTAGAAGGTTTGTGTTGGGGTGGCGCGTGGTGGTGGAACGTGGAAGCGAGCGTGAAGAGGGAGAGGTCGTCAAGTTCGTCTTGTGGGGAGAATGGGAGATGGAGGTGGCTTTGGGTTAATACTGTAGGCCCAAGAATGACGATCACAGGAAGGGAGAGTAGGATAGAAAATGCAAGAACCAATGCTGTGTGTGGCAACATTTGAATCTCAAAATATGATCATAGAAATAAGTTTGCTGGGTTTGTGTAACAATGGAAAAGATTGGTTTTTTTGGTGGTTTATGATTATGGCATGTTTATGTTTGGATTGGAGGGAGGTACTTGAGTCGATGGAAGAAGGGATATAGGGAGGATATGACATATTGATGTCAATGGAATATTGGTCATAGAAGTTTTGGAGCCAAAATTAGTATGTTTGTGTGTTTTTAGTAACTTGAACCAAATTTAAGTAGGCTTTGGTGTGTGTTTGATAAATTTTTTCCCCCTTTCTTTTTCTTGGCCGTTTAATGTTTTACAACTGAAGTTGGTTACTTGTTCCTCTTTTTCTATGGCAAATATAGTATCCTTTTGGCTTTTTCTCTTGTTAACCATAGAGGAGTTAGAGGTGCATCGGTTGATTTTCCTTAACATTGGTTGGGGATTTTAGTTGAGATACCACTTCGTTAGTTAAAAAAATATTGGTTTCTTAACAAAATTGAATTAATTATTACTCATTGTTGAATTATCTAATTAATGTTCTTATGAAAGCCTTCGTCTATATTATGTGAGCGGGAGATTAATTCTCTTGGCCAATTTTATGTGCGGACAATAAGGAAAGGAAGTTATAAAAACACGCATGTAAGCTACTAAGGTTCATACCTAAGAGCCAACCACATGAGCACGTGGCAATTGGCAAATAATGATACAAATTCTCATCATTGAAGAAAAATATGAGATAATTTTGTTTTCTCTTGTATCTTTTGAGTCAAGTGCTATGATACATGAATATTCATACAGGTACGAGATATGACATGAATATCCATAAATTTTAAATTTTTATATAATATATATATATAATATAAAATATTTTTTTATGTTATGATAATATTTTAATATTTTATTAATATTATAATATAAATTAATTTTTTAATATTTTTTAATTATATAAAATAATTAAAATATTTTTATTTTAATAAATAATATATATTATTTTTAAATTTATTTTAAAAATATATATTAAAAATAAAATTAATCACGTAATAAAATTTAAATATGTCAAAATATATTTAAAAAATAAATTTTTTATTTTTTATTAAAATATAATTAGATACAGGAAAAAAAAATTCATATCAGATTAGTATTGTGTCCAAAGAAACTTCCAATTCTAAGTTACACACACCATACCCAATACACACATGATATCTTTTTTTTTTTTTTTTATCAAATTTGCACTATATGAAATTTAAACCCAAGACCTCTTGATAAAAAAAGGATCATATACCACTTGAGTTAAGGCTTATTTGCAATAAGTGATTGTTCAGAACTTTCATCTTTATCTCTGATTAGAGATGTCAATTTAAATTCCAATTCTAGGGTTGGCCTTAGGCCCTTTAGGTTTTTTTTCCAACCCACAATCCTAAAGTATATCAAGAAAAACACGCTAAATAGACCCTAAAAATAATTGGGCCCGGGTCAACCCTAAAGCCCAAAATCAATCAAAAGCCTAAATTACTAAAAAGAAAGAACCCTAATTATAAACTCCATCTCTCTTCTCCGCTGCCGTCGCACTCATCTCTCAGCCGCCACCGCCGTGACGCCTCAAACGGCTCCAGATGCTGTCGTCGCATCTTCCTTTTCTCTTTGTTCCAGCGTCGCATTTTCATCTTCTCCTCTTCTCCGCCGATATGACTAAAAAAAATAGAAGTGACTCATGGACTGATTCTAAATTTTTTTGCCCGTGAAAATGATTGATTCTGTGGATTGTTTAAAATTTTAGCCCTTTTGAATTTGGAATCTTTTATCACTTTGGCCCAATGAGATAGGACCAAAATTTTGTAAGACTAACCTAATTGATACTTCTATCTCTTGTTTATGTTAAAGTTTGGCATCATTATAGAAACAGTAGAGGTGGATCTAAAAATTATATAAAATAAACTTACATTTAGTAAATTGTATTTCAAAATAAAAAAAGGTTGTAAATAAATGTTATAGCATACTAATGGTTTATCGGTATAATACACATTTCTCATTAAATTCTTTTTTATGATCTAGTTTTTAATATATAAATTAATAATTTTTATTGTCCTCGTATTAAATAAACTTTATTCTTTAATAATAAGTTAACAAATTAACAAATTTATATTATTACTAGTGTATCACCCGCATGTACGCACAGGCTGTTTTATAATAAAAGTCATATTTACTTGATTATGGACTTCTTGATATTATAACTCTTTGTACTACATAATTGAATTTATTTAGTTTTATAATTACAACAAAAATATTATTCTATTATAAAAATTATTATGTTTTTATAATAAATATGTAATCAATATTTAATATACTATACTATTGTTCTACTATAATATGTAATCTTTATGTATATGAATATTATATTATGATTTATAAGTGTAATTTGAATAATTGAAGTTATCTTTTAAAGTCCGCTTATATATAAAAAAATTAAATACTTTTATATATCCTAATATGTTGTGTGTTATTTTAATTAATACCCTATTATGTTGTGTGTTATTATTAAAAAAATTAATATTTTAGTAGAAAATAAAATTAATTATATTAAATAAAATACAACACACATGCAAAAACTATTTATATATGAAATATTTTTATATTTGTATAAAAATATAATTATTATTAATATATTAAAAAATTTTAATTAACAAATGCACTTTTTTATATTTTATACTTTTTCCTTTAAATCCACAAATGCATAAGTTGAATTTTTTGTTACCAAATTAACATATGACCGTTACATTAACCTTGTTAGTTAATTAAAAATTGAATATTGAAATGAAGAGAGACATTTAATGTACCAACCAATCAGAAAGAGATAGATGTTTAATGTGCTTTAACCAATTAGAAGGAGTTAATGTGAAATTCTATTGAATCTTTTCAAAAAGGAGTTTAGGAGTTTAAATTACTTCCAGGCTGTCAACCACCACCTCCTCCCAAAAAAATGTTAAACTGAGCTCATATACATAATGTACTGTAGCTACCATTTCGTTTTCAGTTCAATAATAAAACGGATGCAAATTCATGGTGGCTAAAAGCGGTGTGAGTAGATTCGATATCTTCCTCCGTCGTAACACCGCCTACACTCCTGTTTATGATAACTTGATACCTTTTTTGAGTTTAACTATGGGAAGTGGAGGCCATTTTCCTGTTTATGATACAATAATTATTATCACTACTCAGGTGAGTAAAAAAATTATTCACCTCTTTAATCCTGGTATACTTGTGTGTTATTTTTGGATCTATATATTTTTAATTGAGTTTCTACCCTTATTATGTTGCAGAACAAACTGTATATTGTCTAGCAGTTATCAAGAGTGCCGAATTGAACATAATTGAACGTAAGTTTTTTTAATTTCTTAACGTGAATACTCGTGATCTCATGTGTGATATGAACCTTACATGAATTAAGGGCAATCCCAACGAACAACTTGTCAGAATTGGTAGCATGGAACTACTTAGAAAACTGCCTGTGTTACTTCTTGTTCTTATTTTTTGTTGGTACTGCATGATGCGATGTGAACACAAATTTGCATCAAAATTTATGCTTTCATCAGGACACTCATTACTATAATTATACCCAATGCATCAAAATCTATGCTTATGCTACCTTTAGTTTGATTCTTTATATGCATCATCTTCTTGTTTATATTAATTTTCAGAAGTTAATTACTTAAATCTGCCTTCTTAATTGCTGTAATGAGAACGTTTTAACTGAGGTATTTTTAGTAGTGAAAATCCCAAAATAAAAAAAGTAGGTTGTATTCAACAATTAATTTGAAGGTCCCTGTTTGAAATATATTCTAGTAAATAACTATGGTAATCATGAGAATAGTTTGATCATGATCATAACTTAGATGGTGACTTGTTCATTCCCATTGAATGTTTATTCTAAAGGTGTTATGGATTTCCACGTGTCATGGTTTATTACTGCAGAGAAATTACGTTTCAGTGCTGAATTTATTGAGATGAAGCGGCAAGCATTGGACCTATTTGTAAATAGGATAGCATCACATCATGAACTTCAACAAAGTGAGCATCTGAGGATGTTTTTGAAGGCAGAAAAAGAGATGACATCTCTCATCTTTGATAGACTAATTTATTCCTCCATGCAGCTTTATATATTCTAGATGTGATTAGCTTTCGTTCACTTTCCTTTTGGGTCTCCACTTCTATTGATTTGCCATTGTTTACGTTTTACATTTGAGGGTCAGTCATTTCAATCTATGATGAAATAAGTTATTCAATTTGATGATGAGTCTCCTGAAATCAATATCAAATGCTTGCTTTCATATTTCGTGGCTTATATTAGTGATTGATAGATAGATTAAGTTAATTATGGTTTATGCTTACTGATTTGATAGCTATCATACAAAAATAATCACAGTACATTTTGTGTTTTGCGGGGTGTATAAGACTTTAGTGTCCATGTTCTTTCCCATGAATGTCTATCTGTCGTATTTATAAGGTGAATCGCAATATTAACTTCTTTCAGCTTTCAAATTAACTTAAAATTAAGATACTTAATAATATAGTTCTCAAAATTAGTTTTATTACACTAAAGATGTGTTCTTACTCAATACTAACCATGTGTTGTGTTGTAATTAGAAAATTAGTCCAAATCGTAATGCCCAATACATTATTAATCTCTCTATAAAATCAAAGCAAGTTAGATAAGACATAACATAATTTCCATTAACTGGTATTGAGCATATTAAATCCATCTTTCACATTGTTCAAAATATTTATCCATCTCTAGAATATATATACTGCTCAATAATCATCACAATGTTAGCCAATTGTTCATAATAACCTTCTGGAAGCACATACTAAATAGTCCTTAAAAATAAATCATAACTACAGGAAAAAATTACACTTAAAAAATAATTACCTAAATTGGTGAGTTTTCAGCAACTCCATTGTTTTAACATCTTTAACCGAGATTCCTAAATACTTCTTTGTATACCACATTGTCTGTCTCATTGCTTTTGTCCTCATCATGGCATAACAATATCTTAAACCCCTTCCTATTTGTAACTCTTGAAACCGCAACATATAATTGACCATGTGTAAATACTGGCTTCCTTAGAATCAAACCAACTTTTGATAATGATTTATCCTGACTCTTATTAATCATCATTGCATAAGAAACCATAATAGGAAACTGTCTCCTTTGAAACTTGAATGGTATCCTATGGTCAGAAAGACTTAGAGTTATTCTAGGAATGAATACTTTTTGACTTGCATTTTTTCCTAAGATACATTTTGCTTCTATTATGTGTTTACCAAGCTTAGTAATAACCAACTGAGTACCATTGCACAGTCCAGCAGAATGGTCAATGTTCCTTAGTAATATAATAGGTGTCCCTACCTTGACTGTTAATTCATGATTTGGCACGCCCGAACACCTAATTGTGTTTTAAGAATTCAGGAGTGTGTACTGATGCTAGAATGTCATTGTTGTTCTCTGTTGGACACACTTTGTCACTACTAGAATAAGTTTATGCTTCGGTAGGATTCAAACTTATGATGTAGCTATTAATTTCGTCCACCAGTTGCAAGGTAGGTGCCAGAATAGCAGGATCCTCAGCTTGAAAATCATGGTTTGTTCCTTCCCACATCTCCGGATAAGTTGCCTAACAAATAGCAACTATAGGATCATCCCACTCATTTATGAGGATGTCATCTGGGATTTCAACTTTATCAACTCCATCTAGAGATTTTCCATATCTCCCATCTCCAATGCTTAATATCCAATCTACAAATTCCTTTATTTCAACAGACCTTGCATTGTTGCCTTCGGCTTGTAGACGCATGTTTTTAGTTAGCATCAACAACTTGCAACTATCCCAAATGTAAGACGAATTTATTGTGGATATACAATGTCTTTTCTACTACCTTTTGGTATAACCGGTAGTATCTGCCTAAAGTCACCCCTAAAGACAATTGTCTTCCCTCCAAATGGTTTATCGAGACTGTTTACATTAGTAAACCTTAATATGTCTCGCATTGTCCTATCAAGTGCTTCAATGCAATGTTTGTGAAGTGGACTCCCTTGTTTTATGTTGCATGTTGAAAACTCATTCGGATTAAGGGGGATTGCAAACCGTGAGTGGGCTGTCCTGCCACCGGGTAGTAGAAGAGAATCAATTCCACTTGATGCAACTGTCAAAACAATCTTCCCTTCTGATCTCAATCCAGATGCCAATGTCTTCCAAACGAATGTTTTTCCTGTACTACCGTAACCATATAAGAAGAAAACTCCACCTTTCTTTTTGGTTACAACATCCATTACTTGATCATACACATATTTCTGCTTATTTGTCAGCTGATCCAAGAGACTGTTATGCTCCTCTGCTAATATACGTCTGTTATAATGAAGCTCGTCGCATATTAGGCTATTAACTCCCTTAGTCATCAAAGCATTGGAAGTTAATTCGACATCCGAGACTGGCATAGATGGGAAGTCCATAAAACTCTTATTGTAACTTTTCAATTTGTTCTCAATGTCAATGAGAGTAAATTCCTTTAACTCTTCTTCTGTTAAATGTAGATCTACAAAGAATAATGAAACTCAAAAGTAAGTGACAACAGGATTGAAGTAAATGTGTTTATTACTTACATGATATTATAAAAATAATAAAAAGTGAATTATAAATTTTTTTATTATAAAAAGGTTATCATTTTATTATATTTCTCTAAAAACTTTAAAATAATTAAGTCAAGAACCATAAATAATTGTAAATTTATTCAGACGTGTAAAAATTCTCATTCATTAACTTGACATCATTATTATAAATTAAAAATTTAAAATTATCAAATTAATTTTGCTTTAATTTACCATTTTCAAAATTGAAATCTTATCTTTCTTAATCTTCAAGAATTTTTAGTTTATCATTTTAAATGAATATAAACTAAGGTATTTTAAAAAAAGTGTTAAATTCAAATTTAAAAGCCTAATTAACTTTTTTTGCTTGAGCTAATAACTATCAAGTGTAGTAGTTTTGGTTGGAAAAGTTAATTTTAAAAATCTATATGAATGTAGTCAATATAGCCTTGTTCTGGTGTTGGTAAGTTTATTGGTCAAGGTATAATTCATTTCTAACAAATGGTGGAATAGTTGGTTGGTTTTTCTTTCTTTTTTTTATTAGATGAGGTATATAACAGAAGAAAATGATACTATAATCGCCACCTTAAGTCATTACACATACTCAGTTGCTTACCTAAGAATTTCAGACATCGTTATGTATCATGGATTAGTAGTGTCACAAAGTAGCTTTTGCAGTTTTGTTTTAACTTTAGGAGCCAATAAATGTGATGTATCATTTTATATATATAAAAAAAATTGGCAAATTTTTTTTGGCATGTGCTAAAGTCTTTAAATTTTTTATGTTAGTGAAATAAGAATAAAAATTAAATTCTAAATTTTTTAGATATAAAAAAATTAATATTATATTATAAATGGTTTCTATTAAAAATTTAAACTAATTAAATAAAGAGATATAAATAATTGTATATTCATTAAGAAAAACTATTTTTTTTCATTCATTAACTTAACCTAATTATTATATTTAAAATTGAAATGATCAAATTAATTTTAATTTAATTCAATTAATGCTATAAAGTTACTCTAATTTAGTTTGTAGTTTACCCTACATGAAATTATACTTACTTGGGTTATCCAGTAATCTTCTTTGCCTGTGAAGAATGTCATTACCATGTATTCTCCCATACATGTTCAGGCCTTGCCATTGACTTAGAGAACAACAATGTTGCAAACAACTTCCTCAAATAATCTCCCGACCCCAATTACTTGCTTCCTTAATTGCATCAATGTATTCTTTATTGTCATCCAAAAGTCCTCTTGCATATCATTTATCCCTGAATGTCGGGTATAAAACACTATCAACTGTTCGTATCTCCTCATATGAAGTTGGTCCCCTAACAAAGTTTAGTAATAGTCTTAAATAGATTATTTCCCCTGAACCTGGTGGAACAAAGAAAATCCTACCAATTACTGAGTGTGATTTTCGTGGAGCCCAAACTCTTTCAGTAGCCTTCCATACAAACTTTGTTGGCAATTCAGCATATCTCAAAGTTCTTGCCTCTGTGTGTTCTTTATTTGCATCAAACCAACCCAAAAACATTGACTCCTTCACCAACGCTTCTTTAGCGACCTCCGCTGGTTATCATCATCTTCAAATATGACATTTTGCTCGTTTGGCAAATGAAAACCAAGTCGAACAACAGACGGATCCCTGTAGTGGACATTATATCCAAAAATTCTCCATGCTGCTTTGCATGGAGATATGTACCTACAATTATAGTACATGCTTACTTCATCAATATCATCAGCTTCTGCATCTCCACTGGCACTTCTATAGAAAGATGCTGTCACACGATCATTCCCTTTATTGACGTACTTGAATAAATACTTTATTGATCTTGATTGATTACACCATTCAATATTAATGTGTGCCCCTACCGTAGCAATAAAAATCGGTTATGTGGGACCACATATCGGTTGTCAAGATCAACCCCACCCTTTGTAATCACTTTCCCATCTTCTCTACGTCTATAAACTGGATAACCATCTTCATCGACTGTGGTGGCATCAATAAATTTTTTTGGAAAATGTCATATGCATTTTCTATTTTCCATGCAGGGTGAGACCCTCCTAAGAAAATCACATGGTCCATGCATCATGTGCTTTTCAACTGCTTCATAGTATTCCGGGTCTTTCTCCTTGTCTGGGATTTCTACTGATATGATTCGGTCTATGTTTTCTCCAGTAGGGTATTTGTCATCTCAGTGAAGAAAAATAAGTATATGAGCATGTGGAAGTCCACACTTCTGAAACTCAATTGTATACACAACTGAAAAAAATAGCATACATTGTTATGATCATAGAAAATTTGTATAAAAATGTTCAGTTTTATACTATGTTCATTAAAATTAAGTTTTGCTTACTCTTTCAATAGCTCCTTGGTATGCAAATCTATTTTTGGACAAAAAAACTGTTTTTGTTTTTACTATAAACTTGTTGAATATGAGAGAGCCAATGTGTCTCCCATTGGTAATTTTACTTGTTCCGATATTACTTGTTGCAATGTTATGCTCAGTAAGGCAAACCTATATATCCCTATTGTCCTTAAACTATCTTGTAATATCCCTTATCTATTATATGGCTAAGTAACCTTCAAACTATTAAGTACTTTTTACTGAACTAATTCTTAATCAACACTATAAAACATAATTCATTTGAATATTAACTTTGCATGGTTCGACTAAATGATTTGTTCTTTGGTTTTCCATTAACACCAATAAATAATCATAAAATTTCCTATGTAAAAAAGAATTGTACAAAACTGCAATGACGTTGCCAAAAATCTTGTTCATCCGGATATCTTTAATGAGTTTATCTAGTTTCACCTTGAAAGCCCTACAAATCATGTATGGTCGGTCTTCTGCATGTAATTCTCTGTTCTTCAAGAAATCTTCAAGTTCATGCCATTTTGGATTGCATGTAAATGTTATGAAAATGTCAGGATAACCAACAACTTTACAAATTGCCATTGCATCTTGGTAGTTCTGTATCATGTACCTGGGACCACCTGTAAATGATAAAGGTAGTATGATACGTTTACCTCGACTTGACGGGGTTGTTTCACCACTCAACATAGCTTCCTTTACCCATTTGTACATCTCACATCTCAATTTTTTCTGGTCAAGTCGTATATAGTTTAATCTCGCTGACTCAATCATCGAATATCCATCAACCAAAAATTGTTGGAAGAGTCTTCTCGAATACAACAATGGAGAACCATCTGCTAATCTTTCTTGTACCCTAAAAGCAAAAAACTCCTTCAGTGACAATTCTTTTCGCCCATTCCCACGATTACTATGTTTCTTATTAAGTGTTATATCCTCCTTGTATCCATCCTCCCCGTACGGAAACAACAAAGGATACTGTAAACCCAAATAAAGAAGATTAAGTTGATTGATCTATTGTAATCTTCCACTTTGTGTCTCAACTACAATGTCTCTATCAGTCCTATCCATATCAAAATCACTAACCACCAATGCTGCCACCTCATCTGTTGAAGGTAGGTTATATCTTCTACCATCTTTATCCCTCTTGCCCAAGAGTCTAGGCTTCACATTAGACATAGACTCAGCTGCCATTGACTCTCTAACCATACGGAATGCCTTCACCAATACATTATTCTCATCCAACATTTGCTTTAAATCTCTAACAATGTCTTCATGTATATTGTTGTGCTCTTCCCCCCTTCATTTAAAAAGAGCACATCTTAAGATTAAGTTGAATAAAAATAGAAACAGTTTTACACAAAAATGTATCATATTCTAAAATACTATGTAGTTTGTATTTTAGAAGTTAGGTTTGTGTCATACCGTATAACTGACATTCGATTCAAGACCTCATTTTAAGTATCAAAAATATATAGCTGAGCAAATTTTGCAGTGCTATCTTCTGGAGGTAAAAGACTACCCACCAAATGGTAATTCTCTCCATACAATATAAAAATAGGTGGTCCCTTTGAAGAACTTACACTTCGGTCAATCTTTGCACCCATTGAAGTGAATTGGAACATACTGTTATAACTCCTGATATTTTCTCAAAAATGCTTGCATTTAATCCCATCACCGTACAATAAGTCGTATAAAACATTTGGAGCTTTTTGTAGTTGTGGTATTTCTACATGTCCTCCTCTACAATAGAGTGTATACTTGGGTTCACTTGTATTATAGTATTTTCTTGACCTTTCATCGTACCAAAATAGTGCATGACAGTATTGACATTCATGAATTGCATCACCCATATGCGAATAATCTGTGAAATTCAATATTACTTAGTATCTTCATGCTATTTCAAATTAAGTATGTTAACAGTTGACGATAATTTCCACATGACCCCAGTAATTGAAATCCATAATATACCTTTGCTTTCTCTGGCATCCCTTCCTGTTCTATCACCAAATGTTTTGTTATATGATCCTATTACACAGAACCAAAATAATATTCTCATAGGCTCTCTTTTAGAAATTGTACATATAACAAAATTTCTTAACCCTACAAAATCATTTGTAGTTTTTGTGTAATATAAGATTCAATACCTCTTGCAGTACTTGCAATTCTTGGTGTGGATCTTTTATCTATTCTAACTTTCTTTCTATTTTCTGAAACTTGAAACATTAATTGGTCACACACATTACAATAAGATTACCATATCTAGTTTCCTTACATTAACAATAGATCGTGTATGTCTTGATTTAACTAACGACTAATACCATTAATTTCTATGAATAAAATTCTTATTTCTACCAGAGGAAAAGGATGTTAGCCTAAAATTGTATATTTATTCTGATGTTTAAATTTCTTTATTAATTAACTTACCACCATTATTATAGCTAAAAATTTAAAGCAATCAAATTAATTTTGTATTAGTTTAATAAATGATATAAAGGTAACACTAATTCAATTTGTAGTTTACTCTAGCTTCAGACAACCTTATGTATCATGGATTAGTAGCTTGGCAAAGTGGCTTTTGCAGCTTTATTTTAACTTGAAAGCGAGAAAGTGTGATATATCATTTTTTTAAAAAAAAGTCATGCAAAATTTGTTTTTCTTGTGCTAAAATCTTATAATTTTTTATGCCATTGAAATAAGAATAATAATAATAAATTATAAATTTTGAGTTATAAAAGAATTAAACCTGTATGATAAATTATTTCTTTTGCAAAATTAAACTACTTAAATAAAGTTCAATAAATAATTGTATATTTATTCTTACATATAAAATTTTTCATTCATTAACTTAACATCATTATTATAATTTAAAAATTAAAATGATCAAAATAATTTTGCTTTAATTCATAATATTAAAATAGTTTAATTACTCTATTGGTCCCTATAATTTCGTGTAATTTTCAATTAGGTCCCTATATTTTTTTTTTCAATTAGGTCCCTCTTAGTAGTAATTGGCTTAATTGTGTAGAGAACAAACTAAAAAAAAAATTGGTACAGGAATCCAAATAAAAGAAAAAAAGTGTAAGGACCCAATTAAAAAAATAAATTGGTGCAAGGACTCAATTAAAAGGAAAAAAATATAGGAACTTAATTAAAAATTTTGCAAAACTATAGGAACCAACAGTGTAATTAAACCTATTAAAATCAAAGTCTCGGTTATTCTAACTAAATGATCAAATTTTTATTATTTTCCAATCATTTAAATTTTACATTCAATTATCCAAAAATATCCAACTATTATGAAAATTATATGAGTTCTAATCCTTTTTAACTAAGATTATCAAAGATGTGATTTAGTTGCCTTTCATGAATTAATTTTTAAAAATAATATCCTCAAACTAATAAAGCAAACTCCAATCATGAATTTCAATTTAGTTTATTGGTTTGGATCCACTATTTATGAATCCATATGAAATCTAGATAACACAATTTAAATTTATAGGAATAAAAGAATTATCTCGGAAGCTTACCACATATGACTGTTTTATTAATGGGCTTCCTCTTGCTAGCGAGTATGAACCCTCTCTCCCTCCTTGCATTTTTTGTTTTCTCTAAATTGGCAAATATGTTTAGTGCACTACCATAACCATATAAAGATATCAAACTTCTTCAAAACTTTTGTTTTAAAGAGAACTTTTAATCAAAATTATATTCATCCTTATGTAAATTAGAATTTATATATCGTATATTTTTATTGCATTTCCATTTGTTTGGTTTCAAATCCTAGAATTATAAAGTGACTCAAATACACTACAATATAAGTTTTCTTATATTATCCAAACAATTTAACGTAACCTATTCTTAGCTTTGCTTTGTAACTCAATAACTTGCAGCTGTGTCCCATATTATTGTATAAAAATTTCTATAATGTATATAACCTGATGTCTTGAATAGGGTCCTCCACCCAAATCCCAAGCCCATTTTTAAGTATGTTACGAACCAATGACATAGTAGTCACACTTACATGTGCCAAAATAATCGCTTAAATATAAAAAGAAAAGCCACTTATCCATAGACCGATTGCTTTGATTAGGAGAGCTTGTTTGTGTGGTGTGCATACTCATTGTGTTTGACATTACACTAGCTGCACATGTAGTTTTGTTAGTATCTAAGAATTGTTTGTGCAACTACCTCGGTTGGGGTCATCTTCAGCTGTACAAATTGATATAAACAAATATGACAACATTAACAAAATATTTGGAGTAATTACTTGGAAAACTAAACAAAGAAAATTATATATTGTTTGTGAAACCTATATCAGCCTGCTGTTTTGGAGTGTCTATCATTGTAACTGTTGATGCAGTACCTGCAGAGGTTAAGTTAATGGAACGGTTACTATTTTTCTCAGACATACACAAATTTCCTCTATTATAAGCACCTTGTTCTTATTTATGTCTATTTAATGTCTATGAAATCGTCATTCACCATGGAGATTGCATTCTCTAAAGGGACTCCTCTTTCCAACAAGCTTTAATGCCCTTTCTCTTCTCCAATTCTTTGCTTCCTCTACCAATCAGTTTAATTCATTACCACTTTATGCTCTCAACAATTTCCAACTACAATGTCTTAACATAATTTAGTGATCTTCTCATATGTGCAATGAGCATTTATATTAAAATGGAATGACTTCTTTTGGCTTTCAAATTAACTTAAAATTAAGGTACCTGGTAATATAACATTTTTAATTAGTTTTGTTACACTAACAATGTGTTCTTACTCAATACTAATCATGTGCTGTGTTGTAATTACAAAATTATTGTAATGCCCAATGCATGATTTATCTCTCTATAAATCAAAGCAAGTTAGAAAAGACATAAACTTACTCACATTGACCAGTATCGAGCATATTAAATCCATCTTTCATATATACTTCTCAACTTCAAGAATTTATGAAACATCTAAATATTCGCTAAATAAAATCTAGAAACTTGGGATGGTACCTCCAGTTTCAGCAACATGTACAGCTGATGGAGAAGTTAAATTCTGTAGAAACAGTGTCATATTGTTGATCAAGCATCCAACTGTGCTAACTGTCTGTGAGGGAGAAAGCTCAATACTTGCTACAATGTTCTCCTTTCCTTTATTTTCCCAGTTTTTAGTTTGTCTCTTCTTTCTTGTCACAACTGTCACTGAAACAACAAACAATGTTAGTCCACCCATGGCTCCGGTCCATTATAACTTCAGAGTTTTTTTTTGTTAAAAAGTTACCACTTGATGGATCATTAATTTGTCCTTGTTCTTTAAGTCTTGAACCACTTTCAATATCATACATTCTCTTGTTGTTTTGGAGAATATTTCGATCATTATTTGCATAAACATCAACCTTTCTTTTGTTATTAGCAAATATCCCTTGTTGTTCTGCATAAACCAAAAGGATGCTCAATATACTTCTTATAGTTTCTACTTTCTTATTGTTATAAATTTGTAAAAAAAAAAATTAATATGAATAGAAAGATATTGAGTTTAATATGCATACTTGGATGTTTATCAACTGAGTTTAATATAATATTTTGAAGAGGTCGTCTCATTCTTGGTTGCTCTGGTGGCTCTAAATCTACTGTTCGTTACCTCTTCCTCTTCTCCTCAAGGATAGTTCTTCTTTGTTTCCTAGAAAGTGTAGCTGATGTTCTGTCCATTGCTCCTCCAAATGTTGTGACCTAGTTGTAAACTTACATTCCTATCTATATCAATGTGGTTTTTCCTTCCTAGTGTCTCTGTAGACTTACATTTCTATCACATATATGGTACAGTATCTCTCTATTTCATAGCTTACTCTAATGCTATGCTGTGTACTAAATATAAAGATGAGTGGACAAACTTCACATGTGCATTGTGTTAAGAATTTGCATAAAAATACGATTATTTCATTTATTTTTTCAAAGTCTAGTTTGAAAGGTGAATGATATTTTTTGTTTATTGACTCATCTTAGTATAAAGCTATTGATGTTGCCTTTTACATGATATTGCTAAAACTTCGTGTTTTAATTTGAGTTTCCCAAACTCTAAACCTTCATATGCATAACCCCTTAGTTTGGGACCACAGTAATTTCTCTGTGTCCTAGCTATAATTTGTAAATAATATGAGTAATGGTCATTATGAAAAATAAAAAATTGATTTATGTGTAAAAGCTAATTATAAATAACTTTTTAAAAGATAATAGTCCACGGAACAGTTTTATCTAATTATTGTTGTAACATAATTTGATAGAACACTTGATTATGTTCTATAATTGTCATACATGGATTAGTGATCATTTCCTTAATTAGATTATGTCAATATATAGATTAGTGATTGATTTTTTTTTAATTCAAGATTCATCGGTGTGTTAGCTTGCATTTCACTATACTCCTCAGAATAAGATATATATTGTTAGCAATCAATATATCATTTCAAGCCACTCTTACCATTACATATATATTGCTAATACATAAGATATTGACCTGGATTTGAAAACATAAATAAATCTAGCAAAATAAAGCTAGTAATCTTTTTAGGCTATCCCAAACTGATAAACCATTTCTATGACCATGGTTGCTTCCCATTGATAAATTTACACTATAATTTGTACCAAAAAAAAAAAGAAATAACTCCTAACTCAAAGAAAGTGGACAAAGCCTATCATATAAGACAAATTGTCCAGGTATAAAGTGGCACAAAACAAAATAACCGGAATCGTTATACTCCCATCCCACCCTCATCGAGATATACTAAACCATATAGAGTCTATTGGAGTGCAGAGTGATTGTCTTTACATTAACATGCTCTTGCCAAAATTGGTGCACTAGGTGGACTCTTCTTGCTTCCATGAACCTCAGCTTTGTTATAAATAGATCAGTCCTCTCAGAGTCATTTGAACAGTTAGAACCATTCCTAGTCTCCATTACGGATATGATATCCTTACCAACTAATAAGGAAGGACTGTATGGAATCCCAAGCCCAGTAACCTTGATCATCTTAGCCCAATCAAGATTCTGATCCCCATCTCACTTCATTTCCCAGACCAATATCTGTCTTGACAGTCCAACATTGTGAAAGGTTAATAATTCTATACCTTCTTTAAAAGGAGTCAGAGAGTGATATTCAGATTTCACCTCTGCGGGTATTGTAGCCTCATGGAAAGATCTGTGCCTGAGATTGAATGTGATAATGCTTACCGGCTCAGGAAAGTTAGGACGTTTCCAACCTATCCAGTAAACGACGCCATTGTCCACAACAGATTTGGGTCCAAGCTTCTGAACATTGCTCTCAAATGAACCTTCATGAGTCCACTCCCTTTCCACGGAACTATAAAGACTCCAGGACATGGTGCTGTCAGAGTAGTGCCGCTTGTGTACATGCACAGTGCGATATTCCATACTATCTTCCAAATATCCAAAGGCATAAAGAGATACAACGTGGCAGCAGTGCTTGCTAGCTTCGTCTGGTGCAAAACGCCTCTTTTGGGTGAGGGAATTCCACATAAGTAGCCTAGGGTTGAGACCCCCCATGGAAATCCTCAAGCAAATGACTTCATGGTCAGAGCTTATGATCGAGTTGAAGCCATAATGGTTGATTTCTATCGGCACATGGAAATTAAGCTACCACCCAGTATCAACTGAGGCTCGAACATACCACATTGAGTTTTGATCACTTGGGAGGGACCCAATCCCGACAATGACGCTTCGCTCTTTGTCTTTGGTTTCCTTATAGTTTTGCTTGATAAATAAGTTGGTGCATAGTCTAGAATTCCAAGCTTTACTCGGACTTTTGCACTTTTCTACTGTCTTTGGGTCTGCTTTCATTAAGATTTTCAAGATAATATCATCACTCAGGAATGAAAGATCGCCTTTCTTTGGTGGGATATCACTCATTGTGGCTATAAAGGGTTTGAACGTTTGGTTAATGGAGTTTAGTGAGTTAGAAGAATGATCACTCAATTGGAATACCACACAACAGTTTACTCTACCCTATTTATATAATTAGCTTATATGGTATGCATGTGCAGAATTGTTTAATCGTTCTATAAGGACGTGGGTGTGGTTACTTTAAACAAATAATTTTTTATTGCAAGGCAAAACAACTATATATAACATCTATTAATATGAGTTAATATGAGTAACTTATTTTAATTTAGGGGACATATGGTAAAATATGTTGGAATTCCACTCAAGCAGAAACATATCTAGGATTGGTTTTTCTAACATTATTCCTTAAGAGATAACTCAGCTCACCAAGTTGTCAATTTTAAGTAATGTTTCTTGAAGGTGCTAGATCCATAGTTATGTTATTAGCAGATATTCTTCCTCAATATATGGAGTATTAGTAGTGCCTAACACTTAACAATTTGGTGTAGCATAATCTTTTAATTTTAATCTATATGATTATAGCATAGTAGTTCTGTTAATCAGCTTGAGCATATGATATCCACCACCATAGTTGGGATATTTCAAGAAGTGTGCTATTGATGGGATTGATAAAGCAATTAACTGAACCATGAAATAATGTAATTCAAGAAGTGTGCTATTATGGGATTGATAATTTAAGGTAAGAATTAGTTCGCATGTGTTTTCATATAGTTCATTACATGGTATCTGTCCGCCGGATTTAGATTGAAATAATTAATAATTAACTATACAACTAATTTTTTCTTTATTGTAAAGAAAATTTTACACTATGTGCTAACCTAGGTTGATGCCTAAAGCCCACTAATTCAACTGCATATATCCTGGTTACATGAAAAGGGAATTTCCCATTGATTCCTTTTACATAGCATATCTGACAACATCTCATAATCATGTATGTTCAAATTGGTCTTGGATTTATTACACACATTCAAGTTAAAAAGCTTTTACTTTTGTAAATCTGATTCTGTTCTGATTCACACTTTCATAGATGATATTGCCTTTAAACACTACTATAGCATAAATCCAATAGCTTACACTATACTTTGCACTTTATTTCATTATATTATCTTGTTATAGCAGAATCCAGCTACAGAACTATTCACAAAAAATGTAATTAGTTGTGTAAAATATGTTATGTTATCCTTCACACTTTACTATTTGATATTACCTTCAAACACTGTTATAGCAAAATCGATGGTAGCCTTTTTTTGTTTTTCATCCTATATAATTATATTGTTTTATTAGACTGCCATAGCAAAAAAAAGTTTATCCTCCTTTGGGTAACATCAAATTTTCACTGTTGTTGAATTTGTCTTTATTTAATTCATTTAGTTACCATAAATGATGAATTGTCAAGCATTCCATCATCGATAACAAAAAAGAAGTTTTTCACATTGTCACTTCAATTTAAAATCTTGGAATTGTATAACATAACCTGTCAAGACTCCACTTCATTCCATTTTGGTTTTTAATATATCAAAAAGCATGTTATAAGGACAGACAGAAGATATGAAGTTTATCACTTGTTATCTCCTTTTTAAAGAAATATCTCCCTTTTGAATTTTATAAATCAGTCAAAAGCATACACAACCTCATTATAATTTAAATATAAGCCTTATTATTGATTGTGAAATATAAGCAATTTAAACCCTCTTTGTTGGTTTTGAATTTTTTTTTCTTCTTAAATTTATCAATGTTCAAAGAGTGAAGAAAAATAAATATAGAAGTACAGAGATATACAATGTTGGAAAAAACATACTCAATTTCATCTAAATTTAAATAGGTAATTTTCTAACAGCACACTATTTCAAAACTCAATGCTATTTTATATTATTATTTTTTGACTATATATAATCAACCTTATTTTCAAAGAATACAGCTTTGGAATTAAAAAGCATCTTCAAATATGTTTACCTGAAATTTTCTTTATCTTCAATTACGAAATTTATTGATTTTTTAATGAAATACGTCTCTAAATAATTGAATCAATTGATATTTAACACATAATCTAGGCTATAAAAATATGTGATTAAGCTGAAAGTGCATGCTGATAGCATTTCAGATTGTTAAGTCTCACGCTTTATTATTTTCTTCATTCTTTGTCTTATTTAAAAATAAAATTGTACATTGTATCTAACTTAGATTGATGCCTAGAACCTAGTAATTCAATTTTATTTCTCTGTTTTAATTTTATATCAAAAGTAATTTAGAATTTATTGCACAATGACAAAAAAATGCAATTACTTCTGTAAATTTGATTCCATTATGCTTCACATTTTACTATATGATATTACCTTTAAACACTGCTATGGCAAAACTCAGCACGTTACTCCATGCTTTATACCATATCCATTATATTGGTTTAGTAAGTCAAAGCAAAATCTATCTTTAGGCCCCTTCTCCACACAAATACACTTAGTTGTGTAACTTTGGTTACATCCTACCTCAACTTTACTACTTAGTATTGTGTTTAAACACTGGTAGAGTAAAATATAAGGCATTACACCCTGCTTCTAACCCTACATAATTATATTGTCTTATTAGACTACAAAACCAAGAATCCAGCTTACCACATATTTATTTGTGAAAATGACATCCCATCAATTTGAAAACCACAGATTGACCTAAACGTAAATTTTTCAAGGGCACTACCTAGTTTTATACAGTATATCAACGACTACCTATTTTTGGCATATTTCAGTATTTTGAATGCATCCATATAGCCAACCCATTACTCTAGTATCCTTTGGTTATTATGACTATTCTAGTGATAACTCTTATAGTCCTTCAAATTATAGTCCCATGTACTTAAAAATAAAAATTATTTTAGTGATAACTTGTATTTCTTAATATTATTCTGGTTTTCCAATAATTTATAATATAATATTATAATAACTTTGTTATATGCAGTGTAAAAAAGTCGATATCTTGGAAATTAAAAATGCATACTTCATTTCTTCAACAGTGAAGAGCCATTATCTTGGAATTCCTGATAATTCCATCGATCATATAGAAATTCTCTAAGGAATTCTTGAATGCAGTGGTATCTATCTTATTAAATGTTGGCTTTATATAAAGATGACAATATGAAATTAAAAATATATTTTGTATTATTCTTATAATCCTATGCCTTAAAATTCTATTTTATTATTTTTATTTTACTAACAAAAAAGTCATAATATATAATAATCTCTTTATAAGCTCAATCTATAATAGGAGACGAGGAGGAGTAAGTTCATAACTTCATATAGATTTCCGAAATTAGCTTTTTCATTAAGAACTATTACAGTTGCAAGTTATTAACTCCACCTGAAAGATTTAATTAATATTTATTGTCAATCCCCACAATATTTATAAAATATAATACTGAAAAGTTAAAATATTAATCTATCTTCAATATATATATATATATATATATGTATTCTCGGGTTAAAAATATTCCACCTATAAACTCACAGTATATATTCTTTAATTATAAATACATTTTTTTTAAATATCATTGTGGAGTAAGGATATGATATAAGCCAATTACATAACATTGCCGACCACTTTTAAACTAAAATTTAGGAGTATTTAAGCTTAGTAATTCAAGAAATCTTAGCTAACAATAAGGATGTAATATGAAGTTGGCTTAGCAACATCCAAAAAAGTTAACAAAATGACTCTCATCTATTTCTAGTGACTGAGCATTTCCAAAAGGTCCTATCTCTATAAGTTTTTCCACTCTATAAAATAAGATAACTAATACCTACGAAACAACATATTTTTTGATAAAAAAAATGAAATTGCTACTAAATAAAATAGATGCATATGGTTGAAAATCACTAATAGCATAAACAACTCAGTTAGCAACATCTATCAGCTGGCTCTTTTGCTTCTTGCCCCCCTTACCGCTGAACTTATTGGTTGAGAGCTGTCATTCTTCATCATTTTCATTAATTGTTGTTGTACTTGACTTTACACCATTGAGAGCTCTTTTAGCGGGGGTCTTGTACTTGAGACTTGAAACAACCTCTTCCACAACATCCTTCACAAAAAATAATGGATATCAAATAGTATTTAGTATCAACTTTACAATGAAACATATATTAAGTATTTTTAATCTTTCTTAGTATTTCTTTAGGAAATATGCATAGAAAAATATACTTATTTTTCTTCACTCTTTAAAAAATGCATAAATTAAGAAAGAAAAAAATTTCACAACCAACAAATCGGGTTTAAATTGATATACTTTGTCTATGATGATACTGCTCAATAGTTAGTTTCTTCTGGTTCTGATCTATATAAAAACTAAAGACATAACCTACATATCACTGATTGCTATGGTATAAAATAACACATATCTTAAATCTTAAATGCATTTATGTCTGAAGAAAAACTACAAATAAAACTATCTCCATACTAGAATACACAAATTATCGCTATCAGTCTTAATATCAGCCACATTTTCTACGATCTCGACGAAATCATTGCATCCGATTTTCTATAGATATGGGAATGAGAATTCTAATTATATAATTAGTGAACAATTGATCTTTAAAAAACACAATGTATAACAGACATTGACAATACTTTATTAACTCACAATGAGGTTAACAGATGAATTAGTATTTGATTCTTTTGGGAGGTTCTTTTCTATGATGTCCTCATCATCACAAACTTTGCTAACAGTATAAACTTGGTCATATTGCTCGATGTTGGCTGACTTTATATTAATCTTAAAGAGAAACTTTCTATCCAGCATGTTATCAAGGGTGGGGGGTATTCCACCTCACCAATAGGCTGCGATCAAATTCACAAAAAGGAATTACTTTACATGGATACAACAACATTTTGAAGTTATGAGGTAATGATTGTGCACTTACTTCCTCTTCCTTGATTTGATCTGCCCTCTTTTCGCAAAGTTGAATTGCTTTCCTATCCCAAAGGAGCAAAGTCATACTGCCAGTACCATCATAGACAATCACCTTAACCTTGTACCTGTCATTCAACCAGTATCATAAGTTATACCCGCCATTTGTTTTTATACAGCTAACAATAAAATTCAAGATGAAATACAGTCTTCGTATTATAGTGCTCTCCACTTAATAAATTTGTTATCTAGTGATAAGTCTTATTATCTAGTTTAGGTGCCTAACCTGATTGAGGCAGTTCCTGCTGTGTGTCCACAACCCTTATATTCATATCTTTCAATAGTAGAAGTTTCAACTTTTTTGGGCACTTTCTACATGCTTTATAGAACCAATCATTCTTTCCAGCATTGATACAAATAATAGTTGCAGCAATCCAACATGTAGCTACCTGTTTAGAACTTGATTAGGCACTTCAATCAATTTCTAACATTAAAATATATTCCTATACAAAAAATTAATTAGTAAATTCTTCCATTAGTTTACCTTTGCAACATTTAGGGACTCCTCGATGGTCTTCACTCCAACCGACCCATGCTTCAGTTCATCAGCCGCAGACCAAGCTCCCTAAGATGAAAGTTGACTAATCCTAATTGAGTTTAGTGGTGCACCACTCAGGAGCCTACACAATTCAATAATATTGAACTTCTCAAACTTTTGACCCTCTTTAAATGTGTTGGATATAAACAGATTAAAGTTTAAAAAAACAAACCTGTTCCTAAAACTAACTACCTCTTTTAAATCCCTCTCAATGTGGATCTTGGAGATGTAAAAGTGGTTCTGAACAGTGGTTTTGCCGTTCCATCGGGATGTTTTAAAATATTGTAGCACAACAATAAGGGGTTCCACACTTCCTTCTTCAAAGTGTGGTCGGATTTGATCCACCATCTCCCCAAACAAAGTACACTCAATCCTATTGTTCCTATTGAAAACATAAGGATACATTATGGTATTTTATATTCTGAAAATATGTGTACACAGAAAAGTCAATTTTAAAAAATAGCACATACTCTAAGTCTTCTAACACAACAACCATACGTTTGGTTTCCTTGCCTGTACTGGTAGCCAAATCCCTTGGATCTTCCTTTCTAACTACTTCAGCAATCACGTCTAAAGAGCAAGAACTATCAATCTTAAAAAATAGATTTTGAACAAAGTTCACACAACAATTTTTTAAATAGTGTAAGTAATAGTCACCAAACAGATATGTGTCGTCCAATCTTTCAGCATTTAACAAATCCGAAATAGACCTGAAATGGAATGCTTCAAGAGGG
This sequence comes from Arachis hypogaea, assembly GCF_003086295.3. Taxonomy (NCBI): domain Eukaryota; kingdom Viridiplantae; phylum Streptophyta; class Magnoliopsida; order Fabales; family Fabaceae; genus Arachis; species Arachis hypogaea. Next base: position 12,825,530 of record NC_092038.1, read on the forward strand.
TAGCTTGGGTTGTTTATATGTGTGACCGTTGTCCGTTGGGAAAACATTAGTATCCAGTTGCTATTGGTAGTCTTTGGCTTAGTTTTATTTCCCACAACTATGAAGTTACTCATAACGTACATCTGGAACTCAAAGATATTGCCCTTCCACCTAGCAACAACACTCTTGGGTATGGATGCATGAATCCTATCGCCCTAAAATTAGCAGAGACGGGAGAAATAAGTATCAGTAAATTAAAAAACAAATACTTGCACAATAACTACTATATATAAAAAGATTTGTTACCTTACTGTCTTGAAGGATCATCTCTATTGATCCAATTTCCTTTTCATTGTACTTGTTTGGAACCTCCGAAATCCTCACCACATATACGTTGAAATTCCATGCCAGTTTTTTTGGGTTGACATCGAGAAGGTAGTCAAATGTTTCGGCCATTATGCTTTTTTTTCGGTGTTTGATTTTTCAGAAAAAATGGAGATAGAGTATTTAGAGGGAGGGTTTACTCCTTTTTGTTTCTGAAGATGGTTAAAGATAGAGAAAGCGTATTTTAAAGATGGCTGAAGAAGATGGAGAGATAGAGTATTTAAAGGGAAGGTTAGAAATTAGAATAAACAATTTAAAATGTCAAATAAAAGAAGAAAGATTCGAGTACAACAACATTGTAAAGTGTAATAGTCTATTGAACCTAAACTCCTTTTGCAAAATGTGTAATGTGTAATAATTTATTGGATAATAATAAAAATGATTTTTTTAAGCTTTCTTTTATAATTGCCACTTGTCAAACATTGGAGTGTGACATTTGTTGTTAATTGGCATTGGAGTGTGACATTTGTTGTTAATTGGCAGCTCCACTTGTCGAGTAAATAACCGTGAAGTGCTCTCCTATTATATAAAGAGATTGTTGTTATGGAAAAAAAAGAGAGTGAGATAGGCTACTACTACTACACCTTCTATAGCTACTGTCACACCTTTTTTAGTTTATTTTGTTTTAAAATTACAAAAATATCCTTCATTCATTAAAAATAAGATACTAGAAAACTATCTATTCCCAACGTTTAAATAGATGTACTAAACAATGTTAAATGTTACATTTTGCTTATTATTATGGCCGAAAAATTCACTTATGGGATTCTAAATGTTATATATATTAAAAAATATAATTATGTTATGTGTATAGTAAAATAAATTATCATATTCAGTTATTTATTAGTATAAAATATATATTAAAATATAAATATATATATATTAAAAATTAATTAAATTATATATATATTTATACACAAATATATTAGTAACTAATTTTAGTAACTGATTTTAGTATATAACTAATATTTTTATAAAAAGTGATATATTTGTGTGAAATTGCAGGGATATAAAATCAATAAGGTGGAAACTCAGGTGCATATTCACGTGAAATTGATAGCTGAGAGCTGTTAGATGAAAATTTAGTCAAATCAGTCAAATCATCTAACGACTCTCAGTTATCAACTTCACATGAAGTCAACTGAATTTTCACCAACTAACAAAGCATTTTATTTGGAGGGAGAGAGGGGGGGGGGGAATACATCATTTTATTTGGATGAAATGCGTAAGTGAAATGCATTTTCGTTAGTGCGAAATGTTTTTGACTCTTAATATGTTTCATTGGGAGTGAATTGAGAAGAAGAAATTGTTGGGGTTGAAATGCATTTTGTTCAGCGCGAAATGCATTTAGTTGGGGTGAAATACTTTTGACTCTTAACATATTTCGTTAGGAGTGAATTGAAAAGAAAGAAAAAAAGAAGCATCATGAGTTTTTTTTGTGATGAATGAGTATAGTTGGTTCAAATAAATATTACATTTTTGTGCTATTCTAAGAATATTTTTACTTGTATTTTATCTTGATTTTCTGTAATTTGTTTAAAGTTGAACTAAAAAGAAAAAGCAGAGAAGAGAGAATGATGAGTTTTTTTGTATTTTTTGTGAATGATGATTGTTGTTGGTTCAAGAGATTTTTTATTTTGTTCACATTATATTTTATGTATCTACATTATTTTATTGTTTCAAGTTAAGTTGTATGCTTCTCTTGTGTTCTATATTGGTCTATTGTGTATATTATTTATTTTGGTATTTTAGATTCGACAGATATCATTAAAAGAAGAGTAATGTTAGGGGTGTTCGCGGTGCGGTTTGGATTGGATTGAATTTACGGTTTTATAAATTAAAAAAATTATATACATATAACAAGTCTCAACATCAAATTTTAAATAATCAACAATATCTTAAAAAGCTAACAATAATATAACAATAGAAATAAAATTATAGGTTAGTTAAAATAAATAAATAAATAACATTTTGAACATAAAATATTTATCAAATAATAATAATATATGAATAATATAAAAATGTATAAAAAATTGAACATGTTATAAGTATAATTGTAATATAATAATAAAATAATAATATTATAACACATTGTGCGGTTTGGATTGGATTGGATCAGTTATAAAAAGTAGATCCGAAGTCCGATCCGATCCAACGATTTACAAAAAATAGAATCCAATCAAATTCGAATTAGTGCGGTTTTAATCGGTTTTCGGTTTGGATCGGATTGTATGAGCGGTTTAATTTGGATCAGTTTGGATTTGAACACTCCTAAGTAAAGTCTCGTTTTTGTTTCTAATATTTGGGGTAAATTCAAAAGTTATCTCTAACGTTTAAATCGTTTTATTTAAGTCTCTAACGTTTTAAAATTGACTCAATGTTGTCTTGCCGCTAGGGATCTTAACAGAATTGACGACGAAACAAAATTGAGACAATTTTGAAACGTTAGAGACTTAAATAGGACGAAAACGTTGGGGACAAAAATGATATATAGAAATAAATTTGAATTTTATCCTTTAATAATATCAATTTTTTACGGTACCTAGTTATTCAATTATTTTTTAATCACATCTAAGTAAAGTACACTTAATCACAATACTTTTATTCTAAATAAATTTATTTTTTTATAATTTTATTCTTAAAAATTTTTACTCATCATAAAATATTTGTAGAATGACTAGTACATAAACTTATGGAAAGAAATGATACATATACAATAAAGTAATGTGATTCTAATCATTCTACAAATATTTTATGATGAGTAAAAATCTTTAAGAGTAAAATTATTAAAAAATAAATTTATTTAGAATGAAAGTAATGTGATTAAGTGTAATTTAATTAAATGTGATTAAAAAATAATTGAATAACTATGTACCGTAAAAGATTGATATTATTAAAAGATAAAATTAAAATTTATTTCTATGTATCGTTTTTGTCCCCAACGTTTTCGTCCTATTTAAGTCCCTAACGTTTCAAAATCGTCTCAATTTTGTCTCGCCGTCAATTCTGTTAACAGATCTCTAACGGCAGGACAACATTGAGTCAACTTTGAAACGTTAAAAACTTACCCAAATATTGGAGACAAAAATGATACTTTATTTTTAAAAGAAAAACAAAAAGAAGAAGAACAAATGAAGGAAAGAATGGTAAGCAGTTAGATTACAAGTTTGTAATACTAGTGAATTTGTACCAAATACATATGAGCTAGAGAGTAAGATTTTGGGTGTGTCTAAAACGAGTACACCAGTTTTGTGTGCATTGGATGCACAACTTTTTATGAATTATTAGATTTTACTAGATAAAAATCAAAAGATGTTATAAAAAGAGAGTATTAATATATTTTATAAATATAAAATATATTAGTACATACATAAATAAATATATTACAATATTATGACATTTTGTTTCTTTTATCCAAAATGGGAAAATGTGAAAACTAAATTCGTGTCGAGCTCACTCGCCTCGACAATGAGCTTTTAGGTCATTTTGCCTCTTTCTTCTTTTTACTCTCTAGTATTTGGTTCATGCACGATTCGATGTAAATGCCAGTGAATTTCATGTTTTAACATTTCAACTTGACAGAATTATTTTTTATTTTTTTTATATATATGTTTTTCTTTTCCTTTGCATATCTCAAATTAGAGTTTTTTATGCACAAGAAATATAAATTATTACAAGATTATACTTCATTTTGAAGGAAGAAAAAAAAATAGCAAAATGATGAATATCATGATAATTACGAAGTTAGAAATCATGAATAATATTTTTTTTGGATAATGTACGAAGTATTTTATTCATGAAAATGGTCTCATTTTAAATTTTCAATTTTCAATCTTCAATCTGGTTTGAATAAATTTGTCAATGTTTTAGTAATATTTTAAATTGGTTTTTTAAAATTAAATTTGTATGAAAATGGTCGTCTTACTAATTTGTTTGTTGTGTCATTTGTAGAGAAAGATAGAGAGTTAGGGGAGGCTCGCGAAAATCAAGTCCTTGAGGAATTCAGAGCGTCTTAGAAAAAAGGCCGTCGAAGAGGTACATTCTCCTCCTAAATTGTTGGAGTATCCATTGTGTTAGTTTCATTGCGTGTTATAGGAGGGGAATCTCGACCAAAAACAACATTGAATGAAGACATTCCAATCACCAAATGATATGATGTATTGTGGCTAAAAGCAGCACACGTAAGAGATGGTACCAATAATGGAAATTCTCTTAAATATAGCAGCGTAATTACATCTCTAAACATCAATTCAGAATCTATGTTTGTCCATCCGATTCTGGATGGTATACTAAACTTTGTGCCAACTAGATTATCTGTCTGTCACAGTATTATTCCCAAAATTTATTGGTGAAGACTTTATTCCTGTCGAAAACAATGGATTGAGAAGTTCCATGTACACTCACTACATTTCTAAGGATAGCATCCACTACCTTTTGTGCTGTCAAAACCCGCTGGTAAGGCAATGAAGTGGGAAAATTTGGATAAGCGGTCCACTACCATTAAGATGAATGAGTGACCATGTGATATTAGAAGCCCGGTAATAAAATCCAAGGAGATGCCCTGCCAAATATCGGATGGAATAGGAAGGGGTTTAAGCTATGGAATGGAGACACAATGGTTATGTCAGATCTCGGTGGCTCGAAGCAAGGCCAGTCTCTCGATCAAACTTCCACGATCTAGGAAGTGCAAGTTCATCATCTCGCCAGTCAAAGAAGAAAGAAACGGCTGAAAAAGTCGCAACAAGGGGACGGACAAACAATGCATTAAAGTGGGAGGCTGCTGATAAGGATATGGCAGGAAGTAATGCAATACCTGTGGTGAAGTCAAATAAAATCAAGCCGCCTTGAACACTCTCATTCCCTTAAGAATAAAAATATTTTTTACTTTTTTGTTCAATCTTATACAGTGTTTACTCATTGAATTAATATATTATAGGGGTAAAATGATAGACAATAATGTGGCTTGGTATGTTGTTTGTAGTTTCATAGGTGTAAGATAAAGATGAAACTCATACACCCTCTTAGCATTGAATAATTTAAGTTTGTAATCGATTGACTTATACTAAATGCAGTTGATAAGTCACCTTCCCGATTCTATTGACTATTGAAAAATGGACAAAATTTTTCATTCTCAGCTTCTAACTCTTGCGCCATGCTACTGATTGCTGTTAGTATGGCTACAATTTGACGAATACATAGCCACCCACAATGAATTTCACAGCATCATTCGCAAGTTCATCATCTTGCCAGCCAAAGAAAAAATAGGCAGCTGAAAAAGTTGTAACAGAAAGACGGGTAAAGTGGGCATTGATGCGGGAGGCTGCTGATAAGGCTGCAGCTGCAAAGCATTAACAACATTTGATGAAGTAGGGCAGGAAGTGATGCAATACATGTGCTGAAGTCAAATCAAATCAAGCCAGGTCTTGAACATTCCCTTTCCGTTAAGAAAAAAAATTATTTTTTACTTAATGTTTTTCAATCTTGTACAATATTTACTCACTGAACTGATTTACCATAATCTAGTGAGTATAGATGATAGACAATAATGTGATTTGATATGTTTGTTAGTAGTTTTGTGGGTGTAAGGTGGAGATGAAACTCACTCACCTTCTTAACATTGAGTAATTTAGGTTTGTAATCAATTGACTTACACTAAATGCAGTAGATAAGCCACCTTCCCGATTCTAGTGACTATTGAAAAAAGGGCCAAAATATCTCATTTCCAACTTCTGACTCTTGTGCCATGCTACTGATTGTTGCTGGTATGACTGCATTTTGACGACTACGTTGTCATCCACCTTGAATACCACAACATTATTCGCAAGTTCATTATCTTGCCAACCAATGAAAAAATAGGCAATTGAAAAAGTTACAACAGAGAGATGGACAAAGCGAGTACTGATACAGTGATGCGCGGGGCCGCTGATAAGGCAGCAGCGGCAAAGCATCAACAACATCTGATAAGGTTGGACAGGAAGTGATGCAATACATGTGCTGAAGTCAAGTCAAATCAAATCAAGTCAGGCTTTGAACACTCCCCATCCTTTAAAAAAAAAATTTTTTAGTTATTTTTTCAATCTTGTATAGGGTTTACTCATTGAATTAATGTACCATAATATGATAGGTATAAATGATAGACAATAATGTGGATTGATATGTTGTTAGTAGTTCTGTGGGTGTAAGGTGGATATAAAACTCATACACCCTCTTAGCATTGAACAATTTAGGTTTGTAATGAAGTGACTTACATTAAATGCAATCGATAAGCCACCTGATTCATTTCATTCCCATTTTCTGACTCTTGCACCATGCCACTAATTACTGTCGGTATGACTACAGTTTAATGAATATATAGTCACCCACCTTGAATTCTATAGCATCATTCGCAAGTTCATCGTCTTGCCAGCTGATGCGGGCCAAACGTCGATCTAGAACTTCTTAGTAGAATTTCATCATAAGTATAGTTCCTAACCAACAAATGACCCTATCACATTTTAAATTGGATCACAATTCAAATCAATAAAAGCTAAAATTTTAAATCTAGGGTCGTCTCTCAAAGAAATTACAATGAGGTGTGTGTATCATTCGCTACGAGAAAAGGGGTTAAAATGCAAAAGGCAAGAAATTAAATGAAACGAAAGTAAAGAGTAAACGAAGAAATTTTAAGTGCTAAAAGGCATCTTGGTAAAGATTGAGAGTTAAGGTTTCCTATCCAAGTCATTGATCACAAATATGGTAATTAAGAAGAGTTAATTCCATTTCGTCATCCCCCAAATCTCGGAAAAAGTCAAATAGGCATATCTTAATTTATAAATCTTAACAAACTCACTTATTAGACTTTAGAATAAGTATTTTTATAACTAAAAATTTAAATATAAAATAATTTATTTATAAGCTATTATTAATAAAAGTCGTTATATTTTAAACTCCTTTTTCAAAAGAGTTTATTTAAAAAATTTACCCAAATTGACCTTAAGCCTTTTTATTCCCTGCGAAATGCCTTTTCTTTTTTTGTTATTTTTTGAAATTTTTTTGTTTTAAAATGATTAATGAATATGTGATTTGAGAAAAAAAACTATAAAATGATATTATAAAATAAAATAATTAATTAATTAGGTTATCAAAATTTATATTAAATAAAAAATTAAATTTAACTTATGATAAATCAAGCTATTTTAAAATTGAAAAAATTAAGTAAAATTTTAGCAGGAAATTTTTTTGAAATAAAATAAAAAAATTATTATTTTTCTAAAGTCAATATTTTAACTTTAATTTCAGAAATACGATTTTTTTGTTAGAATGAGTTCATCTAATTCTCTAGCAAATTTTACCTAAATTTTCTAAAATTCTAATTTTCAAACTATTATCATATCTCCAACAATATATACGAATACATCGTCTTCAGAAATATGTACACAAGAAAAAGTCATATTTAATTAGGATTTAAAAAAAATCATTATTTTCTAAAAAAATTATAACTTATTTCTATGTACTCTTATGTACTCTCTAAAGACGATGATAATGATCGTCATTGTCTGATTTTTTCTGATCAAACAAATTCTATAAAAATATAAAAATTTGTTGGGGTCAATTCGGATGCAATAAATTTGTCCTTAATACTAAAAAAAATAATATTCTAAAAGTTAAAATTAAAAAAATATATTTAAAAAATTAATTATTTTTTATTTTATTTAAAAAAAATTATATATTACACCAAATAATCAAATATATTAATTTTGTTTTTATAATTTGCATATCTCCACAAAGTAAAAAAAAAAAAGTGAAAAACTATTTTTTTTTGTCAGGAAGTGAAAAGATAACTTCGAACAGACGTACCTTATGGGCTGGTCAAGTTTGGGTTTACAAATATTTAAAAATCTGTAGAAATAAATAAGAAAAAAAAGGAGATAAAAATATTTAAATAAAAAAAGAAAAGGGAACTCTGTAGCTTTTCCTAGAATTTGCTCGGAAGGATCTAGAACAAATTCCCAACAAAGGTAAACAAATCCAACGGCCCGCGTCAATAAATTCTAGACTCTTCTCTGGGACCCACCAAGTACAATTCCGCACTCATCTCAACCGTCCATCGATCAAACCCTAAAATCCATAAAAAGAAAAATTAAACTCCCCAAAAGAAATTGAGTACTGAAGTATTTCGCGTGGTCAGTGTTAACCCGTGCATAAATATATACGAGGCCCAAAACCAGGGTTTTCACCTTAGCTTCTTTTTGTTGTTGCGCGTGTGAGATCTAGAACTCTCTGACTACAACGCTTCTTCTTGTTCAGTTGGGCGGAAGTAGTTAGGGTTTCGAAGTTTTGACCTTCTTCGATAAGGGACCAGGATGTTTGGGAGAGCGCCGAAGAAGAGCGATAACACCAGGTACTATGAGATCCTTGGAGTCTCCAAGAACGCTTCACAGGATGATCTCAAGAAGGCTTACAAGAAAGCCGCCATCAAGAATCACCCTGACAAAGGCGGTGATCCCGAGAAGGTAACGGATTTCTTGTTTTTGATTACTGATTTGTGTTTTTTGTTATCATGATTTGGATGAAGATGTTGTTTGTTGAATTTGTTAAAACATTATCTCTTCGCGTTTTGTAATTGATTTGGCGTTAAAATTTTTGAAATTGAAAGTCATGATATGTTGTTACTGTGTAGACAGGTTTTTGAATTGAATTTGTGTTTATTTAGAGAACCGATTCGAGGTTTGATAGGTTAAAAATTGTGCTTTCTTGTGCAATTCATGTTCAGGGATGTGTTTGGACTTCAGATTGAGCTGATTTATGACGTGCAAAAATATATATATATATATATATATATATATATATATATAACTGAGATTGCAAAAGTAAACGAAACAAAGCATTACTCGTTTGTTAATTTGGATTTTGGATTGGTTTGTTGCAGTTTAAAGAGCTTGCCCAGGCTTATGAGGTTCTGAGTGATCCTGAAAAGCGTGAGATTTATGATCAGTATGGTGAGGATGCTCTCAAAGAAGGAATGGGTGGCGGTGGTGGCGGCCACGACCCATTTGATATCTTCCAGTCTTTCTTTGGTGGGAGTCCCTTTGGCGGCGGTATGTTATAATCAGATGTTTTTTCAGTTTTGGGAAATTTTTATTGGTTGTGTTAATTTTGTATTTTGATTGGGTTTTGAGAGATTTGTTGATGGCTTCTTTGAATAGGTGGTAGTAGCAGAGGGAGGAGGCAGAGAAGGGGAGAAGATGTGGTTCACCCCCTCAAGGTCTCGCTTGAAGACCTATACCTGGGAACATCTAAAAAGCTCTCGCTTTCTCGCAATGTACTTTGCTCAAAGTGCAATGGGTAAGTATAATCATATCAAAATTTCAAGTTGTTGGTACTCTATTGTGATGTGATTGATTGTATGTACACTGGTTTCTTACGTTTGTGTGGTTGTTTGTGTTATTGAACTTTGCAGCAAAGGGTCCAAGTCTGGGAATTCTACAAAGTGCGCTGGTTGCCAAGGAACTGGTATGAAGGTTTCTATCAGGCACCTTGGTCCCTCTATGATTCAGCAAATGCAGCATCCTTGCAATGAATGTAAGGGTACTGGCGAAACCATCAGTGACAGGGACCGTTGCCCACAGTGCAAAGGAGAGAAGGTTGTGCAGGAGAAGAAGGTTCTTGAGGTCCATGTGGAGAAGGGTATGCAGAACGGACAGAAGATTACATTCCCTGGTGAAGCCGATGAAGCGGTGAGCCAATGAGGAATACCTTAAAGTGTTACTATATTGAGCTTAATAATCAACTGCAGTATTCGGACTGAGTTGGAATTGTTTGTGTTTTGCAGCCAGATACTATCACTGGGGATATTGTATTTGTCCTTCAGCAAAAGGAGCACCCCAAGTTCAAAAGGAAGGCAGAAGACCTTTTTGTAGAACACACTTTGTCCCTCACTGAGTCGCTATGTGGCTTCCAATTTGTGCTCACACACTTGGATGGCAGGCAACTCCTTATTAAATCAAACCCTGGTGAAGTTGTCAAGCCTGGTATGCAATAGCAAATAGTTCATTAGTTCCTCTATCATTCAATTCTGCAGTGTTTGATTATGTTTGTGATTTCTAACATGGGTTGTGTGTTATATAATTGCAGACTCATTCAAAGCGATTAATGATGAGGGAATGCCAATATACCAGAGGCCATTCATGAAGGGCAAGCTTTACATCCACTTCACTGTTGAATTCCCAGAGTCTTTGAACCCTGATCAGGTTAAGGCTCTAGAAGCTGTTCTGCCATCGAGGCCTTCCTCACAGTTAACAGACATGGAGCTTGATGAGTGTGAGGAGACCACACTACATGATGTCAACATGGAGGAAGAGTCAAGGAGGAAGGCACAAGCTCAGCAGGAGGCATATGAAGAAGATGATGACATGCCTGGTGGTGCACAGAGGGTACAGTGCGCCCAGCAGTAGAGAATGTTCTGTTCTGTGGCAGAGAGGGTAGAGTCAGATATGGTGATGATGAAGGATTCTATGATGAGTGTTGTTGACCTTAGTGTGTGGAGTAGAAGCATAAAACAGTGTTTGATCAATGATCTGAAGTTTTTAACAGTGTACTTATTGCCTTATATTATTATTAAGGGATAATTTCCTTTTCTTAAGGGATACTTTCTATTCTTGACAACAACGACTTTACTGAATATTCTTTATGGAGTGATTTTTCATTTTTTCCAGACAGTTTTTTTATGACCTTGTTTTGGTGTGTGAATTACTTGATCTGATAAATATGAGAGACATTTGTACACTTAGTAGATAGTAACTGGAGGAAAGGAAAGTTGAATGTCTGAATTTTCCTGAAGTATTCCAAGCCGAGTGTAATCAGAGGGATTCCGAGACTTACGTATCTCGCATCATGTGAGTGTAGCTGTGTAGGCTGGTAGCCCGGGTATGGAGTAGGGGATGTGCTCTGCTTCTTAAATTGGATGTCTTCGAGTCTCTGAATAACAGTAAAAGTAAAGTGAGTAAGTAGTAAGTACTAACGTACTTTGCCCTTAAAAAGGAAAAATGTTGAGGATGATTGTAAACGTACTTTGCCCCTAAAAAGGAAAATGTCAAGGATGATTGCTCAGTTGTACTCATGAAATATGTTGGAAGTGTAATTTACTAATTTAGTTTATTTAAAAGTTTAATAGGATATCTTAGTCTATAATAAATTTTAATTATTAAATTATTATTTAAATTGTTATTATATCAGATTTAGTTATTAGATTAGTGTTGTCAATAAATTATAGTTCAAATAGTAAAGAGTTATAGTTCAAATGGTATAATTTTTTTAATATTTATGTAAGAGATTGTAGATTCGAGTCTTCTTATTTTTGGTAAAAAAAATGATCAGATTAGTGTTTAAATTGTTATTATATTAGACATTGTCTACATAGAGAGATTTTAAGAAAAATTATTATTAAATAATAATAGATATTAATTTATCTATTTTTATTAAAATATAAAAATTAATTTGTCTAATAAAATAAAAAATTAAAGACTAATTTGGCAACCAAAAGTTTTTTTTTTTTGGGGACATCAATTTGATAACCAAAAGTTGGTCTTATGTAACTATTTTTTTCTTCTTCCGCTCATCAAATTTCGGTTAAACTTTAAAGATTATGGGAACAAAGTAGTTGGATTGCTTTCGGCCATTGTGAAGACTGAAGACCGAAGAGCCACGGAGAGAAAGGAAAAGACGGAAGCCCAAAAGAACCGTGAACATAATGCCATCAACATTCAACAAGATAAAATTGGGCCTAGTTGTCACTTGTCAAAGATTTTGTAGTTATTATTATTATATTTTTTTTTAATTTTTATTCCCATTTTGTCTCTTTGTTTGCATTTGGTTTGTCAAAACTTGGAATCCAAATGGTGAGGCGAAGACACCTACCACGTTACGCTGTGTCCCATATATTATTAATGCAGAATGTAGGCCTACACAGTACACACCCCTAATTCAACATCTTTCTATTATTTCCTTTCCTTTGAGCTTCCTCAGAAACGGAAACCCCATGGATTTTCCAAAGCTCAACATTCTTCTATGCTTGTCCATCTTCCTTCTTTCATCCTTTCGCGCTCATGCCAAAGTCAAATTTAACTACTGCGGTATGCGTTTCTTCTACTGCTGCTCCCTCACCTTTCTCTTTTCACTATTCTCTTCTTTTTCTTTTTCCTAAGGCTCAATCAGTTTCGAGATAACTGTTTACTTTTCTATTTCCTCTGCTTATTTCTATCTAGTTATGTAATTGAATAGTCTTGCAGTTCTGGAAGTTACAGTTGACTTGATTCTATCGAATGGATTTCTGAAGTTGGATATTTTTTCTTTATAATCATACTGTTTCTTATGGGATTAAGTTTTTGTTGCAAACTGCTGCATTCATTTTGATGTGAATGGATTTTCGTGATTTTTGTGTTTGAGGTCATGTGCGAGTGTGATCCTTCACTGTTGTTGACCTTTGGTCAATGCTTGATTCGGATTGGGTTTTGGATTGTGCACTTTTTGACTATTTATTTATTTGTTTATTTTCACACTCAAAATCTGTGCAGATAAGAAGGCAAACTATGATGTGAAGGTTTCTGCAGTTGAAATATCTCCAGATCCTGTTGTTAGTGGGGAAGCAGCTACCTTTAAAATTAAAGCTTCTTCTGGTAATCGCTCTTCTTCACACTTTTTTCTCTTGTTTAATTCTCGCTTTTCCAATTCGCATAACATATGTTTTAAAAGCATGTTAGAAGTTCTAATGTAGTTAATAGGTACTGGATTAATTATTAATTACAAATTACAGTGCATTCCAGGGGTTGACCCAGAATGGTCACATATAGGGATGGAAATGAACTGAGTTGAGCCTACACTTGGAAGCTCAAGCTTTGGTTGATAATATTAGGCTTTACTCATGATTTGGCTCATTTGTTACCGAGCCTTGCCATGAGCCTCAAGTACAACTAGATAGACGGTTATTGAGACTAAGCTTGCTCAAGTATAGATTAAGCTTTTGCCTATAAGTAGGTAACTTGTTCTCAGTATAATTATGCACCTCACATATGGTACAAGATACTGAGTTGAACATAGCAAAGCTCAAGCTCGACTCATTTAGCAAATAAGTGCAACGCTCAAATATGGAACTCAATGCTTAAAGTCAGCCAATAAAGCTCATGACCTTAGTTTATCAAGCAAGAAATAGCTCGTGAGTCATGAGTTGGGTTAACTCACTTCTAGCCCTAGTCCCTTACAAGTTACACCCATTTTATTATTGTTTTCAGGAACACAATATGCCTTAAATACTAGATCTGAAGACTTAATACAATTTACCATTTATGTTCTGGATTCTGAGTACATTATTTGTTTCTTAATATTTGTATTGGTGCTGCTTCATCAAGTTAATGTATCATGCATTAGTGTGCTGAATTATGAGTGTACTGTTTTCTATCTTTCATGCAGGTCAAGCTATTTCTGGAGGGGACTTGATAATTGCAGTTTCATATCTTGGGATACCCGTCCGTACTGAAAATCATGATTTTTGTGAAGAAGTATCCTCCTGCCCTGTCTCTTCTGGAGACTTTGTGATTTCCCACACCCAGACATTGCCTTCATTTACTCCACCGGTTAGTTTTGATTTGTCTCACTCACACTCACATGTCTTACCAATGCTACAAGATTCTAAAAGTATGATCTATCATAATATCATGAAATAAAGCTTACTTCAACCTTTGATGCAATTTAATTGATACCATGATGGAAAATTCATTGAAAAATCATTGTGATCTACCACTCATTTGCTGCTTGAGCGTTGAAACTTAGATGCTTTTTACCATTATTTCATTTGACTTTGATTTGAGTGATAAGCTTTTCATTATTCAACATTCGCAAATTTGTCCTTGGCATGCTACTCACTCTTCCCTTTTGAATTGTGATTTTCCACACCCAGACATTGGCTTCATTTACTCCACCGGTTAGTTTTGATTTGTCTCATGCACACTCATATGTCTTACCAATGCTAAAATATTCTAAAAGTATGATCCTATCATAGTATCATGAAATAAAGCTTACTTCAACCTTTGATTGAAGTTAATTGATACTATGATAGGAAATTCATTGAAAATCATTGTGCTTTCCCACTCATATTGTGCTTGAGCCTTGAAACTTAGATTTAAGTTAGCATTATTAACTTACTTAATATGACTTTGATTGGGGTGATAAGCTTTTCATTATTTGACATTTGCAAATTTGTCCTTGGCATGCTACTCAATCTTCCCTTTTGACTTGGTAAATGCAAAATTGGTTTTCTATGTAACATAATCAAGATTAAAGTGTAATTAAACTTTTCTCTCTTTAGAATATCAACAATAGTGTGGTATACAATATACATTTGAGGAGGTCATCAACTTTATTCTTCTTCAGAAATGAATTTTTCTCATTAGTAAGTAGGTTTATTGCTGCTATACTTAGTTACTTACTATAAAGTGAGATTGGATTTTAACAAAATTTTTATGAAGAGGTCTAGGAGACCAACTACATAACAAACCAACTAAGCCAACTCCCTTTTATTTTTTATTTTGACATTCGAAAAACTAGGGTAGTGAGGAGTTGTTTTTATTTCTTTTTTTAACGAACCTGTTTTTCAACTAGTTGGTTGGAGTTGGCTTCACTCCTAGTTGGTTCCCTAGCGGAACCGAACTTTTATTTGGTCAATCTTACCAAGTCTTTGGGATAGTCAGATATGATTCTAGCTTGATGACAAAATGAAATTTGTTAAACAACCATTTTTTTTTTCTGTTGTGTTTGGTATTTTTTGCTTTAATGCTAGTGTCAGGAACCTAGTCAACAATAAACTAGGGCCTTATTTCTAAACTAATCGCTTAGGTGTTTTGAAACTAACTTGCTTAACTAGCAAGTGAGTGAGAGGAATCAGTATTCTGGTATTAACAAGAAGAGGGAACTACATAAGGGAATGAGAGGGATATCATGGGGTATGCCTCAGAATTATGAGGATGAGAATTGGCCTTTTGAAGTGCCATACACATTGTATTGTTCTTGCAATTTCAGTGTTAATTCCAGAGGAATTTCTGTGTTTTAGTGCAATCTTCGTGCATGAATCCTAGGTTCCTTACGGTTAGTTAATTAGTTTTCCAAATTTCTTTTCAGCTTTTTTTTATTATTATAATTGGGTGAACAGCCCATTTTCCAGTATCCATTTATATGTGTGGTTATACTTGCATGGAGTTTAAGTTATTGGAATAAGGTAATTTCTCTAATGAAGTGGAGGAGAAAAAAAAAAAGCTTTTTGATGAAATAGTATGGCTGAGCAATGAGATTGTAACTCATGTGGAGTATTATTCGAATTAACATATGCATAAGCACTAATGGTTTAAATTTGAAGTGTGAAACCTTTCATACATGATACATCAACCCAAAATATCCACCTACCCAAACACAGAAGCATTATATGCACTTGTTTAGTGAGACGACTTGAGTATTATACGGGAAATGGAGTTTCAGCTTCCAACCACTCATTTTTTGTTTTATATATGTAACTTTAAATGTTATATATGAAATGAATGGCTATAGATGTTCCTAAAGCATACATGAATTGTGTTATAAAAGCATGCAAATATTTCTCAGAGATTATCTATGCATTCACGTTTTCGTTTATCCTGTATTTGATGACAATATTCCCTGTGGAGGTAAACATTTAAGTCCAATAATTGCTGGGTTCATTTCCTTGTTTTCACTGCAATTTTTGTTTCTCTGCAGGGATCCTACACTCTGAAGATGACACTGAAGGATAACAAAGATGAGCTCTTAACTTGCATTAAGTTTAGCTTCACAATCAAATTTGGATCCATGGTGTCGGATGCCTAAATCCTCTTTTGCACTCTCATCTGGTTGTTACTGCATGGTTGCCATGTTTGTGTTGTAATATGTACCCTACGATAGCTTTGAAGATTCATATCTTAGCAATAAAGGTGGGAAAAATTGAAAGATGTAGTGGGGGCAGTGTTGTTTAATGTTCTTCTGAGAGAACAATCATGTCCAACTCCGAACATGTGTATGTTGTGCATACTTGAATCAATGTCAATGACAAAACTTGTTTGCTTACTGTGATCTTAGATCAGAAAGTATGATTTCCCTTTCCACAACATAGTTCAGACAAGAAAATCAATAGAGTAATGCTCATATTGGTTCATAACAAATTGCTTTAGCTAAATCAGTTTCAAACAAATATAATTGACAAATTAGTTCTTGATATTTTAGAATATTGATCAAATTAATCTTTAATAAAATAAAAAGATAAACTATCTTTTATTCTTTAAAATTTTAGACAATTTAAAATTTCAATTATATAAATTCTTAGAATAATTAAAGATTAATTTGACATTTCTTAAAAAATATTAAAAACTAATTTGTCTAATAATTTAAAACATGAGAGACCAAGTTATCCCAAAAAAAAAAACTATAAAAACTAATGTGTTGGAATGGGATATAAAGAATACGACACTTTGGGACGTAGTCTTTCACATATCAAACTTTGTAGTGTTTGATTTATATATAAAGAATATTAATTAAATATTAGACAGGTGTATTAACAGAACTTAGAACTTCTTGTAATTCATTTTTTTCCTTTCTTATTATGTTGTCTGAGTGATAAAAAAAAAAGATGTTATATCAATTTTGAACAATTTTAATTTTAATTAATGTATTGATATTATATCAAATAATAATAATAATAATAATAATAATAATAATAATAATAATAATAATAATAATAATAATAATAATAATAATAATAATAATAATAATAATAATAATAACGTTTGATGTAACACTAACAACTATTATAATAACAATTATACCTAACAACTATTATAACAAATTGAGAAATGTTATTCATTTTTTAAAATATTATTTTTTAAACAGTTTTTAAATTTAATCACTTAATTATAATAATTTTTTAATTACAAATTTTTCGATTTTTTAAAAAATTGTATCCATTGAGATTTAATTTAATTTTTATATCTTTAATTCTCGCTCATTTTCGATTTTAGAAAAAAATATTATTTATAAATATTATTTATTTTTTAAAATATTTTTTTTTTATAAATGGAACACTACACTCTTTGATTTATTATATATGAAGATTGTAGAACATGACATTTTTGCCGTGCATTCAGTAAGGCAATGTCACAAATTTCAAAATATTACATTTTTGTAACATATTTTAAAGTAGCATATTGTTGACACATGCTTGTTTCTATTATATTAGAAAATTTTTCTGTGATCCTAGTTGTATAGGATTTTTTATCTAAATAAATTAAATAAATATTTTATTTATTGAAATAAATAATTTTAAAAATTATTATAAAACTACGTAAGATTACTTATCTCATTTACAGTGTAAACTAGATAAGATAGTACGTGTAACACGTGTATATCTCATTTACAACATATCTCGTTTACACGATAAACGAGATACATGGTAAATTATAACGTTTATAGTATAAACGAGATGGAAAAATATATGGAACCAAAAGGTGACAAGCCAAAAATTAAATAACTTAATTATTTATAATTATCTTAATTAATTTTATTCATTTATATTTTAAATTATTTGTTATTAATGGGTTTAATTCCAAAATTTGGTTTGAAGGGATACAATGAGGTATTCTTGTTGGGAATCACGATGGAAGTCCACGGAACCCACTTCCGAGTCTTCACTCTCTCTCTCTCTGTCTCCACAGCTCCTAGTAAATCCTTGTTTTTCATCCAAACAGCAAAGAAGCACCAACCTCCTCCATCCAAGGAATATTCACGGCGCTTCCTTATCGGTAAACACTCATTTCTTAACGCTATTAGCGGTGCTGCGATTGATTGTGGTGCTACTTCTTTCCGAAAACGGTGCAATAATTCACTATTCTTCTTATCAATTGTCTACACACTATCCATCGAATCATTCAACCCGCGGCTCCCTCGTCGCTTCTCCCCGGTGTGTGACGCCATTGGCCGTGACATTTGTGATCGTGGTTCTCCCGTAAAAACCATCACGCATAGCGTTTACGGCACAAAGAAGCCGCGGTCGCGGTTCAAAGCTTCCAAAAAAGAGTATCAACCATGGAGTTATCAACTCCGGAAGGCGGTTCGAATAGCACATTGATCAATTCAGACGAAGTGAATGAAGAATTGAGTGTGTGTGAAGTTGTTATTCAAGAGGAGTCTAAGGTATGTTGGATAAGCTGGTCCCGCATTGTATGAAATTTAATGACAGTGTGCTATGTGAATGTTTCTTATTCATGCTAATTAGATATTTTTTACGATAAAGTATGCTTGACTCCCATATGTGTTAGCAATATTTTTTGTTGTTTTTTTATTGGAGTTATTCATTATATAGTAAGGATCTTAAGTTGATAAAAGTTTTTTCCGGTGTCTTTAATTGAAGGTCGATGAAATTATCGACGTCATTGTGACGAGAAAGGATGAGTTGGACTCGAGACACGAGGTTTGCATTATCCCTTATTGTGTTGTCATCGTGTCATAGTTATTGTGTTAAATCTAGTTTTAGTTCGTATTTGGTTTTGTGTATTGACATTACGGTTGCAGGATCATAGTGGGGAGAGTGAAGAGGAAATTCCAGTCATAGGAATGAGTTTTGGTTCGTTGCTAGGCACAAAAATTTTATGCAAATTATGCAAAGAAAGTTGGGTTCGTGACTAAAATCAGGAACACGAATTTCGACAAGACGCGGAAGGAATCAAAGGTACCGGTTAATCAATCTATTCACTGCACGCAAGAAGGTTATCGGGAGTCTCGGGTGAAGGCAGCAACTCGGACAAACAGAATTACAGCCACGAGATACAGCACAAAGATGTATGTCATGCTGGACAGGGAGAAGGAAAGTTGGGTTGTGTCTAGATTAGAATAGAGGCATTCTGACGTTGGGATTTTTGCCAGTAAAGAATTTCATAAAAACAGTCGCGTTGTAGATATAGTCTCTAAACCGACAGAAATCCCTTCGTACAAATGTTTTGGTTGTCACAAGTAACAAACCCCTAAATAAATTGATAACCGAAGTATTTAAACCTCGGGTCGTCTTCTCAAGGAATTGCAGGGAAGTATGTTCTTATTATTGGTTATGAGTTTGTAAATTGGGGTTTTGGAAGTAAGGTGGGAATATATTATATGACAAGTAAAATAAAATAATAATAATTGTAAAATAAACCTTTGGCAAGGTATAAGAATTAGAAGTCCTATCCTAGTTATCCTTATCAATTGTGATGAGAATTTGATTTTTCTTCTACTTTGTTAACCTCTAACTATGAAGGTAAGTTAAGTGGATGAATTCCAATTCTCAATTAACAATGAGTTCGATAACTCAAGAGTCGCCAGTTATTTAACCAAAGCCAAAAGGAAAACTATCTACTCGAATGAAAATAATTTGGATAAGTACCGACAACATAAATTAAAGAAAGCAATCATAGATCTGAAATATTTCAAATAGTATTAATTTAAAAGAGTAATCTGTAACATGAAAGAGTTCATAAATTAAATTGGGATAAATAAAAATAAAGAACCTGGGATTGAGAGTCACTCCTAAAACTAAGAGAAGTCCTAAATCCTAATCCTAAGAGAGAGGAGAGAACCTCTCTCTCTGAAAACTACATCTAAAATTATGAAAAGTGAAATTATGAGTGCATGATTATGAATGGATGCATTCCCCCATTTTATAAACTCTAATATGTGTTCTCTGGGCCGAAAACTGAGTCAGAAACAGCCCAAAAGTCACTTCCAACGCTTTCTGATTCGTACAGGTCGCGGAAAAGTGACGCAGTCGCATGGCTCACGCGGCCGCGCGGGTTGCGTTCCTGCCAGGTCACGCGTCCGCGTGACTCACGCGTTCGCGTCGCCTGGCGTCAGGGCAGCTATTGCAAATTATATATCAAATCGAAGCCCCGGACGTTAGCTTTCCAACGCAACTGGAACCGCGTCGTTTGGACCTATGTAGATAAAGTTATAGCCGTTTGAGTGCGAAGAGGTCAGGCTGGACAGCTTAGCAATTTCTCCAACTTATTGTATTCCTTCCACTTTTGCATGCTTCCTTTCCATCCTCTGAGTCATTCCTGCCTTGTAATCTCTGAAATCACTTAATACACATATCAAGGCATCTAATGGTAATAAGAGAGGATTAAACATAGGGAACTTAAGGCCAAAGAAGCATGTTTTCAATCAAAGCACATAATTAGGAAGGCAAATGTAAAACCATGCAAATAGTATGAATAAATGGGTAAAGAGTTGATAAAATCCACTCAATTGAGTACAAGATAAACCATGAAATATGGGTTTATCACATTCTCACCCCTGTTTGGCTAAGAAAGCTGTCCACTATCATGAGTATAGGGAGTTGACGATGCATGCTAAGTGCGTCATTACGGATAACGACGAAGCTGGCATAAGACCCAATAAGACATATTTAGCACTAGCAAACAAGGTTGGCGGGTCTTCAAACCTGAGTTTTTTAGAAAAAGATGTCAGAAATTACATCACAAAAACACCCCGATGTGTTGATGACAATGCGACTTTAAGGAGATGATGAATTATTTTGTACGAATGAAAGAGATCAATCCCAACCTTTTTTATGCAATAGATGTTGACGATGCTAATAAGTTCAAGAGCACACTCTGGGTAGATGCAAGGTGCAGAGCTTTGTATGAATATTATGGAGATGTGGTATCGTTCGACACCACTTACAAAAGAAACAGGTCTGTTTTTACTTATAGATCAATCACAAAAGAAGCTATTTTTAATTTGTTATTGTGTCTGTCATTTGTTGTTGGTGTTTTCGCAGGCATGGTCTATCGTTTGCATCCTTTGTCGGTGTAAACCACCATGGAAAGTTTACTCTTCTTGGTTTTGCTTTACTTGGGAGTGAGGAGATCCCTAGTTTTGAGTGGGTGTTCACGCAATAGGTAAGATACGTCAGGACTGCACCAAGGGAGAACATCACTGACCAGTGCAAGGCCATGGCTGGTGCTATTAGGAAGGCCTACCGGATACTGTCCACCGATGGTGCATCTGGCACATACTGAAGAAGTCACAATTCAAGCTTAGAGGTTACGCTAGGTATGGAGAATTGAATGCTAGGATGAATCACATTGTCTATAATTCTCCTTCTGCTGACTCTTTTGAAGTTGATTGGGCTGAATTCATCAAAGAATTCGACCTAGGTCAGAACAAATGGTTAATAGGTCCGTTATCATTAACTTAACTCCCATATATTGGTTGCATATTGCCTATTTATTCACTATTGGTAATTCTGCCGGTTTGAATTGGTTGTTGTGTTTTTTAGGAGTGTAGTCGATGTTTTTTTATCTAGTCGGTGGATGTTTCTTTCAATACACAAACAGATAGTTTTTCTCTTGGAAAACTGGATGTTCTTTTATTTGTTTTCTCGGTTCTTTGAAAGCGGTCATCATGTTGTGTGTAAGCGACACTCTTATGCTATGTTTTTTTTATGTAGACCTTTATGCCAATCGACGGAAGTGGGTTCCAATATTCTTCAAGAGTGAATTTTGGGCCAGTATGAGGAGGACATAGCGTAGTGAAAGTATGGACGCATTTTACGGGGGGTTTCTGCATTGCAAGAGCGGGTTGGTCTAGTTTGTCCATGAATACGACAACGTGCTTGGAAATAAGGAGCAGAAGGAGCTGGAAGATGATGCTGCAGACTCGAAAGGAGTCATCCCATGTATAGGGAGCACATGCATTGAGAGACAATTTCAGCAGGAATACACCAGTAATATGTTCAGGGATGTTCAGCTAGAGGTAAGGAAAAAAAACCAATTGCGTGGTTCGGTCAACTGAAAAACATGGTGATTCAATTTCTGTTAAAGTGGATGAGCAGAAGATAGTTTGTGAGAAGACTATTTACCGTACTTCCACAGTAGATTTTGACCCATTGAGTCAAGAAGTTCGGTGCGAGTGCAACAAGTTTGAATCCACTGGTATACTGTGTTGCCACACCCTTACTGTGTGGTCATACTACAGAATTGACAGAGTACCGAGCTGTTATGTTTTCCCTTGATGGAGTAAGAACGTCATACACAAACACACCTACATTAAGAGTAGCCATGATGTGGCTCGAACCGATGAAGGCCACAACCTGTTTAGGCATTTGTGTTCAGAGTTCTGTAACGTTGCTTAGGAGTTCGTTAATTATGATGAGAAAGCAGCCATCTTGCGATCTGCCATTTGGGATGCAAAGTCCAAGCTGACTGATTACCATGCCAACATGCGTTCGACTACTGTGGCTGTGACTCAGAATACCATGCCCACACAGAGCACAGTCGGTGTTGTTATATATGACTTACAAGGACCCTCAAGAGTTAAAACTAAAGGACGGTCGAAGAGTAAGAGACTTGGAGCAGAGTTGGACAAGTCAATTAAGAAATCGATACAAAAAAGGAAGAGAAAATCTCATCCCGTATGTGCTAGAAGTGAGGTCTATTTCAATTTTATTTTTTTTGGGATGGTGTTGTTGACTCATATAGGTTGTTTTTTATTTTTGTGTTGTGCATTTTGTAGGATATTTTTTACCTTCAGACAGATAATGACTATGATGGTTCTGTAGAGAGAGGATTTGAGGCCTCAGATACTTGGAATGCATCGGAAGGTGGCGAATTCATGTCCCTGCTGAACTCTTTTGAGCATAGATAATTATCCTTTCGTTTGATTGTACATTTTATTTCTGTGGGTGATTTTCTCATAATTAGCTAGAATTTGTGGTTCTTTTGACATAAATTAATAACCTCTGACGATTTTTTTTGCCACTTGCATTGGTCTGTTATGACACATTCAATAAAAGAAATAAAAGGACAAATGTGGATATCTTTTTATCTAATTATTAATTACTTTAGGTTGTGACTGTCATTGTTCTTAAGATCACGAAGTGCTACTTATATTTTGTCAAAAACAAATGGATTACATCCACCATGAAACCTGCTGAAGAATATTTAAGAAAACAATAGCCATTCACTTCTCAATGCAGTACACACATTCGCGAATGAGTAACACATGATACTTAGAAAATATACACAGAACCATCCAATTCGCAATGAAAAGAAACATCCAAATGCCTATCAGAAGCAACATCGACTTTAAAACTTAGATAAAGTCATCGGTGCCGACATAAAGGAACCTGCCGAGTATACTGATTACGGCAGAAGGCCATGCAATGCTTAAAGTACCAGCAACTTCACAATTACAGCAATAGAAAACAAGGATAAAAAAATATACTTCTATTTAGTTAACATCATGCCGCTTAATGGAACGAAGTGCCGCCTAAATGTAGTCATAAACAAATGGGGTATATACACCAAGCAGAGTAGACTGAATGGCATACTAAGGCAATGCATTTCTTAATGAATTAGAGACATCCACAACGTGATAGGTAATTACTTGATTATCGCAAATTCTTAACACAAGAAATCTATTGAGGAATATATAAAAAAACAAAAACGATTCACTTATCAATGAAGTACATGCAGCCGCAAATGCATTGCACGTGACAACTCGAAAAACATATCCAGAACCATTCAATTCGCAATGAAAAGAAAAATCCTATTGCCTATCAGATGCACCGTCCACTTATGTCACTAGCAACTTCACAATTTCAGCAACAGAAAATCATAAACCTACAGTGAAACAGGAATTCTCATGCTCACAGGAAACTGATGTAAGACAAAAACTGCCATATAAACGTCCACACCTCTAACATAGGGAAACAATAGAAATAGTATGGCAAGTGTACGTTTTCATGAGTTTTACCTAGGCATTTGTCTTCTTCCATTGTCTCCCCTCCTTGGTTGGCTTTCTCATGGGTAACCCCACACGCTGCAGCATGGTCTTCGTGCTCAGTGTTGTGAAGGGTGATTTAACCGTCTTAGTCTTGTTTCTAAGCTAGTTCCGGCGCACAGGATGTCGGTCCAATGCCTCTATTGCCTTTCCAATGAGTGAATTATAAGGACCCATCACTATGTTTAGTATAATTTCCTTCCAGAATTCCTGCAAAACGCCTTAAATGGCAAAATCGTGTGTGAGCGGGAAATTTTTGAATCAAGAAATAAATAAATCGGAAAGAGGTGCAAGTTAATTGTGGTGGGATTTTTCAATTCAGCTTATCCCAAAATTGTAAGGGTTTATCTAGACTCCAATACTACATGAACTTGATCACGTATACACCACAATCACAGCCACATGTTTAAATAGAAATATTATTTTTAACCATGAGACTAAGTATCACTATCAAGTGAATTGCTAGTAAGATTGTTGATAGGTGGTATTTCAACTGACCCGTTATGTTGTTTTGGGATGCTGGGATAGAAACGAGTCAGGCTGTTCTCCGTGGGCTCATATGCGAGCATCGACACTTTAGCTATGTCTTCAATATTTCTCCCTTAGAAACCAACTACAATTTAGCAATACTACATTTTTAACGACTTAGGATATTGTTGCACTAATTGGGTGATATTTGCTTACCGCATAAGCATGTATTTTCGACCTGTCATCATTATGCTCTCTAGAATACATACTATTCAGTACCCACAACCTTTTTTGAGAAATCTCAAAGGCATACATCCACCAATGACGATCGATACAGACGGGAAAAAACCACTGCGTTGTAAACAAAAAGATCAAAACAGTGACATGTAAGCATTAGTTCGTTCAATGACATCAAACACTTAGAATAATAGGCAATAAGTATACACTTTTCATGTATAGTAAGGCGATGTAATGCTTAATGAACCAAAGACATCCACAAGTTCATCACTAATTACAGATAGTCGCAAAAATTTTAACACATAAAACCTGTTGCAAAATATCTAACGAAACAAAAGCTAGTCACATCTCAATTAAGTACACGCAATCCCAAGTGCCTAAGACATGAAAACTCAGAAACATATACAGAACCATCCAATTGGCAATGAAAAGAAACATCCTAATGTCTATCATAAGCAACATCCAAGTAAAAACCACTGCCTTGTTAACAAAAATATCAAAACAGTAACATGCAAGCATTAGTTCATCGAATGGCATCAAACACTTAGAATATGGGCAAGAACCATACAGTGTTTATTATAAAAAGGCAATGCAATGTTTAATGAACCAGAGACATCCACAAGTTCATCACTAATTACAAATAGTTGCAAAATTCTTAACACATGAAACCTGTTGTAAAATATCTAAGGAAACAAAAGCCAGTCACATCTCAATTAAGTACACGCAATCGCAAGTGCCTAAGACATGATAACTCAGAAACATACACAGAACCATCCAACTAGCAATGAAAAAAAACATCCTAGTGCATATCATAAGCAACATCTAAGTAAAAACCACTGCGTGGTAAACAACTATATCTAAACAGTAGCATGTACGCATTAGTTCGTTCCTATTGCCGTAGAATAAGAGGCAAGAACTATACAGTTTGTAGTCAACTAGCGTACTAACATACCCATTTTCTCATGGAAGTTGCTACTTTGTGAAAATATCTGGAATCAGCACCGAAGTGAGGACCCAGCCCCACATAACTCACGATAGGGACCTCCCTGAAAGAATCCAGGTTCCTCTTTTGCAACACCATTTTCTGTTGAAACAGTAATATTTAGTTTCAGTACACAAATCCTAAACACTGAAAATCCACAAAATCACGCCTACCAAAATTTCTGGAGGAATACAATAGAAGTCATCCTTAAACCGTAATGATCCCAAGTCATTAAAGGTGAAACACATCCACTGAATGATCTGCACGATCAATTTTAATTGAGTTAGTGTCATCTTTATGAGAGATCATATTTATTAATAACTCCGTTCATTCTAGTAAAGTGTTAGTATGTTCTACTTACATTGCTGTTGACCCATCGACGAGGTAGCAGTGTGCACAGGTCCTCTCAGAGCAGTACTAAATATAGCCTTCCTTTGTACGATGCCACGGCCTGCTCCTCCCCCAATGACGCATTGACAACCCATTTTCGCACTGACTCCTCATCATCATTGTTGAGCTTTCACCCCTTTAGCAACAGATGCACCTTTATAGGAGTAAACTTGGTAGGTTTCTTTTCCATCCAAGTCATTCCCGGTAAAAGCCGGTGGCTCGGTGGACTAGGTGTCCTGCAAGATGGAGTGGTTGGCATCACGGTCTGCAGTGGTGTAGTGTATTGCATTTGCTCAAGGTATTCCCATATTCTTTCACTCTCTGGGTCTCGCATCAATAAGAAATCAGGATTACTATGTCAAAATCAACCAAAGTTAGAAAAAAAGTAACTTTTGTATGCATACTTTTCATAATTCCCTAACTAGCAAAATACACCCAAAATGAAAGAGTTTTGCTGAGGAAACTTGCCCGTCGAACTCCCATTCTTGATGTTGCGCTAGAGCTATGGCGAGTGTGCCTGCATCGGGAACTCTAGATTTAGTTGTTTCATGGGGTGTGTTTTCCTGATTGAGGTTGCCGCTGGGTCTCGGTACTTGTTTTTTGTTGTTCAATTCCCCGGGGAAACAATCGGTGCCCTCTTTTAGCAAGAGGCTCATTGTCCTCATCATCATCTGTGCTCATTGGGAGATGTTTTTTTCAGATAATTTTGGATTGGACCTACGTGATAGGTCCTTATTAACCTTCCCCTTTTTCTTGGAACCTGCCCTGCTTAGCTGTTTTATGCAGATTAAATATTTTATTTAAAGAAACATCCAATTACATTGATATCAACCTTCTGAAATTAGTTAAGCTAGTCCAGAGTTTAATCCATACACAACCATAAATGTATACTCACTTTTAGGCTAGATTTTGATCTATCCGTGCGCCGTGAACGGTTTCTAGTTGGATGTGGATTTATAGTGCTTCCAGTTGCTCGTCTTTCCATTGCTTCCTGCTCGCTCTTTCCATTTCTAGTTGGATGTGGATTTGTAACATCCCAACTTTTTAAATCAAATCATTATTTAATAACTAATTAATTAATTAAAATGGTAATGATTTAAGATTTGAATTTAAAATTTAAACATATGAAAGCACTAGTGGTAGTAAATCTCTAACCGCAATAAATAATATTTTAAAACATAGTCATAACTAATTCTACATTTATCAGATTTGAATAATATTTAGTTATATGAAAAGATAAGAATACTAGCTCTATTCCTTAAGTTCAGTATAAAATCAAATTCAAATTAAATTAGGTAGATAAATTTGTTATAAGTTCATAGTAGAAAATCGCGCTCTTATTAGCCTGCCTGATATACTAATAGTATTTCAAAAATATCTCAATCTGTGGTTATCTAATTGACTTTGTTTAAGATTCGTTTTAAAGCTAATTCAATTTTCTATAAATTTGTCTCTAATAGCTATTTCCAAATTCCAAACGTAGAAAACGTTATAAGGCTCACAAAGTGACAATTTAGATTGAAAATTTCACCTTAATGCCTCCTAACATAATCTGCACATACCTGAAAACTATTTGATCCTTCCTTTCTCATTCTATTCCCTTTTTTTATACAAAACATTCTAGTATACACAAAGTCTAGCTATGGAACAAGTCTCTCTTCACTAACAAATTGTATCTATTTGCATCAGAATACTTATCGGAACTTTACTCGAGGTAGGGAGTTTTATGCTAATTTTTATATGTCATATATAGATGTTAGCATTACATGTCATGATATAATGTCTCTTTCCTTCATACGCATTATGCATTATAATAACAATCTTATGTGCATTGAAGAACTGGGGGAATGATCCTTCGGTAAGGGAAGGTGACCCCCAAAGACAAGATAATTGAGATGATCCTTCGATAAGGGAAGGTGATCGAATCGAGATAATCCTTCGGTAAGAAAAGGTGATCGGAAAACTTTTGGGAACCTTCGTAAGGAAAGGGGACTCCCATCAATTTTATAATAATATATCTTGGTTGCCATAACTTTCTTCTTGTGTATGTCTAAATAACCTTGATTGTAAATTAAACTGAGAGAATGATCTTTTGGTAAGGGAAGGTGACCCCTAAAGACAAGGTATCGATATGATCCTTCGGTAAGGAAAGGTGATCGATCGAGATGATCCTTCGGTAAGAGAAGGTGATCGCCGAAATGTTTGGGATAAGAACCTTCGGTAAAGGAAGGGGACTCCCACTTTTTATACCGGTTTGAACTCAATACCTTGCATAAAAGCTACAAGAAAAAGTAATGAAAAGTACAATGAAAAGTGTGATCATAATTGTTCTTCTTTTATCCTTTTTTAATTTATGATTATGTTTATTATTTCATTCAAAGATCCTTCTTTTATCTAAAGTTCCTTTTTATTTGATGGGTGATATTGTTTAAGATCTTTATTTTATTCAGATCTATTCTATTTGACTTATCTATGTTAATGTTACTATTCTTCTCTTATTTATTATTTATTTTGCCTTGCTTTATGGTCTATGAGGACATCATACCAAAGTTTGAGTTTATATTTATATGTTTTAATGTTATAGGCATTTTGTAGGCATCACACATGTCATAACATAAGTAAATGAAAAGCATCTAAAAGTCACACCACTCCGACTAAGAAGGACTTTTGAAAATAATAATTGAACAATATTGCATTATCATTGTTTTTATTTCAAAACTCGGAGTGGCTAGAGATAGATACAATGACACCATATAGGTAAACTACTGAGAAACTTTTGTTTCTCACCCCTCTCTCCGTGCCATCTTCAGGAACGATGCAGTACAAAGCAATACACTGCTCAGTTGAGTTGAGGTGAAAAGACAAGTGCACTATTAGGAGTAAGCTATCAAGAACGTAGATACAAAACAATAAGCATTTACCTTAAGAAGGAAGAATATGCGATTGTTTTAGCCATAGTTATACAAATTAAGAAAATTAGGATTTTCTCTGTGTCTTGTTTTATTTTTATTGAGTGATTCCAATTGTAACTATGATGTTTCTTGTTATGATTATTTGATATGAGTAAAGTTTGTCATTGTTGTGTCTTCATAGTTTAGCACGCCCATTTTTCATGTTAGTATTTCCAGATTCACTTATATTTTTCAGCTAGTAACTATTCTAATAGAAACTAGTGATTCAATATTTTTATATTTAAATTATTTTATATAAATATTTCATATTTGTTTTAAAAACAAAATTTCGCAAGGTTTTGAGTATTAGCTACTAAATATAATTCAAATAAAGCTCAGTTTAAAAACATTAGGGTGTTACAGATTTGTAGTGCTTCAAGTTGGTCGTCTTTCCATTGCTTCCTACTCGCTCTCTCCACCGACAAAGCTTCCCTGTTTGTAAAAATAGCGTGAATCAAATTAACAATAACGAAGGCAATTTGTTAACACATGAAGTCGTTAATACGTGCTTACTGTTGGCGCCATGGAAGCTTTTCGTCGACACTTTTGTGGTGTTTTTCTTGCTGCTTTTCTCCTTTTAGCTGGAGGTAACGGGACTTGTACATCTTCACTTTTTCCTTTTCTAGTCAAGAGGCACCCCTGATTTAAGAAATGAAGAGAATGATTGAACTTAATCAAACACTCAAGCATCACTAACACGAAAACCAGAAACACCAAAATATATTTAGAAACAACCATATATCAAAGAAAGAAACATCATGATTCCTCTCGGAAGCAGCATCCACTGACATACTGGCATAAAGTAATCGATTACTATAAAAAATGAGTATCTCAGAAATAATATATTGCGCCTTCTTTTCTAGACTCTCCGAGGTCCACGCAGCAAGCCAAGGCTCATGCTCATGACAGTTGTCGAGCTGACCGTATTGCAACCGCTGAAATTAGAGTACCTGCATAGAAGAAGGGTACAAGTTATGCTCTACATCAAAAAAAGGCATGCTCAATTTACTAATAGTCATTGAATACGTCCTACCAGCATGACGAACATGCAGCCCTCACAAGTTTTGTTCCCTTTGAGCTTATACTTCTCGACTGCCGTGTCGAACCACTTTAGAGTTTGCAACAGCCAGTTGAATCTTCTGGAATTAGAAACATCCAAGACGGGGTAAATTTGCCATGGCAAAATTACTTGTTGAGTTGTGGGGCACATGAATATTTTTATTACCACTAGTAGAAAATATCTCCTGAACTCCATCTTATCTGATTCTATTGCCATAGGACATTTATAAACTAAATCCCAGAGTTCAGTTGTTATTCGTCTATGGAACCTATTTCTGATGGCCACGTGGGCCAGATTATTCTCATCCAGGGTTGGGAATGGATTGCCTACAACATTTCGATACATCAGTGCATGGTAAAATATATATACCCAATGATATTTGCACGAATATGCCTATGACACACTAAGTAATTTGGAAAGCGGAACTTACCATTAGACAGAATGCCGAAAACCCGCCCGATTAACTCGGCATTGAGGCGGATGTTGCCAACGTTGAGTATAAAATTTTTTGGCTTAACCTCATACGACTCGGCCAGGTGAACCATGATGGCCTGCTTCACCGACCAATTCGGAACAAGCCTCAAGAATCCTGGTGCGCGTTCACAAGAAACAGGCCCAAATCCTTTAAGCAAAACTGCATACGAAATCAGAAGCAACATCAAAAGAGTTCTCAATTAAACATTGTTGATGTTGTTATATAAACCCCATATCAATTAATACCATATAAAACTCCAAATTAGAAGCAACATCTATCAAATTGCAAGATGTTCATTTTGAATCACTTCCAAAATTAGAGCATATGTTCAACATGAAGAAAAAACAACCTGAAGAGATTCTTAAGTTAAACAATTTGAATCAGATATGGGTTCAGGATTGTGAAAGCTTAGAAAGCAACCAGGTAAATTTGGCATATAGAAACAATTATTTAACAAGTTGTATGATAAAAGAAGAGAAGGAGAATTGATTTCAGAGCTCTAATAAAATGACTCTCGGACCATGATTAGGACCAAAATTAAATTCAACCAAAATTAGACTAAATTTATTATAATTTCATCATAGAAATTTCATACCACTATTAAGAGAATAGCAACATTCAATCTCTAATCACATGCAATTCAGCAAAATCCAACTCCTAATAACAGCATCATTCACTCTCTAATTTTAGCAACATCCAATCTCTAGTTACAGCAATTCAACAGCATCCAACAATTTAGCAAGGGTAAATCACATCGACTACAACCACAGTTCCTGAACCTTAGCATAGATAAGCAAACAAAATTAAACCAATTCTAATCTTTTTGAGGCCTAACTCCCAAACCGCACAAAAAAAAAGTAATGTGCAAACAAAATTCAGCTATTCAAACAAAAGACCAGAAGTATAAACTTTTTGAATTCGAGAGACATGTTGCATAAATGAAAAACTCATCCAATCTATGATAAAAAAAACCTCCAATCTATAATAAAAGAACCATACAGTTGTCCAACTAGATAATTGATGAGTTTGGAAAACTCCAAATTAATATTTGTGATAAACAAACATTATTAAAATATTTAATTGCAAAATTATTAATTCAATCTTCATTAATCTTATGTTAATTAATAATTTTGCAGGTTTAATATTGGGCTGAAAACAATTTTCTGGTGCAAGCCCAAAATACATTCAGCATTTGGTTTTAATAATATATGATGAATATGGCTGATTTAATGTCACTTGGGCCCAAATGATTTTGATTGCTCTAAGCCCAAGTGTGTTACATGCTTTCCATCTGCTTTGTGCATGTTCCAAATTTCATCAGGAAAGCAAATGTTACTATTGGGCCAGAAATTTAAATAATATCACAAGCCCAATGTGTTTAGCATGCATGGTCCGAAAGAAAAATGGGATTGGGGCACATTGATGAAAAACCCAACTTTGTGAATTTGGTTGCTTGCCTCCAACGCATTCCATTTCTCATTTTGGATGGAATTCAAATTTAATTAATGCATTGGAAACATAAGAAAGAGAGAGAAGATTGATTTGATGGCTATTATGACTATGCACGCCACTCTAAGGGAAGTAAAAGCAAGCTATTCTCAAATTAATGTGCTTAACCACCCTACATTGCTTTTCTTCAGATTCTTTAACTCTCTCTTATCTCTTTCCTCTTCTTTCTTCGGTCCTTGTCCAGGAAACAATGGAAGAAATGTTCTTCAACCAAGAAAAAGAAGAAGTTGCATGCATCAAGACCATCAAGCTAATGATGGCAAGAAAACATACTAAAATAAAAATGAGCTGTAGCTAAGATACTCACCAAATATGGTTAGATTTGGAGAGGATATCTTGATCTTTTCATGCTCAAAAAGGAAAGGATAAAGATTCGGCCAGCAAGGAAGATCTTGGAGGCATGGCTTGTCTTTGATTCTGCTCAACCACCACAGGGAGTAGCTAGAGTGGCGAAGTGATGGTTGAAGGCAGAGATTGAAGCAGATGAAGTCATTATCATCATGAAGCATCAAGGGCTAGAAATCCATCTTGGAGAGGAAGCCAAGGATGGAGCGCTCGGATTGATGAAGAATGATGACCAAGGAAGGACTAGAGGTATTTGCATGTTGGTTTTTGCATGAGTTACCTCTTCTTTCTCTGTGGCCGAACCGGTTTTATTGTGAAGGAAAAGAAGCTGAGCTCGGGTTTGTGTTTCAACTGTGAAGGCTTCACTTCTCTATAAAAGGGGTGAACAGTCATGGTTTGATTCAAGGAGTAAGATTTGAGAGTGCAAGGCACAGAGTTCTCAGAGCTACCTAAGCTAGTAGTTCTTCTTCTCCTTCAATGTTTTCTGTTTAATTTTGTCATGTCTTGAGTCTCATGGAAAAAGGCAAACAGTGAGGTTTGTATGAAAAAGCCATAGAGCGGAAAAAGGCAGAGAGTGCAAAATTAAAAGAAAAAGCCATAGATGTCCATAGAGTTCCTTTGTTCATCTATGTTGTGTTTCATGATTCTGTGGGAATCCCCTTGTAAGTTGGGTTAGCACTTTACAACTTGTAATCTGGATGATTATAGTGAAATTCCATCATTGTTGTGATGGAGACTGGATGTAGGCTGCACTGCACTTAGCAGCTGAACCAGGATATATCTGGGTGTAATCTTCTCTCTCTCTTTCTACTTCAATTCTGTTTTTTACTGTTCAGATGAAAAATCAAAAATGTCTCGTGTCAAGTGACGAGACAAAATGAAAATGTCTCGTGGCTAGGGACGAGATAAAAACAGAAAAGTCTCTTCTAAAGTCCAACAAGTGTTAACAAGCAAAAAGGGGCTAAGATTCAACCCCCCCTTCTCTTAGCCACTGAAACCATCAATAATCATATCATAGCTACCAATAGATGTAGTTAAAACTCCAACAAATCTGTCAAAAAATCATGTTTTGATGCTGGAATTTTAAATAATCACATTCAGACCCAAGTTCAATTTGAAAAAAAAATAAACTTACTTATAACTAACTTCTTCTTTTTCGAAACTCCCAAACCACAAGAAAAGGATATCAACTAGCGTATCCAAGAGAAATCTATCAAAGCACATAGAACCCATAAAAAAATATTCAGTTGAAATTTAACAAAAAGTCCAGTAATTCACCAAAATCAACGAATATCTCCTACTACTCCCAGTACTACTACCTAAACTATACAACACAACAGAAACATCTAATCTCCAAAAAATAACCAGAAACATTGTAATAACACCATGTCCAAATCCTTTTTTAAAAACCTGCAGATGAAATCAGAAGCAACATCTAAATACATACCAATTAGTAATGTGAAGGGTGGTTTTGAGGTTGGAGCAGTAGATGTCCAACAGCGTTCGGCGAACCAGAGCCGGGAGGCTTCAACGGCGCGCCCTTCGTGAGCAGCAGAACCTACTTGTTTCTCACACCTGGCGCGTCCGAGATTGGGGAAGTCGTAGCGTTTTGGAACGGTCTACGGTGTGCTCCACTATTGCCCGCACGTGGTGGGCGGAGGTGCAGCATCCGATGAAGGCGGAGAAGAAGTTTACGCGATGCTCCTGGTATTCTGGCGTGGCCGTGGATGGTATTCAAAATTTGTTGTGGTAAAAGGTTGAAAGGAAATGGTAGGATTTTGGGTAGGGTGAATTTTGTTTACCTGGGTGAATTTTTGGATGTTGCTGAAGTGAAGTGGGCTTTGAGATCCTGACCCAGGAGTAGTTGGCAGGTTTTTGGCTGGAACCCTCTTGGTTCCCTAGCATTATTGAAACGAGATACAGTAAAACAAATTTTTCCAGCTATAAAAAATGTGGCACCCTTGACATTCTCCACATACATTTTATATCTTCTTCTCCTCTGTTTTCTTCTAAAAAATAGGCAAAAATGTCAATTAGTAGCGGATATATGGTTGTGTGTGTATCCCAATTGTCGTATAAAGAACAATGACAATGGAGTGATATTTGAGTGTGATAATCCATTACTGTTGCGCACCCAGCATGTAAGTTTGTTGTCCAAGTTGAAGAGTCTGATATTGAGCAACTTTGGTGGTTTAGGGAGAAAAGAGATCGGAAGGGTGAGGTATAGGTTGCTAGCACTGTTGGGTAATGGAGTTTTTCGGTTTTGTCTGTTTCGATTCTAGGGCGACTCATGTTTGACATCCATGGGAGAATAATGGCGGAACAAGTGATGGAGCTTTCCACGAGGTTGGTGATGTTGGTGGCAGTGGATCGGTCCACTCAACCTGTGTGCAGGATGACCCACCTCTTGCACCACCACCACCGATTCATGTTGCTAGTCCAGTGAAAGACATAGACGTGGGTGATGAAGACTCCAACGAAGAGTACGTTATGGATATTAATGATAGTGATTCCTCTAAATATGATGAGGAGGAGGAGTTTGTACCAGAGACATCGGCCGAGGCAGCGGTGCACTATGTTTTGTCTCCCTTCACTTGATTCTGGCGCTATCAGATGTACGAAGTCACTATCATGCATTGGATCTGGACGCGATGCATGAGAAATCTACGTTTTCTAACACCGGAGAAGATGATTACAACCTAGACGGTGGGATGAAGTTTCGGGTCGGCCACAGATTCAAAAGCAGAGATGCAGTAATGCAAGATGTGAAGAACTACAGCATTCCTAAAAGTGTTGAGTATTGAGTGATCAAATTGAACCGATTAAAGTACTATGTTCATTGCTGCCAAGTTGCAACTGGATGTCCTTAGAGTCCCGTGCATGCCTAGCCAAGTTGGTACGCAACATCCTGCAGGGTGATAGTGGCTTCACCCATGACAGGTGGAACGTGTGGGTCTTTGGACGCCAACGCTCTACGAATGTCGTGCTCAGATAGTTATCAAAGGCGAAGTTTCTGAGAGGCACCGTGTTGTCAAAGCCAGCCTCGCTCAAATATGAGACGATGGCGTCCGGTGGTGGAAGCGTGTGGCTCACTCGTCGAGACAGAAGTAAGTGAGGCCTTTGACAAAAAATAAATGATCACAATTGGAAAATATTTATATACGTACTTTGACATAATACACTGAGCTAATTATTATATACATTTATTTAACAGAAATTTACAGGTATGTACTAACTGAATTTATATCAATAAAACTTTTTACATTAATATTTACTTAATTAATTAACAAAAATTTTCTCAATAAGTTACTTAAAATAAAAATATTGACTAAAGTAATTAATAATTTAATTAACAAACTTTTAGTTAATAATTTAATTTAGGGTAAATACAAAATTACATAATTGTTCACTTAACTTAAAAAATAACTTTTATTTGAATAGTTAATAACTAAATTAATAAATTAAGAAACATGTAACCAATAAATTAACTTCAACGTTTGAAAAACATCTAGCCCAGCATTCAATATCTAAATTAATAATTATGTAGTTAAAAATTTAATTACAAAAAATGAGAACCACTTTTCTAGAATTATAGCCTATCAGTAGCTTGTTGCTAACGATACATTTGGCCACCTAAATCATAAATTGTATTCTAGTTCTTAGCAAATATCCTAATCATGGCTATATATATATATATATATATATATATATATATATATATATATATATATATATATATATATATATAAACATCAAGATAACAAAACTAATCACGAAGTCGGCTGTTCCAGCATAGTGCCATGTTGCGTTCAGTCGATTGATGTTCGGATCACGTATATCTGCGCACGCCATCGTCGTCTTACTCAATAACATGGTTAGAAAAGGATAATAAAAAGGAAAAAGTGATAGAAAAGTTGGAAATAAAACCCATAACCTTGCTGTAAACGACACCTATATATAGGCGTTATCCATACTTATCTCGTTTACGAGATATACACGTATCACGCGTACTATCTTATCTCGTTGACAATGTAAAAACAAGATATGTAATCTTATATATTTTTATAATAATTTTTAAAATTATTTATTTTAGTAAATAAAACAATTTTTTAATTTATTTAAATAAAAAATCTTAGTTGTATACGATAAATGTTTTGATCAATAAAATGCATTAATCTTATTTAAGGCTTACAAGACTATGAAGCTTTTGTCAAAAACTAAACATTATTAAGGAAAATAATGGGAGGCCAAAATATAAATTATACAAGTAAGTATTGAAATGTATATACAGGAGAGTAAAATTATATCCAAACACAAGCGAAAAAAAAAATGAAACACGGGTCAACGGATTCATATTAACACAAGTGAATCTAAAATTTTAAACAAATATTCTTCACATGTAAGTTATTTTGACATATAAGTCCATATAAGTTTTTTTAACTTAATTTATTTTACACGCTTTCTTTTTCTTCTTTTTCTTCTTTTTCTTCTTTTTCGCCACTCTGATACTTTGTTATCGCCGTCACCAACACCATCATCTCCTCTTTCTCCTCCTCTTTTCCCTTCTTTTTTTATTGGAATTTCTTCTCCTCCTTCCTTTTCCTTTTTTTCCTCCATCATCTTCATCCTCCTTCCTTTTCCTTGATCATCTTCATCATCATAATCATCATCGTTATAGTCATCATCGTCTTCTTTTTATACTATCGTCGTTATAGTTATTGTCGTTATTGTTATCGTTATCGTTGAATTTTTGCCATATTGATGAGTTATCGTGATTGTTATCATTATCATAAAATTGATTTAGATGTGTTTTTGTTGATAATTCAGTCATTTTTTTGTATTATTTTCAAATTGAGTTTGTGTGTCGCAATCAATAAAGAAATTCGGTGTTGGAGTTATGAATCTGAATTATTATTGTGATGACTCTGTTCCAGCCATTCTCATTTCGGTGTATTTTAGAAAATTTTCGGCGTATTTTGAAAATCTTTCAGTATATTGTGAAAATTTTTCGGTGTATTTTTGTTTTGATAAATTCTGCATAATTCAAAACTCTTCCTCTGCCTCCTCTTCATCTTCTACTGTTGTTTCTTCTTCTTTTTTACCAGCATCATCATCTTCTTTATTTTTTCTTATTCATCTTATCCTTCTTGTTTAACTTCTCAAGTTTTTTCTTGTTTTATTCTCTTAATATGAATAAAAAAATGGTAAAAAACACAAATAAACCATGGGAGGAAAGTTGTTACATGAATAAGCCAAATGGAAGATTGATTCATGAATGAGCCAAAGTACACTTATATGTAATTCGAACCTATTTGGTTCGAACTACATTTCCACGTAAATCAAACCTATTTGGTTCGAACTTCAACATCATAATTCGAACCCAATTGGTTCGAATTACACACAAATTGTTTGCATCACATAATTTGAACCTAATTGGTTCGAATTACTCGTTAATAAGTGCGGCTACAAATTCGAACCTAATTGGTTCGAATTACATACAATTGGGCTATATAAGGAGTTCGAATCAAGCAAATTCGAACCACTTCTCATTTCTCATACCCCACCAAATCTCAAAGAAAACGACCTAGATTCGATTCGAGAAATAGTTGAACCGAAGACTCAGCTGATGGGGGACGATCCTGCAAGGCTATACCGGTTGGACGGGGTTGCTCATATAGCCGGGGTGATCAACGACGAGGTTAGTACATAGAAAACTTTGTGCACACGGTTTATTTGAGTTAGTGATTTTGCTTGTGGTTTTAGTGGCAGTTTATGTTAGTGGTTTATGGTGGTGGTATTGCAAATGGTTTATATTAGAGGTTTTGCATGCGATTTAGTTGGTGGTTTATGCTAAGTGGTTTTTTGTAAGTAGTTTTATATGCGGTTGTGTTAATTGTTTATGTAAGTGGTTTATGTTAGGTGGTATTGTTAGTGGTTTATGTTAGGTGGTATTGTTAGTGGCTTATTGTAGTGGTATTGCAAATAGTTTATTTTAGTGGTTTTGCATGCGGTTTAGCTGGTGGTTTATGCTAATTGGTTTTTTGTAAGTGGTTTTATATGCGGTTGTGTTAATGGTTTATGTAAGTGGTTTATGTAAGTGGTTTATGTTAGGTGGTATTGTTAGTGGTTTATTGTAGTGGTATTGTAAATGATTTATTTTAGTAGTTTTGCATGCGGTTTAGTTGGTGGTTTATGCTAAGTGGTTTTTTGTAAGTAGTTTATGTAAGTGGTTTATTGTGTTAGTTTTTTTTTTTTTGCTTACCAGTATTGTATGTAGTTCTAATAATGCAGTCCATTTAATGCGCAACCACAGCGATGCATCAGGAGCATGCGGCGGCAACAAGGCATGCCACTCGATGAGCGTTATGTTCCCTACTTGCAGATGGCCGGGTTATACCATCTGGCTAGGCTGAACGATAGATGGTTTCGGTTAGATGAGCCCCTTGTCAGCGCCTTTGTCGAGCGGTGGCGTCCTGAGACGCACACCTTCTATATGCCCTTCGGAGAGTGCACCATCACGCTTCAGGACGTGGCGTACCAGTTGGGGTTGGCAGTGGACGGGCGTTATGTCAGCGGTTGCCTTACAGATTTCCATATGTATATCGAGGGTGGACGTCCAGCTTGGGTGTGGTTCGAGGAGTTGCTTGGAGTGATTCCTCCTCCGAGCCAGGTTCAGAAGTTCGCAGTAAACTGCACCTGGTTCCAGGAGACTTTCGGAGAGTGCCCCGAGGGAGCCGATGAGGAG
Source organism: Arachis hypogaea (assembly GCF_003086295.3). Classification (NCBI taxonomy): domain Eukaryota; kingdom Viridiplantae; phylum Streptophyta; class Magnoliopsida; order Fabales; family Fabaceae; genus Arachis; species Arachis hypogaea. The sequence continues at coordinate 12,864,899 of NC_092038.1, forward strand.
ACTGTGCACTGATTTGCTCGTGCCTATATCATGATGTTGTGAGGCACTCAGCTATTTGCCGACAAGTCCGGCAACCGCATTCACATCAGATGGCTTCCCTACATTGCTAGGCTTGAGGAGATGGGTTCCTACAGTTGGGGTCTGTAGCATTGGCATGGTTGTACCGGTGCATGTGCCGAGTGGCAAACAGACATGTGGTGAAGTTAGCGGGCCCACTACAGCTACTTCAGTCCTGGATCTTCTGGCGCTTTCCCAGGTTTAGGCCTGCTGGGTATGATATGTGCAGCTGGCCTTTGGCATCGAGGTATGCTACTCAGGCTTTTATATTTCAAGTTAAAATAGCTAATGTTCATGTACGCTTGTAGTGTATTACAAATATGTCATACTTCTGATTAACCATAACACCCATGTGCACTGCAGGTGGTCAGGTTACAGCCCTTCCTACAGCGAAAAGGGTCCTAGAATATAGAGCACGCGACTGAAGATAGACATGTTGTAGCCCAGGGATGTGAGTGTTGTTCTGGTTACTTTTATTTGAATAACTAGACATCAGATGTTTCTGTATAATAAGAGTTGGCGTGACAATATAGCTATTTTTTTTGTGCAGTTTATCTGGATGCCGTATAGCTCCCCCGATGTACTTTAGGTTGTGCATCCGGAGGCGTTGGAGCCTCGACACATGGCGGTTTGGCGGTCTGTCATGTCGCTTATATACTTTGCCGTTGTAGAGTGGCATCAGGTAGATAGGGTTCTACCGCAGTTCGGTGGTGTGCAGCCCCTCCCGCGTCCCACCCTTAACATCGATTTTTTGATGTCGAAGGACGGGAGAGGCGGTGATCGTTGGTTCCCGTCCGCTTTACAGCATTGGCATATTCTTTGGGAGACCCGTGCGGACTACGTCCTCCGGTTCGATGTTGTTGCCAACCCTGGACCTTCGCACGCCTACCTAGACTGGTGAAGTCGGCATGGAAAGAGGTTCTTATCACCCGAGTTTGATCTGGGGGATCCGATGGGCATTTCTATTCCTGTCGAGGGTCACAGAGGGGTCCTGGGCGAGTTCCCGACATGGATCGAGTCGACGACGTCCCTGATAGGCGTCGGGTTGAGAGGAGAGCTCGTGTCGGGACACGACGGAGCCAGCGTGAGTGGAGGTGGCTACAGCATGCTATGGGGGAGGCTGATGAGGCAGGTAGGGGTGGTGGTCGAGGACGAGGTCGTGGAGGCAGACGGAGGGCACCCGTTGCGGGACACGACGATGGTGATCTTCGTGACGTGGACAGTGGGGGTAGGGGTGCAGTCGGAGTTGTTAGTCCCCATCATGGCGTCCTTGGTGGAGAGGGGTACGCCACCAGAGATCCCACTGCCCATGGTGAGGCTGGACTTCGGGAGGGACCGCTCGGAGATTACTTCGTTGGAGTTCCCTCTGACGACCACACACTTCAGGAGAGTACGCCATGGGTGAGTCTGGGCAGTACGTTTTCAGACTTTCTTGCCGATGTTGAGTATGGTGGGGATTTTGGTGGATCCCCCTTCTTAGATGAGATCAGTGCCATCATGCATGATGATAAGGCTGCCCGTGGGCAGAGTCAGACGACGGGAACACAGGCACCGTTAAATGTCGATCTGAATGAGCCTCCCTCCGTGCCTCCTCCTGAGTATTTCGCTTTGGGTGGTACCCCAGCTTCAGCACATACTGCTGGGTCACATTCAGTTGTCGGGCCGTCCTCATCCCGACCGGTACATGTCCAGCCTAGGACGCCTGCACAGCCAGCCCCGCAGGACGAGGACGAGGACGACGAGATCGAGGATGAGGAGCTGCTTATCCGGAGAGGTCAGAGGACACGGGTTCCACGTCGTTGCTTCACGGGGTCGCACCTGTTTAGATGATTTCTGTGCCGAGTTGTGTGTTACTTATCTTCGTCTATGTATTTTGTTATCAATGTTACTTAGTATCCACCTTTAAATGTATGTCTGTGTTACTATGAAAACATCTGTACTTTGCGTTTTTATGTTACTTAAATTTTGCATCATGTCTTAATTAATTTAATTCGTAGACTAATTTATATCCATGTGTGTTCAACAGACATTTTGTTTAAAACTCCTTAAACGAAACATATTTATCAATTACGATCCCATGCACATAACATATTCAGGTCTGTTCCTTAGTAATTCGAACCAACTTGGTTCGATTTACAACTTTAAGTAATTCGAATCAATTAGGTTCGAATTATGTGATGCAAACAATTCATGTGTAATTCGAACCAATTGGGTTCGAATTATGATGTTGAAGTTCGAACCAAATAGGTTCGATTTATGTGGAAATGTAGTTCGAACCAAATAGGTTCGAATTACATATAAGTATGCTTTGGCTCATTCGTGAATCAATCTTCTATTTGGCTTATTCATGTAACAACTTTTCTCCCATGGTTTATTTGTGTTTTTTACCCTAAAAAAATCAAACAAAGAAGAAGAAACATATAATGTTGCAAAATTATTTGAAAGATGATGAACTTACATTCATTCAACTAAAAGAAAGAAAAAAATAAGGAAAAAAGAAGAAAAAAAATGCAACATTAGAGAAAATATTTTTGTGTATATGCAACAAATTTTGGTGTAAAATGAAGATTTATGTGTATTGTTTAAGAATTTTCGATGCTTTTGTACTGATAAGTTCTGCATAATTCAAAATTCTTCCTCTTCATCCTCCTCATCTTCTGCTGCTGCTTCTTCTTTTTCATCTTCTTATTTCATTTTCTCATAATTCTTCTTGGGAGAAAAAATCAAATAAAGAAAAAAAAATACATAATGTTGCAAATTTAATTGAAAGAGGAGGAGGAAAAAAATGAAGCAACAATAACAATAATAAAAAGAACGACGATGAGGATGAAACGTGAAGAAGAAGGAGGAAAATGAAGAAAAAGGAGGAGAAATGTAAAGAAGAATGAGAAGAAGAAGAAGAAAGAGGAGGAGGAGGAGAATGAGAAAGAAGAAGAACGTGGAATACAAACATTGGAAAAGAACCGTTTCTCATTCCGTGCTATTCAAAGTTGAGGAAGTGCGTGTTTACACACTCTCTAAATTGAGGGTTGTTTTTGTTAGATTTGGACTAACTTGTATAGACTTGTATGCTAAACAGACTTGTATATATAATAGGTCTGAATTCTAAATAGGAAATTGGAATTTTGCTAACATGTAGTGTCAACCTCCCCAAAGAGGTCAAAAGCATCAGGAAAGGGAGCTGAGTTTAATTCAAAAGCTTCAGGAAAGTTGTCACAATAGTCATTCATTTGAGGATTTCTTCTTCTTCTTTTTTTTTTTTTTTTTTTTTTTTTTGAAAAGGTCATTCATTTGATAATTGCATTCAAGTGATCATAATGAAATATACATTGACCTTGAAGATCTTCTTCAGTTATCAAACCAATACTAATATTCCCATCAGAAAGTGATATATGTAGTGATGGTTGATTCCCAAGAATCAAGATGTGAACAATCCATTTAAGAATCAGATGAAAATAAAACTATTCGGATTATAGTCATGCTGCTTCTGCAATGGTGACACCAAAATGTGACAATCCAAAATCCCTTGAGTGACTGCACAAGTAGGGCTAAAAGTGAAAAGTCCGCAATTTGCTATATTTGGAAACAATGTGTCTCTGTTAGTCTGTTATCAACTTCCATCCAAAAATGCATGTCCGTTTTCATTATTTTGAATGTGCTACTTCTGAAAAACTTCATAAACTCACCAGTAGTCACCACATGAACACCTTCCATCTCTAAAATGGTGAAACCTAGTGATATCTCGCATAATAATCTCGCGACCTGTGAGCTTAGAAATCATCTTCATCACTGTGTGGCAATCACCGCACACACGAAGATTCTTGGTTATTCTGATTGTGACTCCCGGATTAGTGTTAATAAGAGCAAAAGCAAGAGCCAACCGCTCACTATGATCCCAGAGCATCCTCTCCTTTACTTCTTCCTCCACATCATAGAGAACAAAACTAGTTTCAGCCTTGTACCCAATTTTTTTAAGCTGCTCATTCAGTTCTTTCAATTTGGCAAAAATTTCATCTGATTTTTGGTGCAATTTATCTCCAACAAAAAATTGATGAACCATATTATTTAACTCAACAAAACTGTAACTAGGTGGCTTGCTCAATCTCCTTTTCTTCACCAATTCCCTCACCTTTTCAACATCCTCCCACCGTCTCTCGGCAGCATATATGTTAGCAAGACAAACGTAGCCGCTTACTTCATTTGGATTCAATTCAAAAAGTTTCTCAGCTGCAATCTCAGCTAACTTGAGGTTTCGGTGTAATCTACAAGCTGAAAGGAGAGAAGTCCATATATCCTCGTTGGGTTTCAATCTCATGTCGTTTATAACTATATATGCTTCATCTAAGTTCCCTGCTCTGCCAAGTAGATCAATCAAACAGGAATATTGAGTGTGCCCAGGCTCCATATTGTAGTCTCTCATCACTTTATAGAATATTTCTTTACCCTCATCGACTAAGCCAGAATGACTGCAGGCCGATAAAACTGAAGTAAACATGCCTTCATCTGGAATAATATGTTGACCTAACATGTCATAAAAGAGGGAGATAGCCTCTCTTCCCCTCCCATGAGTTCCAAATGCGGTAACCATAACTGTCCATGAAGCCAAATTTTTTTCTGGCATCTCGTCGAATGCTTGACGTGCACGAAGTAAACTTCCACAGTTAGCATACATGCTAACAAGGGCAGTTCCCACAGCAGTATTTACACCAAAACCCTTTTTGACAATATATGAGTGAACCAATGAACCCAATTGCAAGGCGGAGGTTTGATTACAAGCCCCAAGTATAGAAATAATAGTCACCTCATCAGGAATCACACCTCCTATAAACATCTGACTGAAAAGCTCCAAAACTTCAAAAGGGTCTCCATGTCGCTCATAACCGGAAATCAAAGAATTCCAAGACACGGTATCCTTCACTGTCAATCCTTCGAATACTTTCCTAGCAGCAGACACTGAATCACAATTGCAGTACATGTCAATAAGAGAATTCATCAAAAACTCATTACACAGTGTACCATCATTCCTCACAATGTAACCATGAACCGCTCTCCCCATACTCAAATCCGTAAGATCACCACAAGCACAAAGGAGTGAAAGCAAAGTAGTCCCATCTCCATCAACACCAGCCTTTCTCATGCAATCATAAACCCCCAAAGCAACCCTTGCCTCACCGTTCTTCACATACCCTGACATCAAAGTATTCCACGAACTCAAATCCCTCTGAGGCATTTCATCAAACACGAAACTCGCGATCCCAATTTCCCCAAGCTTAAAATACATTGACATCAGCGAATTCGCAACATAAATATCAGACCCCAATCCACTAACCATAACCAAAGCATGAACCTTTCTACCCATCTCACCAAGCAAAAGATCACCACACGCCTTGAGAACAAAAGGGTACGTGAAATTATCAGCCTCGACACCGAAACTGAACATCTCGCGGTACATAAAAAGGGACCTCCACGGAAAACCGTTACAAGCGTAACCCCTTATCATTGAGTTCCACAAAAAGGAGTTCTTAAGCGAAATTTCGTCGAACAGGTGGTGTGCTTCTCTCATTTGGGCACATGAAGCGTAGCAAGCTGCGAGCTTTGTTCCGAGGTAGGTGTTGTTGAGGAGGGTGCCGCAACTGATGACGTGGCAGTGGAGCTGTTTGGCCTGTGAGAGGGACTTGGAGTTGGCGAGGAACTGAAGCAAGGTTCCGCATTCGAGAGAAGAGAGAGGGAAAGTGTGGGTTGCGAGAGGAGGAGGAGGGTGTTGTGGGGAATGGGTGAAAGTAGTGAATGTGGTTGTGTTGCATGGTGGTGATGGTGGTGGCTTGAGTTTGCGCGTGAGTTTGATTGAATTCATGAATCATGAAGGTGCAGGAAGAAGAAGAGCAAGAAGACGTCACCAAGAAAAATAAAAAAGTTGTTAGCTTGGAAGAAGATTCATATATTCGCAATGAAGGTGGGAAAAATACGAAGATGTTCTTGTGAGTAAGAGAACGAGTTAATACTTAAAATGATCCCTGAAATTTGACCTCAAATTCAATTTAGTCATCGAATTACTAATTTACTCAAATTGTACCCTGAAATTTTAAGACGTGACTCAAGTTGGCCCTTTCGTCTATTTCCGTCACCAAAAAATTGACGTGGCACATGTAGTTGACACCTGGCAGCCTCAACAGTTGTCTGACGTGACAAAATTCTTGTATGCATCAATTTAACGCTTTTTAATTTTCATATTGGGGACGCAATTGTGTTAGCCGGGTATATGGGGTGAGAGGGTGAGTTACCTGGGTGTGGTGTCAGAAAGGGAAGCAGCAAAGGAATCGGACCCAGCGTGTCTGCCCCTGCACCAATCGGACCCAGCGAGTCCCCCCACACCAAACGGACCCAGCGTTTCGTCCCCCCCCCCCCACACCAATCGGACCCAGCGAGTCCCCCCACACCAGTCGGACGGTCCGATTGCCCCAACCGTCCACGTGTCGCAGAAGAGCTCCTCCCCAGAACGGTGCCCAAGAACCCAGCAAACCCCCCTTTCCCCCACTCCCTCAGTCCGAAACATCACTTTCAAAAGTGATTTCCATTTTTCATCTGTGAGTTCATCCTCCTCCTCCCTTCTTGTTCAAAAAATCTGCATGCAGTGGAAACGGTGAAAATGGCTAAAAGGCAAAAAGCTAGAGATGTTGATCGTCCTGAACTTCACATTGTCAATTATTTGGCTAATCCTGATTATGTAAGTTAAATTTTATATTTTTTTGCAAATTTCTGTATTGTAATTAAATTTTGTAGAAATTTTTTTTGTATTTTATGGTTAAAGGTTGCAGTTAGGTAGTTTGATATGTAAATGTTGATTGTTAAAGATTTTGTGAGAATTTTTTGAGAGTAGTATTAGAAATTTTAATTAATTAATAAAATGTGATGATTAATTTTAAAATTATAATGTTAGCAGTTTTTTTAATTTTTTTTGTTATGTTTAGATATTGTTAGTTAATTGGAAAATATGGTAAAAAAATGATTGTTAGACGGTTATATTGATTATTGAATAAATTTTGATGATTAAAGTTATAAATTAGGTATGATTGTAAATTGTTTGTTATTATTATGTTATGTATAGATGTTGTTAGTTAGTTAGTTAGAGGAAAGATATTATTTTTCGAATAGATTTAGAAATTATAATTTAGTAAGTTAGTTTTTTTATGATTCATGTTTAGGAATTTTTTCGACGCATTTTTGTTGGAAATTATATATTTAGGATGTATTATAATTATTTGTTGAAGAATATGTTAGAAATCTTTTTGTAGTACGAGTAGATATTGTAGTTTACTAATTAACTTTTGTGATCAAGGTTGGAAATTATAATTCTGATTTTGTAATAGATTTAGAATTTCGAATTTAGAATTACTTAATTTACTTTTGTTATTAATTTACCTTTGTTATTAATTTAAGAATTTATAATCCGGAACTGCATCATTAATAACGATATTTGTATATATTAACTGCAAGGCCAATTTACTTAAAACATAGTTCATTTGGGAAGAAAGGTAAATTATAAGAATTCAATTATAAATAAACTAAGAATACTAAAGTAATCTTGATTTTGTATGTTGTATGTTAGACAATGTTGTTCATATGTTGTTTTTAAATAGATGAGAAGTTATAATTAATTAGTAACTTATTATGATTAATTTTAGGAAATTATAACTCTAGGAATTATGATAACCTTTTGAAGTTAAGTTTACATGCTGTGGTTTGATAATTTGTTAGTTATTGTTTTGTTATTGGGCTAGAAATTATGATTAATCGATGAAGTAGTCATATTAATTTAAGTTGTAAATTAGTAATCATTCATGATTTGACTAGGAACATGTTATGTTTTTTCAGAGTTCACGGATGATGACATGTGACCACCCACTGCCTCCTGATCGGTACCATCCAAGTGTAGAGGATCATTTACGGGTTACTGGGTTTTATCATGCCTCTCAAATTGGGGTAGTTCAAGGACAGAAAGCATTGATTAATGCTTTAGTTGAGAGGTGGCGGCCGGAAACACACACCTTCCACCTTCCGATTGGTGAGTGCACAGTGACCCTGGAGGATGTTGCTGTTATTTTGGGTCTCCCGACGAACGGTCTTCCGGTGACGGGGATGACGTTGAGCAGCTTTGAAGCATTGGAGGGTGAGTGCTTCCATCAGTTTGGGGTTGCACCAAGAAAGGCCGACTGCAGAGGGAGCGGCATAAAAATGACATGGCTTAGGAATCTAAAAGAACGTATACAACTGACTGACGAAAACAGTATGCAGAGGTACGTCAAGTGCCACATTATGTTGTTGTTGGGTACTATCTTACTTGGAGACAAGTCAGGCGCATCTATGCACTGGAAGTTTTTGCCTTTGCTCCGGGATTTTCATAGTATCAGTAATTTTAGTTGGGGATCGGCATGTTTGGCGCACCTGTACCGGTCCTTATGCCGGGCCTCTCGTTATGATTGTAAAGAAATCGATGGTCCGTTAACACTGCTGCTATGTTGGTTTTGGATCCGCCTACCCTATCTTGCGCCCCCTACTAGGGAACCACGCAGTTTTCCACTTGCAAACAGGTAACATTGTCAACTTACTTGTTATGTTCATAATTCTATTTAAGATGTGCTAGTAACATAAATAATTTCAGGTGTCGCAACTGGGAGCGTGGTGACAATCGGTATAGATATCTTAGTCTCGCCCACTTTAGGAATGCCTTAGATGAAGTTCAGGAAGGGCAGGTGTGTTTTTAATAGAAAATATTTGTATCCAACTGAGGTTGACTGTTATTTGCCTTGTAATCACGTATGTCTTATGCTGTGTGCAGTTCGTGTGGGTTGCTTACGGGGTGGATCGCATTGATCCGGGCATAATCCCAGAAGACATATTCCTGCACGCAGTAGTCTGGAGCGCTACGGTTCCGCTGATTTCATTCGAAACTATTGAGTGGCATGCAACCGATAGAATCAGAAGACAATTTGGTTTGGTTCAGGGTGTTCCCTCTGAGGAAACAAATCTGGGAAGGGCACATGGAGAAACACTTGCTGGTCCTAAGAATCTTGACTGGGCCACAGCCCCGTCCCATTCATGTTGGATTATGCGCTGGACAAACAGGTATAATTTCATTCTGCGTGAGTATGTGGATCCTTCACATCATCCGTTGGATGTTTACATGGACTGGTATCGTGCACGATATGGCAACCATTTGAGATTGTCAAATGTTGTGGTTCAAGAGAACGATGAAGGTGAACAAGTAATGGATGATGAGGGTAACCCAGCTATAAATGATGAGGGTAGCCCAGTAATGGAAGATGAGGGTAGCCCAGTTATTCATGTGGGCAATGAAGAACCGGGGGCACATTCACATCGCACAACATGCAAAAACATGTCGGCAGGGAATCCGATCCACCTGAAACTCACCACAGTCACATCGTTGTTGACGGAGATCGACGGCATACTCAGTTCCAGCTGGCATCTCACGAACCTCGAAGACCTCATTCATCCTATCGAAGCAATTAACCTGGATGTTAGAACTTGCAAGTTGATTAGCATTCAATTTAGACGTCACAACCTCAGAAAAAACATGTCCAGCTGTTATCCGCGACTCCGCCTCGGCTCTTTTTCTAGTGAACAACTCGTTAAGCCTGTAGAATGTGGCTTTCACAAGTGCAGTTATAGGAAGATTGCGTGCCCCCTTCAACACTGAGTTGATGCACTCCACTAGGTTTGTCGTCATGTGACCCCAGCGGTAGCCACCGTCATACGCCAACGCGTACTGTTCGCGTGGGATTCGGTTAAGCCAGTTGGTATATGCCTCGCCCCGTTCACGTAAACGCTGGTAGCGCTGTTCGTACTCGCGCACCGTCCTCGAATAACCTGGACAACAATCAAAGCCACACAAGAGAAGAATTCATGAGAAAAATTTGCTGGAAGGTAACTCGGTTAATAAGGAAATTCAAATTATTAACATTTACCTATATTGACCACAAGTTTTTGCAGGTACGGTGCCTTGAACTTTCTCAAGAAGTTCGACTCTATATGCCTGATGCAAAACATGTGGAATGCTCTCGGGGGCGACCAAGCTCCGTTGCTCCGGGCAATAGCTGCATTGATGGATTCGTGCCTGTCAGAAATCAGTCCCACACCATCCCTAGTCACAACATGTTGTCGCAGGTTACTAAGGAAAAAGTGCCATGCATCAGAAGTCTCCCCCTCCACAATTGCAAACGCAATAGGGACGATATTATTGTTACCATCCTGTGAAACGGCGACCAACAAACAACCCTTATACTTTCCGTACAAGTGAGTCCCATCAACCTGGACAACTGGCTTGCAGTGTCTGAACGCTCTAATGCAGGGGTAATAACTCCAGAAGACTCTATGCAATACCCGGATATCAGTTACTTCCTCATCACCTTGATATGTAGACATAGTCTCGTAATGGACGATTGCTGATGGCTCCTTGTTACACATGGCCTGAAACCATATAGGCAAAGCTTCATATGATGCTTCCCAACCGCCAAATATTTTTTCCACTGCTTTTTGTTTCGCCAGCCATGCCTTCCGATAGCTGACGGTGTAATTGAACTTCGACTGCACTTCCGCAATAACTGATTTCACCTTTATCGACGGGTCAGCCTCAACCAACGGCTTTATTGCTTCCGCAATTGTGTTCGAATCCAGCTTCGAATGATCCTGAGAAATAGTGGCTCTAGTACAAGTGTGAGAACCGTTGTACCTCCTTATAACCCAACAATACTTTCTGCTGATCATGCTAACCCTGATAAGCCAATCACACCCTGATCCATACTGTGTACACTTCGCATAGAAGGTCAACGGCTCCGACTCATACACACGGTAGTCTACGCCTCTTCGGATTGTATAATCTTTCACCGCCATCATTACAGCTTCCCTAGAACTGAATTCCATTCCGATTGCAAATTCACCATCTGCGACCATAACAATTTCTACCACAACGACAGCCAAATCAAAATAATTTAAGGCAAATACATTTAATAACTTAAAGACTACGTCAATGCTCCATATATACCCATCAATATAAATATTATTCCTATCTATCATGTTGTCATACCACTTTTCAAATCCTACAAACATAAACACATAAAAAACTTTGTACAAATGCACAGAAATTAATTTTCACGTCAGTTATATTCTTATTTACATCTATCAACATAGATTATTTCCCAAACTCAGCTACTTTCTACATTTATATGTAAAAACTTACCGGCACTCATATATTCCGGAAACTCTGGCGCATGCATGGCTTCCAAGTCCAGAGCCCGCATGAAGGACGGCTCCTCAAAGGGATCTTCGTTTGCAAGTGCATGTGCAACGTCTCCCACATTTGGAGCCACCACCCCGTCACCTTGATCTTCTTCTCCTTCTGGAGCAACAGCTTCATAATTGCTTTCAAACTCTTCCTCACTATCACTATCATATTCTTCCTCTTCAATATTTCGGTCAGCTTCAGATTGTTCGAATTCGACGTACAACTCTATCACCGATATCTGACTGCGACTTTCAAAATACATTGAAAACATCTCCTGCATACTCGCTTCGTCGGTTACATACTTGGTTTGATACTGCACGAAACCGCCAAATACCGGTATAGGATATCTATATACCATACATGATATTTTTTTGGATATTTGAAAACCTATCTTCTCACAAATCACACCTTTTAGCTCCTCAAATGAGATCGTGAACGGAATAACAATATCTAACGGCTTCTCACAACTAAATCTCACTCCTTCAGGTGTTTGTAATAGAATCTGACCAAAATAATATACTCTAACTGTAACTCTATCAACCATTTTTCATACTCTCATACATAAATATCTAGTAAACTCTCATTTATTCTTGAAGTTCAAATGAAATCACAAGGATGCAATGACAAGTAGAAGAGAAGAGAAACAGGAGGAGGAAGAAGGGAAGAAGACGCCGAACAACAAACACGAATCACATATGGGTATGAGGAGTGGATCCGAGTTTCCAACACACACCCACATATATATATATATATACAAATCGGACCCCTCGAATGCTACAAAAAAAATTTTTTTTCCTCAATCATCAAATCGGACCCAGCGACTACCTACGAAAAAAAAAAAAAATTTTTTCCACCCACAAAACGGACCCAGCGACTCCCTACGAAAAAAAAAAAATTTTTTTCACCCTCAATACGGACCCAGCGACTCCGTTTACAAAAAAAAAATTAAATATTTCCACCAAACGGACCCAACGAGTCCATACCTAAAAAAATAAAAAATACAAAAACTCCCCAAACGTACCCTCCGATTCTACTTTCCTACAAAAAAAAAATTAATACTAACCTTGGAATCGGACCCTTCGATTCCAATCTAAATTCAATTTTCTCTCCCGCGCAGCCCAATCGCTGGGTCCGACTCCCCCCCTGCCATGGATCAGAAAAAGCTGCCCCACACCCTTGTCTAACACCCCCATTTCCCATTTCTCTGCACAACTCCTCCACACTGCCGATATTGAAAAAACTGAGCCTCAATTTAACCCCCAATAATTAAAAAAAAACCCTAGCAACTCCATTTCTCTCAAATCATAGTCGTTTTTAGTGAGTTGGGGAGCAGCAACCAAGCCTCAGGTAGTTCCAGCAGCTAAGCCTCAGACTCTCTACAATCTCACCTCAGTCTCTCAACTCTCTCGCCTCGCACTCACACAACCCGGTCACAACAGCCAACACACTCACACACTGACTACCACACACAAGCCAGTAATTCACACTCACATAACACCACGAATTCACACTAATTTCCAATTCGTCATTCGCGCTTCGGTTCTTCATCAGACCCATGGTAGTGGAGAACCCACAAGATTCGTTGAAGAAGCTCGAGTACGTGTCTCTTGTTTCGAAAGTTTGCACCGAAATGGAGTCGCACACCGGAAACGGTGACAATGTACCGCAGAAGGAGATTGAAGCTGAAGCCAAAGAGAAATATGGTGGTGATAGAGACAAAAAAATACACTGTGAAGATGGGCACAGAGGAAGAGACAGAGATAGAAGAGACATGTATGATAAATATGATAGAGATGAAAGGCATAGAGATAGGAAAAGAGATAGAGATAGAGATAATGATTATTACGATGATGAAAAGGGGATTCTAGGAGAAGGGGAAGGGATAGAGAGAACGATAGGGGTAGGGATAAGGATAAGGATAGATATGAGAGATCTAAGGCATAGTAGAGGGGGTGAAGTTGAATTGTACAAGGTTTATAAAGGAAGAGGTGAAGTCTAATAAGAAGACTTATGCAAGGATTTTTTTTTTCAAATTATTGGGGGCTAAATTGATGAATACAAGAATTTCGCCACGTCAGACAACCGTTGAGGCTGCCAGATGTCAATTACATGTGCCACGTCAGCTTTCTGGTGACGGAAATAGACGGAAGGGCCAATTTGAGCCACGTCTTAAAATTTCAGGGTACAATTTGAGTCAATTGGTAATTCAAGGGCTAAATTGAGTTGGAGGTCAAATTTCAGGGATCATTTTGAGTATTAACTCGTAAGAGAACAGTAATGTCAAATTAGTTTCAAGCAGAGAAAATAGAAAAAAGAATTTATTGCGTTGGCTTCATCCGAAAAGACGAGTACACATATATCTTTATTAATAACTTTCATAAATGGTAAGCTATTTTTTTGTTGTGATTACTACGCTACGATGATAAATTCATACGTAACGATACGTTTAAAATATGGACAAGTGGTAACAAATTACGTAGAATTTATTTTTCACGTCAGCATTTAATTTTTTTTAAATATATATTATATCACTACTTTTACTAAAATACTATTTTAATTAAATAAAAATAAAAAATATTTATTTATTTAATTTTATAAAAAAACTTAAATACCCTTTTTATATATATTAGACAAAAATTATTCTTTTAGATTAATTAAATTGTTTAATTTTAAAATTTAAATAACCTAAAAAACAAAAACAAAAATATATTTAACAAAATTATTTTTCTCTTCATAAACCCTAATCAATTATTCATACCAAAAAAATAAATAAATTTAAAAAGTATTAAACAAAATCACTCTGTTTTTTGTTTACTGGGTTCTCACACAACCCTCATCTCTAATTGTTCATACAAAAAAAAATCATCTGAAAAATTGAGAAAAAAAAAATAAAAGAACAGTCATGTCTTCATCTTTCTGGATTTTTCACCAGCACACTCTCAACGAGCTTCTCTCTCATTCCCAATTCTGAGACTCAAACTTTCTCCTCTCTCACTGCCACTAGAGTCTCTCTCGGTCTCACTAGAGTCTCTACTCGTTCACACAGTCACACTCACCGGCGTCTCGTTGCTCCTCTCCTATCGTCGCCGGCATTTCAACGTCTCGCGGCCTTCCCTGGGCTCCTCCTCGTCGGCAACAAAAGCACTCGTCGGATCGTCGTCGCTCGTCGTCTTCTGGTTTCAAGTACTCGCCGTCGCGAGTCGCCGTGGATCGTGGACCGTCGTAGGGTCGTCACTTGCTTCGTCGCTCGTCCTCTTCTGGGGTCGGGTCCTCTTCGTCACCCAGTCGCCCTTGGTAAGACCATGCATCATCACTTCCCCTATGCTCCCTTTTCCAGATTCCCTTCTCCCTGTATTTTGAGATGATGTTGAATTGGTAATCAATTAATTTGTTAGCGATTGAATCTTGAATTTGTTGCTGTCTTGCTGAATAATCACCGAGTTTAATTTTTTTTGTCTTTTCTAAAAATCATCAGAGTTGAATTTGTTACTGATTATCATCGAACCTTGAATTTGTTGCAGGCTTGCTCAAACACCTCCTATTATGTTTTCTATGCACTACTTGTGTATGTTACAGTATTCATATGACCGGGCTTACAATTTGTTGTTGTCTTGCTCAAACACCCCCTATTATATTTATCTCTACAGTTTTTATATTGTACATTGCTTTATGATTTCAGTTTGTTTTTGCATGATATACTTCAACCGATAGCTTGTCTTCCCTGAATGAATTAAAATAAAAAATTGTAAACTGAACATATACCCCATTCGGGTATTTGGATCAAATAAAAGCAAACAAGCTAAACCCCCAACTGACAAAAGGAAAATACAGCCAGTCTTATGATTGGACCAAGAGCAAGAATGTTCATTTGTTTCACATTTTGATAGGAACATGGGGGTCTTAATACACTGTGATCTGTGGAGCCGTTTTATGTGATTACATTCTATTTTATGTAATCCTTTTACCAAAAAAAGGAAAAAGAATCTGTATCCCTCAACCATTTCTTAATGGATGCAGCGCTTTGAGATAGTTAATGGTGTCACTGAAGTTGAAGGAATAGCAGAGAAGAAAACTGCAGGTGCTGAAGAGGACGAAGGTACTAATTACAAGATCACACCTTTTTCTTAAATAGAATTTCAATTCATTCACTAATAACACTTTGATTTGGTTTTGTAGAAAAAGGAGTACCTGCTTTTTGGCTCAATGCAATGAAAAACAATGAAGTGTTAGCTGACGAGGTTAGTTGGTGCTATCAATAGTAACTCCTTTTTTTTTAAATGTTTATTTTATGTCTTGCAACCAAGTCTTAGTGTTAGCTTAAGAGGTTAGTTGGTTCTATTCAATAGTAACTCCTTTTTTTCTTTTAAATGTTTATTTTATGTCTTGCAACCAAGCTAATTTTAAGTCTTTGTGAAATAGATTTCAGAGCATGATGAAGGTGCTCTCAAGTTTCTCAAAGATATCAAGTGGAGCAGGATAGACAACCCAAAAGGATTCAAGTTTGAGTTTTATTTCGCTACTAATCCTTATTTCACAAATACTATTTTGACAAAAACATATCACATGATTGATGAGGATGAGCCAATATTAAAAAAAGCAATTGGGTGAAGACCCCTTCAATGGAAATAATCAAATCCATCTCAGGCATCAAGGTTATTCCTCTTTTAGGCCTTCATTTACTTTATAGCAAAGTGTGTACTAAAATTTTTTGTTAATGAATAATTTGTAAAGCCACATTGATCATATATAACCACAATTAGTTATTTGGAAAGTGTATTTTTGCGGCTTTCTCTTTACATCTCAAACTCAGTTTTTTTTTAAATATATATATATTTTTTGGAAGTTCGATGTTTGAGTTCTTTTTTTAAGTCAAACCATTATAAAAAATATGATAACTTTTATAGGAGGGAAGATTAGGCCCTGGTTAGGTCATTTGTTTTTTGCAACCCTGGTTGTCTCTCTTTATCATGATTTTCCTTCCACCTGCTAACAGTATATAGGTTCTCACAATCTGTGATTACTTTTAAGCTCTGGTATTGACCTTCAATCCAAAAGATAAGATGTGACTTATTACTTTTGTAGGTTCAAGTCTGTGAAAGAAACCACCAACCCGTTGATGAGGTCATGGTATGTGAATACACAAACTTATCTAGTTGCTTATGAATATTCCATCCTCTTTTGAAAACTAGGAGATTATTCAATTGATGAATTGGAATGTGGTTGCAGGTGGCAGTGACTTTGGTGGAGCTGTCGGTTGATGGTTCTATTATGGGTAATGTTGAAATTAAGCTTCCTGAACAAGGAGTAGGAGGCCTTGGTTCTATTATGGGAGAGGAACAATAACTATGACCTGGCTTTACTTACATTTTATTATTGTTAAGACATTGACCAATTTGCATTCGATGTTGTGTGTTTACTTTATTTAATTAAAAGCAAGTAAACAAAGTTGAACAAAAAGAAAAGACTTGCAATTTCCTCAACGATAAACCTTCCCTTAAAGCACATAATAGTTAGCAAATAACAAGGCATTTTTCTTGATTAAAATGTGGAATCTACATTGCTCTGGTCAACGTCCCCAACATTTCAAGGTCACCGAAAATGATCTTGAATATCCTTATGACAGATAGATAGATAGATATATATAGGTGTTAGACGAGAATGTATATAAGAAAATCAAGAAAAAGTAGACCGATCTTGTACTTGCTATGTTGAGGAATCTGAGTGTAATTCTGTTATAGCAATCACGAACATATCTATTTTGATAGAAATCATGGATGAGTAATTTATTGTGTTTTGGCTTTGCAATGCTCTTGATTAATTAACTAGAACATTAACAAGATATAAAGAAAGGGGAGGACTAATAACTTTTCACTAAAACTCAAATGAACCAAAAGTTGAATCAAATACAACAAATTTGTTATTTATTATCATATATGAATTGCCAGAACCAAAGCAATATATCGTACAAATAGAATGAAATGATGGTGCTTCACTTTATCAAATTAGTTATTATCGTATTAGAACTGTTTTTCAAGATAGTTAATTACTTTTTTATCCACTTGAAAAGCCTTAGTCAAAACTTCAGGAGAAATAGGTGGAGTGGATCCAAAAACAGCATTTGCAACTTTGATAACACCTGGATTCTGACTGCTAAGACCAGAAATAGCAACGGCATTGCCATAACCGGAGATTTTAACCAACACCAGAGTCCAGTTTCCCCCATAACAAGAAACCAGTGCTTGGGGACTTCTAGAAGGGACCATGCCTTAATCAGAAATTCACGATTTCCACTATATCCCATGGAGGCAACCTGATGCAAGCCAAGATCCTGATTTACAAGTTTCCAAGGAAAGTGAGACTTTGACAACAGCTTCAAAACCCTCCCACTCTGTATATGGTGAAATTGAGAAAAAGATTGCAGATCTTCAATTTAAAAATTCAGGAAAGGATTTCAGAGCCCTTAAGAAGAATCTGGAAGCAATGCAGAGATACAAAGATTCACTAGATATTACAAGAGAATAGGAAACAAATTACCCTTCTGACAGAGGTCTGAGTGAAAGCTCGGAACTACAGACCCCAAGACAACAGACTAACCCAACATTTGTCACTGATGATATTTCAAGTTCACCCCGGGGTAGAAAGTTTCCAATTATCATCATGAAGCCAGCACAAATCTCAAGGAAATCCAATGCCGCTACCAAAGAAATGACTAATGGCAAATCAGGCCGCATCAAGTTTTCTGCCAATGATCCCAAAGATGGAAGATTGCTTGACAATATTGAAAGTCAAACAGCAAAAGGATCCAGTTCAACAAATCCTTTTAGTCAACGCCTCCATTCTGCAGATAAGAGTAACACGAAGAAAATTTCAAAATTAATGCAAGCCTCAAAAGTCCCTCAGGTCATCAATGGAGAGGACACCAATAACACCAGCCATACAGCAGAGACTAGAAGCCCAAGAGTACAAAATAAGTTTGGTTTTGAGAAGCGTTCACCTACAAACCAATCATCAGAGTCCAAAAATAAAAGAAGACAACACAAGCAATCATCAGAATCATTGTCCCTAAGTTCCACCCCTAAGCAAAGAGTTTGTACCTTACAGCAATGAAATGAAGGCTTCACAAGATCCGGTGTCAAAAGAGGAACTTTAAGCATCAAGTTGATGTTATTTTCTCCAATGTTGACAGCAACAGAAGCATGGATTCTCACCGTGACATAGAGGGCACCCAAGCTGATCATTCTGAAAGCAACAACAGCATTTCCATTCAACAGGTGACTCACATGAATCAAAATGTAAGATACATGCAAGATCAATTTGATCCCTGAAAGATTCATGACATCGGTTTATTGATGTCACATGTATTTTTTAGAGACTAAAGCAATGTCGATGTATATATTTAACTATTTAAGGAGGACTAAGCATGTCTTAGAGGGATTAAATACCTAGTTTAATCTAATAATTTAATAGTTTGGTAGAAAATTAGAGTAGTGGGGCAAACCTCAACATCATTGAGGAAGATGAATTTTCAGCCATGAAGATGTGCTCGAACGGCAATGTCCATGTTCTCAACAGTGGTCCTCTCCAACCAACCACCGGCATCCTCCAAGGCCTTAATTCTCCACACTCCGGCGATGCCATTGAACCCAAAGAAATTAAGAAAGATCCCATTTACTTGCTGCTCAACCTCGAAATGGAAAGCCAAATTAATGTTCTGTAAACGTGTTAAAAGGTTCTCATCCTTGTTCACAAAAGACCATCTCGTTTGAACTAATCCCAATTCGTCGTTATCCTGCATAGTATCAAACCAAATAAATTCAGTTGACTATAGCAGAAACATCCATCCAACAATAGATGCTAAATTTCTAGTAAGGGCATTGAATTTAATGAAATAATGAATCACCTTAAAATGAGGAACTGTTCTTTTAAGGAAATCAGCAGTAGGCTGAAAATCAGCATCGAAAATTGTAACAAACTCGTAGTCTTTCACATAGCTACAACTTATGGCAGATTTCAAGTTACCTGCCTTGTAACCCTCTCTGATCACCCTATGCCGATACACAATGTTGGCACCCTCTTGTTGCCATTTCTTCACCTCATCACTGATCAAAGACTGTGTTATTGGATCATCTGAATCGTCTAGAACTTGAATTAGCAACTTGGACTTGGGCCAATCCAAATTGCAAACAGCACCAATCGATTGCTGATAAACCTAAAGAACACAATCAACTTGATTGGATCAACAAACCACATTATTAGGTTTGGAGGTAGATTATGTTGGTTTCAAGTAGTTAGGTGGAGTCCAAATTGGAAGAAATCCAAATTAACAAGTTAAGCAATAAATGACAAAACAAGTCAAGCATCACTTCTTGATCCAAAGCTTTAAGGCTTTACAAATATATACCATTCAATTAATCCAAACTTACAACTAAAACTTGAAATTCTATCCTAGGAACACAAATTGGCTAATTTTTCAAAGCAAGTTGAACCCACAAATAGACTAATCCAAACAGAGAAATCAATCAAATCATCATTGTATCTCTATCTTACCTCTCTCTCATTGCACATGGGGATCTGGACTAACACCATAGGAAAGAACCCTTTCTTCTCCCCAGATTCAAGATCCAAATCACCATAATCTTCAGCAGCAACATTCTTGATCTTCTTATACCGGATCCAAAAACAACCCAAGCAAAGCACAAGCCTATCCAAGCTCTGAATAAGGAACAACACAATTTGTTTCACTCTTCATTAGTAATCAAATAATCATTCAATAAAAAATTAAAACACAAAACATTCAAATATTCAGTAATCAAATAATCATTGAACATGGCATAAATAAAAAACGCAAAAGAAGTTAGCAGTGAACTGACCGTCGAAGTCTAAGGTTTTTTTCTTGGTTAAGCTTCTGCTCTCTGAACTCGAAGGAAGGAAACTGGAATGGAGATGGGTTTTTCTTCTGAGCAGTCTGAGAAGAGGGGGGCAGAATCGTGACGGAGACAGAGGCCAGGCGACGAACACAACTCAGAAGACGGTGGTGGGTTGGAAGAATCTGCGACGACCAGACGAAGACGATGGTGACTGAGCGCCCAACGGACTGCGACAGGAGCACGATGGAGCAGATGAATACCAGGAACTGACGCACCAAGCTCGAGGAAGAAGAAGCTGCGATTCTTGAAAGAGGAAGAAGCACGGACGACCAGACGATGATGGTAGTGCCTGAGAGCGACGGACGGCGGCAGTCCTTGCGGCGGTGGTAGAAAGCTAGGTTTACTGTTTCAACTTCCTTTTTTGATTTGGGGAGAAACTGTTGAATATTGGGGTATTAAAAGGGTATTTTTGTCTAATCAAATAAAAAATGATGTTTATGTTTTTTATAAAATTAAATAAATAAATGTTTTTTATTTTTATTTAATTAAAAAGATATTTTAATAAAAGTGGTGATATATTATATATTTAAAAAAAGAAAAATTAAATGCTCATGTGTAAAATAAATTCCACATATCTTATTGTTATTTGTCCATATTTTAAACGTATCGATACGTATGGATTTATCATCGTACCGTAGCAAACATCTTTTTTTTGTGACTATAAATGGTAAGCTATTTAAACTACTAGGATGGTATTTAAAAGTTCTTACAAAAATAATATTAAAAAATATTAATGACAAATAAAATTTTAAAAAATTAAAAATATGATAAAAAAAATTAGATATTAAATATATATCTTAAAAAAATTTAAAGATGATATTTTGATATAATCTTTTTTAATTATCATTATAAAAATAAATTTTTGACAAATGATCATTTGTATTCATAAATAAAAGATATATATGTTGACAAATGTGCCCATGGTAAAAGAAAATTCACCTACTTTTGTGTGCCAAAAGTAACGAATCGTTGGTTACACGCTTGGTTCATTAATATCCGAACCTACGAGGTAATAAAACCTCTCCAAACTTATCTACGTGTAACTCAATTTTTTTTGTTAAGAAATATAAAAAAAACCTTACACTTCCTTTCCTGCCCTAGCAGAGCTCTATTGCCGTCGCCACTGCCATCCTAAATCGAAGAAGAAGACCAGAGCACCTCCATTTCGCGACAGAGACATTTTTCATTTTAATCAAGTCGCTGCTTCACTACTCGTAGGCTACCATCGTCAGCATCTTGCTGTCCACTATCCACCGTCGTTGAAACCATCTCGCCATCCGCACTACCCATAGTCCATCATCATTATAAACATCTTGTCATCCACTATTTATAACCTATCATCGTTGCTTTACGAAGAACAGAAATATGTGGTTACTAGCTTTTCTATCTTAGAATGTTTCTGAGAAATTATTGAATATTCTAATTATCTTCTATAGGCTTGAAATTTTTTTCAAAATTTTGGGTTAGGGTTAGATTTTCAGTTTCTATGTTGTTATTTGTAATTACATGAGATGGTACCTTAGATTATACTGTATTATTTACAGGGATGGCCATTGTCCATATTACACTATGTATTAATCATAGGGGGAGATTTGAGCGAGGTCCATGTGGGAAGTTTATGTATGTTGATGAGAAAGTAATAGAAATTGAGAGGGTTAATGTGGATACTCTCAGCAAATTTTTCATAAATGATTTACTGAAAGACATTGGGTATACATTCATTACTGATTTTTATTGACTAGAACCTGGTAAGAAGCTTGATAATGGACTAAAATTGTTAAGCTGTATGAGGTTGTTGTGAAGAACAGTAACAGAATTCACTTATATATAGAGCATCCTGTAAATAATTTTGTTATTTTTGAAGAGAATATTACTCTAATAAAGATGAAACTGAAGAGTTATGCTAAGAAGAACCCAACACCAAAGAAGACTTCAAGAAAAAGACTTATAGATGTTGTGGATAATGATGATGCTGAAATAGTGGGTTAGGTACAATTGATGGAGGCCCATGGTAGGGATGAGGCCCATAATAGAAAAGAGGCCCATGAAGCAAGCAGCCAAGTCGATTTTGAGGCCCAAAAGGAGGATGGTGTTAATATGGCCCAACAAATATTTCCAGCAAAATAGATATATCAGCCTCCCACAATACCTGTGCAACCAAATGAGCCACCTTGCAATCAATCACAGCCTTCACAACATCCCATTGAACAAGAGCAGCAACCAATACATACTGCTGGTTCAACATCTCCAAGTGTAGCTTTTATCTTAATATCCAATGAGAATGAAGGCCAAGCAACTGAACAAGTAATCCAATACATTTCACAGCCATATAGTCACAATCAAATCTTGAATCAAACCCAATCCCATCTTCTAATACTAATAGTACTCCTCAGAACAACCAGAATATTCCAAATGAGCAGGCTAAGAGAAGGCCTAAGGTGAATAAGAGAAGATTAGCAAAGAGGCCTCCAACTGGACAACTTTTCATACCCAATCCTGATCCTAACGAGCCTTCATCCATCTATATGCCTATTGACGTGGAAGAATTTTTGGATGAAAATATTAGATATCATTGTTATGAATCCGAAGAACTAAGAAGCATAGCAAGTGATGAAGATGTTGATCAATTACAGCGATTGTCAATCCATCCTGATATCTTGCATGAGAATACTCCGTATTTCTTTTAACTAACTAACCATCTTGTCAGACCTTTCCAACCTTCTTTGATCTCATCTATTCATACAAAGTATTTGCAGTCTCTTGTCTGGAAAATCAAAATACCCACACCCATCCAACTGTTAATGAAAATTAAAAAAAAAATGGAACATTCACTTATGGGTTCAAAAAAAATATTCAACAATTTTATTGATAATCATTTTTAGAGAATTTTTTATTACTTTTTGGGTATCGAATTAATAGTTAACTATAACTATTATAATAAATGCTAAACTACTAACTATCAATTATGGGTTTAGCTAATATGTATAATAAAATTATGTTTAAAAGAAAAACTAAAATTAAGAGATAAAAATTAAAGACAAAAATTAAAAAACAAAGACTAAATTAAGTTTCATAATCATATTTAATTTAAAATAAATACAAAAACTAAAACATTAAAATTACTTAACTATCTCTTTTCTCTTTTTAGTTTTTTCTTTTTTCTTTTCCTCTTCAAATTTCTTCCATAGGGTCTCACGTGCAACATCACCACTATTATTACCCACTAACAAAATTCCTTTCTCTCCTTATTCTCTTTGATGCACAAATTTATTGTCACTATCTGTTCTCCAACAGCATTTCTTCCAAAAAAAAATTTTGTGCTCTTGACTTATCCATCTCGTTGCAGAACTCACTACTGCATTAAGGCACAAATCAAAGTTAGTGGTAATAAAAAAATTTAAATAATTTATTTTAATAAATACATAATAAATATATTAAAATTTTAAATTTTATTTTTTTATATTTTTTTAATTGATAACTTTATTATGTGTCTTAAAGACACATATTAACTAAATCGATTCATTATATACATAAATAATAAGTTATTATCTACCAACTACATCTTAACTCTAACATTTTTCCTCAAACTTAAACACATAGATAATATGCATCAACTTGAAACATAAATAAGTTTAGAAAATATTTTTTGATATGATGAGATATCAAACTATCAAAGAAGAATCTCTTTATATCTTGAAACTCTTTCTCAAGTTAAAACTTAATAAACTTTAAACTTCTATATTATTATAAAAATTGAATCAGAGTTAGTAGTTGGACTGAAAAATCAACAAATTGGTGATATGATTAGTTTAGATTAACATGGATACCATTTTTGTATTTCAACCGGTCAACACAATTAAAATCTTTGAAAATTGACCAGTTCGGTTTGGCTCAACACGAGCTGTATGCAAAAAATAAAAAAACTTACATAAAAATTTAATCTCTAAATGTTGTAAAATAAATAAAAGATATATTAAATATAAAATAAAGATATATAGATAGAAGACTCTAGTATTAAAATAATTAGCTCAATATATATATATATAAAGATAGAAATGAGTATAAAAAGTAAAGAGAGAGAGAATTGCATAAATATATATATAAAGATAGAAAGGAGTATAAAAAATAAAGAGAGAGATAATAGCATTTGTTTTTTGTTTTTTTATTATTGCTGTTGTGTGTAAAAATTATTTTCCTCGTCCATGCTTTTATAGGCAAATAAATTCAACTTTTCAAACTATATTAATTGCTTTGTCATGTGAATTGTTCCTTTTAGCATAGGAAAAATAAGCCTTCCATGATCATCCATTCTTATCGTAACACTTCCCCTTGGATGACCATTTAGGATTATTGCCTCATTAAAACCTTACTAAAGGAAAACCCTGTGGAAAAAACCTTAGTGAAGGAAAAAGAGTACAATGTCCTTCGTGATGGGGACTGCCTCATTAAAAATCTTGTCAAGAAAAACCCAATAGAAAAAAACTTGACCAAGGGAAAAAGAGTACAGTCTCCCCCTCATGCCGACATCATTTAATGTCTCGAAATCGGCGCATCCCAATCTCATGTACTAATCTTTCAAAAGAGGATTTTGGGAGTGACTTTGTAAATAAATCTGCCAGATTGTCACTTGAGTGGATCTGCTAGACATCAATTGTCCCTTGATTTGGAAGATCATGAGTGAAGAAGAATTTGGGAGAAATATGCTTCGTTCTATCACCTTTGATGTATCCACCCTTAAGTTGAGCAATGCATGCTGTATTATCTTCAAACAGGACAGTTGGAGCTATCTTATGATCAATCAGTCCACATGATGACAGAATATATTGAATCAGACTCCTCAGCCAAAAACACTCGCGACTAGCTTCATGAATCGCCAGTATTTCGGCATGATTAGAGGATGTTGCAGCAATTGTCTGTTTCGTAGACCTCCATGATATAGCTGTTCCACCATATGTAAACAGGTATCCTGTTTGAGATCTCCCTTTATGTGGATCAGACAAGTATCCGGCATCTGCATAGCCAACTAGTTCTGACTTGGATCCGTAGGGATAAAATAATCCCATATCAACCGTTCCATGAAGATATCGAAAGATCTGTTTGATTCCACTCTAATGTCTTCTGGTTGGAGAGAAACTATATCTTGCTAGTAAATTCACAGCAAATGATATATTGGGTCGCGTATTATTAGCAAGATACATTAGCGCTCCAATGGCACTAAGATATGGTACTTCAGGACCAAGTATATCTTCATTCTCTTCTTTAGGACGGAATTGATCCTTTTCCACATCCAAAGATCTTACGATCATTGGAGTACTTAATGGATGTGACTTATCCATATAAAATCTCTTCAAGATCTTTTCTGTGTATGTTGTTTGATGAATAAAGATCCCACTTTTTATATGCTCGATCTGCAAGCCGAGACAAAATTTAGTTCTTCCAAGATCTTTCATCTCAAACTCTTCTTTTAGAGTTTTTATAATTGTTAGAATCTCTTCAGGAGTCCCAATGATATTTAAATCATCAACGTACACAGCAATTATAATGAACTCAGATGTAGTTTTTTTTATGAAAACACAGGGGCAGATATCATCATTCTTGAATCCGTTTTTGGCCAGATACTCAGTAAGACGATTATACCACATTCGTCCAGATTGCTTTAGATCATATAAAGATCTTTGCAATTTGACTGAGTATAACCCTTGCAAATATTCATTGGGTGGTTTAGATATCTTTAGTCCTTCAGGGACTTTCATATAGATATCCCGATCTAATGAGCCGTATAAATAGGCTGTTACCACATCCATTAAATGCATGTGCAGTTTATGATATGCAGCTAAACTGACCAAATAACGCAATGTTATCGCATCCACTACAGGAGAATACGCTTTTTCATAATCTATACCGGGCCTTTGTGAAAAACCTTGTGCCACAAGTCGGGCTTTGTAGCGCAAAACTTCATTTTTCTCATTTCGTTTTCTCACAAATACCCACTTATATCCAACAGGTTTTACATCTTCTGGTGTACGGACTACAGGTCCAAAGACTTCACGTTTAGCAAGTGAGTCTAACTCAGCCTTCATGACTTCTTTCCATTTTGGCCAATCATTCCTTTGTCGACATTCTTCGACTGATCTTGGCTCAAGATCCTTATTTTCATGCATGATATTCAATGCCACATTATATGCAAATATTTCATTGACAATTGTCTTATTTCGGTCCCATTTCTCTCCTGTAAAAACATAATTTATGGAGATCTCATCATTTTCACAATTTTCAGGTACCTGAACGTCTTTCGGCGTTAAAACTATATCAGAATTTTGGACAACTGCAGGTGTCTCTACTATGTCTTTTTCAACAGGAATAGTATTTACCTCCTTTCTCTTTTGAGGATTTTTGTCTTTGGAACCGACAGAACTGCCACGCTTCTGGCGTGTGTTTGCTTCGGTGGCAATTTGTCCAACTGGGACATCAATTCAAATTGGGGCATTTTCCGCTGGTATATACGACTTGGTTATCCTCTTTGTATCAGAAAATGCATCAGGCAATTCATTTGCTATTCTTTGCAAATGTATAATCTTTTGAACTTCCAGTTCACATTGCCCTGATCGAGGATCTAAATGCATCAACGCTGACGCATTCCAATTTAGTTCCTTTTCAGGAAGCTTATTCTCCCCCCTAATGTTGGAAAATTTGATTCATCAAAATGACAATACGCAAACAAGGCTTTAAATACATCTCCAGTTTGTATCTCAAGATACCTCACTATAGATGGAGAATCATATCCAACATATATCCCCAATTTTCTTTGGGGTCCCATTTTGGTGTGATTAGGTGGTGCAATGGGAACATATATCGTACACCCAAATATTCTTAAATGGGAGACATTTGGATGCTGGCTAAAAGCTAATTGCAAAGGAGAGAACTGATGGTAACTCGTTGGCCTCAAACGAATAAGTGCTGCAGCATGTAAAATAGCATGCCCCCAAACCGATATTGGAAGATTTGTTCTCATAAGTAAGGGTCTAGCAATTAATTGGAGGCATTTAATAAGTGATTCTACTAACCCATTTTGTGTGTGAACATGAGCTACTGGATGTTCAACATTTATACCATTAGCCATACAATAAGCATCAAAAGCTTGGGAAGTAAATTCACCAGCATTATCAAGACGAATTGCTTTGATTGGATTCTCTAGAAATTGTGCTTTTAATCGAATAATTTGAGCCAGTAATCTCGCAAACACCAGGTTGCGAGAAGATAATAAGCACACGTGTGACCATCTCGAAGATGCGTCTATTAGGACCATAAAATATCTAAAAGATCCACATGGTGGATGAATAGGTCCACATATATCACCTTGAATCCTTTCTAGGAATTCAGGGGACTCAAATCCAATCTTTACTGGTGATGGCCTTAAAATTAACTTTCCCTGAGAACATGCAGCACAACAAAATTCACTAGTTTTAAGAATCTTCTGGTTCTTTAGTGAATGTCCATGAGAGTTTTCAATAATTCTCCTCATCATGGTTGTTCCCGGATGACCCAATCGGTCGTGCCAAGTTATGAACTCATTTGAGCTAGTAAACTTCTGATTTACAATGACATGTGATTCAATTGCACTAATCTTGGTATAATACAACCCAGATGAAAGAGAGGGTAATTTTTCTAATATAACTTTCTTATTAGAATCATGAGTTGTGATACATAAGTACTCATGATTTCCCTCATTCATAGTCTCAATATGATATCCATTTCGACGAATATCTTTAAAGCTCAACAAGTTTCTTCGAGACTTGGTAGACAACAGTGCATTATTTATTATGAATTTTGTTCCTCCAGGAAACAAAATTATAGCTCTTCCGGAGCCTTCTATCACATTGTCTGAGCCAATAATAGTATTAACACATTCTTCTTTTGGCACCAGATGGGTAAAATATATATCATTTTTGAGAATAGTGTGCGAAATTGCACTATCCGGAAGGCATACATCTTCATTACATATCCTTGTCATTCTCTTCAAAGACAAATAATAATAAAATGAGTAGTATGCACAGTTAAATTGAATACTTGATCGAAATTATTTTTCTAAGAAATACTGTACATAAAAATAATGTCATATACTACAATTTTATTTTAAAACATGATACATTTAATAATTTCAAAATTCATAAACATTAATATTTCATTATTTATATACATCATATTTGAAACTTAAATACATAAAAAAAATAAAACTTAACAATAAGTTCTTTACATTATTTATTTACATAGATACTTCACAATCCCACATATTAAACTATTCCATCATTGATCAAATGACCAATATTTCGTTCAGGATCCTCAAAGAAATCAGATACATCATAATGAGTGGTGGAGTTCTCAGCATCATTTGAAACAAAATTTCTTTCCTTTCCTTTGTCATCCTTTTTCAAAGATGCCTGGTAAAGATCGCCTTGGGGTACAACAGGTACGTGACTAATGACCCTTTCCACCACAACGGAAACACTTATCCTTTGTTGATTTATTCTGCCCGATATTTCTTTCTTTATCCCACTTCTGGTGAGATCCTCTCTTTTGAACATAATTCTTTTTCCTTCCATAATTCTTCTTATTATTAAAACCTTGCCATTTACCTCTTCTGGGGTAATTTGCCACATTTACTTCAGGAAATGGGGCAGCGCCAGCTGGGCGTGTTTCATGATTTTTCAATATCAACTAATTGTTGCGTTCAGCAACAAGAAGGCAAGAAATTAACTCAGAATATTTTTTAAACCCTTTCTCTCGATACTGCTGCTGTAGGAGCACATTCGAGGCATGGAAGTTTGAGAAAGTTTTCTCCAACATATCATGATCAGTTATTTTTTTCCCACACATTTTCATTCGTGAGGTGATCCGAAACATTGCAGAATTATATTCATTTATAGATTTAAAATCTTGTAAACGCAAATGCGTCCATTCATATCGGGCTTGAGGAAGTATCACCGTTTTCTGATGATTATACCTTTCTTCAAGGTCTTTCCAAAGATCTGCAGGATCTTTTAATGTAAGATATTCACTTTTCAATCCTTCGTCAAGATGACGACGAAGAAAAATCATGACTTTAGCTTTATCCTTCTGGGATGCATTATTTTCAGCCTTAATGGTATCTCCAAGATCCATTGAATCAAGATGGATTTCAGCATCTAATATCCATGATAAATAATTGTTTCCAGATATATCAAGAGCATTGAATTCAAGATGAGAGAGTTTCGACATAATGAAAATTTGTTACCTGAGTCTTCCTAAAAATTTGATCAGAGTCTCGTGCTGATAACGTGTTGTAAAATAAATAAAATATATATTAAATATAAAATAAAGATGTATAGATAGAAGACTCTAGTATTAAAATAATTAGCTCAATAATGATCTATATATATATATATATATATATATATATATATATATTATATGTTGTAATGTGTATATATATATAAAGATAGAAAGGAGTATAAAAAGTAAAGAGAGAGAATTGCATAAATATATATATAAAGATAGAAAGGAGTATAAAAAATAAAGAGAGAAATAATAGCATTTGCTTTTTGTTTTTTTATTATTGTTGTTGTGTGTAAAAACTATTTGCCTCGTCCATGCTTTTATAGGCAAATAAATTCAACTTTTTAAACTATATTAATTGCTTTGTCATGTGAATTGTTCCTTTTAGCATAGAAAAAATAAGCCTTCTATGGTCATCCATTCTTATCGTAACACTAAAGTCATTTTTAGAAGATATATATTTAATAATTAATAATTAGTTCTTTTTGTCGCATTTTTAAATTTTTAGTAGAATTATTTGTTATTAACATTTTTTAGAGTTATTTTTGTCAACGATGTAAACTTTCGAGTACTATTTTAGTAGTTTACTATTAAAAAAAACGAAAAATCACAAACTTTTATAAGGCTACTATCTTCCATCTTCCTTTAGGCTAACATATTTCTTATGAGAGGTAGCAAAACGGGTTCAATCCGTCGAGCCGACCCGCTAAACCCGCTAAAAAAGACGGGTCGGACTAGGTTTTGGAGTCCGCCAAGTTAAAAATATCCGTCAAACTCGTACCGCCAAATTGGCGGGTATTAGTGGGGCGGGGCAGGGCGGGGCGGTCCGCCGGGCCGAATTTTTTTATTAAATAAAAGAGTGATTATTATTATTATAAAATTAATAATTATAGAATTTTCAAACTTTTTTTGTTTTTGTTTTTGTTTTTATTTTTCTTTTAGTTATTAACTTTATTTATTTTATTTTACAATTTCGTATATTTGCTTAAATTATGTGACTTAATTTTTAAAATAAAGATGATTCTATTGACAAATATTATTTTAAACAATTTTATTGAAGTTAAAAATAAAAAAAATAGTAAAAAAATTATATTATAATTTTACTATTTTTTACTTGTATTTGATTTTTTAATTATTATTTTTTAGTTAATTTTAATGAATTTTATTTTTCAAAAAAAAAAAGAGTCAAGCGGGCTAGCTCACTGACCCGCCAATCTGCCATAATGCCACCCATATTTCTTATCACCATTTGTGGTAATTATTTTATGAAAAAGATAAGAGGACCAACTAGTGGTGCAACTAACTAGAAAAAAATATTTAAATTTGAAACAACACCAAAAAGAGTTACCCTAATTTTACTTTTTCTCCCACTCACAGTTAAAAAAGCAACCACATAAACCCTAATCCTCCCATCCACCATCAGTATATGCCACCCCAGCCGTCTTCCACCTTCATAGTCGCGCTGCCTGAAGTTGTCATTGATCGTCGCATGACCACTGTCTGTGACGCCATCCAACATCCAAAACGACGAACCACCTAACGCGAGGAAGCCTGCCGCACCAGCAACATCGCCGCATGATAGAATGGCGTTGTCCGTCGTGTCGCGTTGTGACAAAAACAATCCAGGCGCAACGCCTTACACAGGCAACGGGAATACAGCGGCACTCGCGCGATGAATGCACGAAAGAGAGTTGCTGCTCATCCATCGTCAACCACCCTTTGAACCGCACGCTGCACCGGCGAGAGAGAGTACAACGCCGTGCGCCGCCAACCTAGCCAATGAGCTCCTCCCCCCGGCACCGGTAACTAATCCTCTAAAACGTTGAGGTCCTTGTTTTTTCCTCTGCCATGTAAACAAACTCCCAAAATGTTTTTCTTTTTGGTTTTGGATGATTTTTCTCCTAAGTTTCATATTTTTTCTTCATATTTTGGATGTTTTTTTATTTTGAATTTTTTTTTATAGTTTTAGATGTTTCTTCCTTAATTTACGAATGTTCTTTCTCTAATTTTTTTTGGATGTTTTATTTTGTTAGGTTTTGAAATTTTTAAAATAATTTTAAATATCTCGTTTTTGTTAAGTTTTAGATGGTTTTTTTTAATGTTTTAGATTTTTTTATTAAAATGATTTTAGAATTTTTAAAATAATTTTTAAAAATTTTAAAATAATTTTGGATATTTGTTATCATTTAGTTTTAGATATTATTTGGTTTTAGATTTTTTATGTTGAATATCTTTTTATTAGAATTTAGATGTTTTTCATTATAATTTAAATTGATATTTTTTCCAAAGAAACAAATTCAAAAAATAAAAATTAATAGTTGACTATAATTAACTGTAGCCTTTGTTGATTACTTGACGAGATTCATATTTTTTATTAGGATAAATACCAAATCGATATCCGAAAGATTATGGCGTTGACAGAATGGTACCTAATTTTTGTTTTTGAAAAAATGGTCTCTAAAATATTTTAAAATTTGACAAGCGTGTTCCTGAACTCGCCGAAGCAAATCTCCAACAAGCACAATGCTGACATGGCCACCGTATTTTAGTGGCCTGACAAATCACCCTCCAAATCCTAATCCCTCCCTCTCCAACACAGACTCCCTCTCCATCTCCCTCCCCATCGCAGCTTTCCCCCTACCCAACGCAACCCCTCCCTCTCCCTCTCCCTCCCCATCGCAGCACCCTTTTCCTCTCCTTCCCCATCACAGCCCCCAACGCACGGTCCCCCCTTCCCTTTCCTTCCCCATCGCAGCCCCTCTTCCCTTTCCCTCCCCATCGCAGCCCCCCTTCTCTCTCCCTCCCATCCATTGCAGCCTCCTAACCCCAACGCACACTCCCTCCTTCTCTCTCCCTTCCCATCACAGCCCCCTCCCCAACGCATACTCCCCTTCCCTCCCTCAACATCATCACTCGCAACAACAACAACCTCAACATCAACAGCAACAACAACCTCCACCACTCGCAGCAACAATAATCTCAATGGCAAGAACACCATCAAGGACCACCGCCACCACCATCGGAGCCACAACAAGGTCTGAAATAGCCACATCCCCTCAGCACCTCAATTGTGCTGCTCCTCTGCACATATAACCGCCTTTGAAACAAGAAAATCAGAAACGAAGCAACGTTTTTAATTGGACAGCAAGGTCCGTTGATCCTGCCAACGAAGAATGGAAACCATTAGCGGAAGCAGCAGCGTTGGCCTGAGGCTGAGTGGCAACGGTGTCCTGCGACGTATGCAACGGAGAGGAAGGAGGAGAAGTGCGACGGAAAGGGTTAACACACCGGGTTTTAGGTACTTGTGGAAGTTGTGGTGGTGTTGAGGGAGGGAAGGGAGAGTCTGCATTAGGGAGGGGAGAGGGAGGGGGAGTGTGCGTTGGGGAGGGGGCTGCAGTGGAGAGGAAGAGGGAAGGGAGAAGGCTGCGATGGGGAGGGAGATGGAAGGAGAGTCTGCGTTGGGGAGGAAGGGATTAGGGTTTGAGGGTAGTTTGCTAGGTCACTAAAATACGGTGGCCATGTCAGCATTGTGCATGCCGGAAATTTGCTCCGATAACTTCAGGAATACGCTTGTCAAATTTTAAAATCTTTTAGGGACTATTTTGTTAATAGCAAAAATTAAGTACCATTTTGCGAGCGTCAAAATCTTTTGAATACTGATTTAGTATTTATCTCTTTCTATTAACTTGTTTAATGTTTATCTAATTTTTTAATTTTATATTTGTTTCTTTTAAATTAATCATATTATTATATTATACACCATTTTAAAAATCAATATTAAAAGCCAAAATATTATTTATTAATTATAATATATTTTTTCTATAATTATTTAATATTTTAAAAAATATTTAAAATATAATAAATGTAAACTAATTAATAAATTATTAAAATTTTAAAATAATAATTAATTTAACTTAAAAAATTTAAAAACACTTATTGTAAAAAAATTAAATAAAATCTTATATAATTATTTAATTATAACAAAATTTATTAATTTAACTAATAATTTAAAAATTGAATATATTATTATTTTTATTTACTAATAAATTATAACTTAAATAATATAATAGTCTTTTCATATTCACTTATAGAAGTGACCGGATTCGATTATTCGAATTCCACCCCTAACTTAAAAAGATAAAATACTACTACTCCCACTTATTAGTGCATCTTATTATAATTTTATTTTTTAGAAACTAAAATAAAATCGCATTAGCAACGATAAAAACGGCTTCGTGCCTTCTTCCTCGGTTCCTTCCTCCATCGTGATTAGGGTTTTTTTAGGGTTTCAGTTGGCTCTCATTTCTTCACCTACGCTTCACTTGTTTTTCAGGTCACTCTTTTGATTCGGTACGCTAATCTTGATGATATATATATATACTGCGGGTGTTCTAGTCCTGTGTTCTCCATTCAACGATTGATTCTTTATATTTTTTAAAGATTTTTTAAATCCAACTTTATCGCGTCCCATCAAAATTGCAGCTTGCAGAACTTTTGTCACAACAGTGAGCTGTTATTTAGCATGGTTTAGCACTTTTCTTGAATTTATATTGCTTGATACTGTAACAGAAATCAAATCCTTATTTCGTTTAATGGGCACTATGGTGTCAATCTGATCCATCTAACCGTAGTGTAAGAAATGCTCACACCATTTTTTTTGTCATTCTTTTAAAACTAAATAATTGCATAGCTTTATTCATATGATTGCACTTTGCAGTGTTGGATATGAGGTTATTTAAGTGATTGATTTTTGTGGCTTTGGTGTGTTGTAGGTTGTGTACATAGGTGTTGGTTAATGATGAGGCGGCAAGGGGGGCGATATGGTGATCCGTCTGCCAATACTTATGTTGCTGCTCAGATGCATCATCATGTGGGTGGTGGTCAAAGGATGGAAACCAAGCCTGATGATTTTGAGGGACGGCTAGAGGCCTTTACGCCCGAGCGAGAGAATCCTTATGCAAATTCTAAGCCTGAGGGTCAGTGGAGATGGGAAGTGGATGAATCAAAGATGTCAAATTCAATGGCTTCTCGAATGTATAATGAAGGCAAGATCTATTTACCACCATTTTAGCTTCTTTATTCACATGCATATTCTCTCCTTTGTTAACGCAGTTAAGTGTTGCATTTGGATTGAAAAGAATTCTATATTGCAAACTTAGGAAGTTCTTCTTGTGGACACAAATATGTAATGTTTTAACTGCTTCATGGTTACAAAGTATTGATAGCTAAAGCTTTTAGTGAACCCATTAGTAAACTATCAAAGTATGGCTAGTTATTGAGATCCCTATCTTTTTCCTTTGCCAAGGTTAATATATACGATATTTTTGTCATGAATCATGAATTGTTTCGAATAGTCAAATATTCGTCATCTCAAAGTAAGAAGTTTGCTTCATAGGGGTGGTTTGACTGGTTTCACTAGAAAAAGTAAGACCTACAACACAGCCATAAAAGGAGCCAAGTTTGTATGATATAGATGTTGCTTTTTCATGTAATGGACATGATAACAACTAGGAGAAAATATAACATATTATGACACTATTTTTTGGTACATAACTACTTATCACAAAATGCGTTGATTTTTATTTATTTATTTATTTTTTGGCGCTTTTTTTGTTTGGGGGCAGGGGGTTGGGGGAATGGGAGAAATCATATTAGTATTAGATGATGATGACAACGATGATATTAATAATATATATAAAAAGATTCAAAGATAATAATATATTGTGACATTGTGTAGTTATCTGGAACAATTTGGTTATGCTATTTTAATATAATACTACATGCTTTACAAATATATATAAACAAAAAGTAAAAATTGATATAAATTTTTCTAAATAATTTTTGGAAAGGAAAGTAAAGATGAGAGAGAACTCTTCTCTTCTCACTGTTCGTAATAGAGATAGATAAACTCAGTAATTGGATTACAAATTTCTGAACTATAGGTTGGGTTCAAGTTGACGTGTTACTTCTAACTAGAAAAATTGCCTCTGTTTTGGTAAACATATTAGAAGAGCCGTTACTGGTTAATACAGTTTTAGTAAAACCACTGGTTTAGCTTATAAGTTTGTTACAATGGTAGTCTTCTTGAGCAAAAATTGTCACAGTTTGTAAACACACATGGCAATGGCTTTCGATTTATATAATGGTTATGGTTTTCAAACTGCTGATCTTAGGGGAACCATTACATCCTTCTAGTGTAGGTCAAGGGGGTGATGCTTCAAGGTCCTATTTTCAAGGGCAGAGACCTGATCCTAAGTTGGCTTTGCAGAACCAGAGCAACAATGATTCCCGATCCCAGGCTCATGAAAAGGATATGGATGTTGGATATGAAGGAAATCATTTATCTCGGAGTTTTGAAGGTCTTGAACAGAGTTTTCATGATGACATTATTAAACTAGCCAAAGAACTGAATGATGCCGAAGATGCAGAACATGCTCGCCACAGAGAGGTTAGTGTAACCTTTCTCTTGTTTTCTTCCATTTTCTTACCGTATTACTTCATCATCATGGTGCACTCTTGATAGAATGAATCCAGAATCCACTAGGACTTTTGGCACTGTGAAAAGGGGTGAAACATAGTTTGCCGTTTGGAGTCTAAAGTGCTTAGTGAGTATTTATAGTAGTATAAAGTTTATAAACTAATGATAATAAATTCATGAATAATATTATTGACATTATGTTCAACTTACATACTATATTACTATCAAATTATTATGTTCAAGTCTTCAAAATATACTATATTACTATCAAATTGTATTCTTATATATGAAACTTATTCTTTGAAACTATGGGGTTTTTAGATAGGGAAGAAGGAAGGAGAGAAGGAAAGACTGTGGAATATTGTGACAAGAACTCTGATGATTATGTTGTGATGTGTTACAAGAGAGAAGCACTAATATCAAAATGTATG
Organism: Arachis hypogaea; assembly: GCF_003086295.3. Lineage (NCBI taxonomy): Eukaryota > Viridiplantae > Streptophyta > Magnoliopsida > Fabales > Fabaceae > Arachis > Arachis hypogaea. The sequence continues at coordinate 12,901,403 of NC_092038.1, forward strand.
AAAATAATCATAAAATAATAGTAGATATCAAAACCGATCCTAAAAGATAGAGATATTCTTTGATGTATTAGATATGAGAAAGGTCTGATGGGATATTCTGTTGTTTCCAACATATTCCTAATGTTCATTTTAAAAACCTGCCTTGCTTTAACTTGACAATCTAACTGACAAAATACATGTTTACCTGTCAGAGATTTGAATACTCTAGCTTTGTTAGAGGTCATATTACACATGTTTTTGTGCAACTGTGTTCTTTATTAAATCTATAAAAGTTTAGTGTCCTTCACTGAAGTCATAATGTAATTATGTGGAAGGGGAAAAAAAGCTTCCAGCAGTGTGGTTGAGACTGAAGGAGGTGTGAGTTGGGGCTGTGATTAGAAAGAGAGAGGGCTCGAGTGGGGAATTCTCAATTCCATTTGAACGAGGGAACCACCACCTCAGAACGCGAAGGTGCCGCCCAAGCCTCCTTTTCCCCAAAAGGGGGTTTAGGCTTTGGCATCTCTTGTTCTGTTGTTGTCTTCTTCCTCTTCCTCCTCCTCCACTAAATCCTTTACCAATCCTCTTTCTATTGTGAATTGAGCTTTTCCCCACTATGACAGATCCATTATAATTACACTTGATATGAGCCCCTTTCCCTCCATCTTTCTCTATGCTTTTCTATTGTTTTTATTTTATTTTATTTATTAGTTCAAGGTTTGGGAAGCAGCCACTGATGAGTAATTATTAGATTAGGTTGTCTATATTACTCCCTTTGGGTGCAGCCCTTTCCCGGATCCTGTGTTAACGTGGGATGCTTGTGCATCAGGCTTCCCTTAGTTCAAGGTTTGGGGTTTCTGCATTGATTTTATTTTGCACGGGAAAAGCATGTTTACTTGTTGGAGTCTCGGTGTTCACAGAGAAAGCTTACCTGCTTATTTTATTTTCTGATGAACATGGCACCCTTTTCTGTGCTTCTACATAAAATGAGGAACTGCTTTTAAGGGGAATATGGCGGGTTTGATTTGATTGGGAAGCGACCAGATAACCATATGGATGCTATCTATAGGCAACGAGCTTTTCCCATCTCACTCGTCTACTGATTGCATCCCACATTTCTTTGTTCTCAATTATACAAAAATATTTAAAAATTCATAATAAAAAATTGAAATTCCAGAATAAAAACATTTTGTTTTGGCTAGTTCTGCACAGCCTTTGGCAGTCTGTTTATTTAATACCCTGAACTTAGAGTGATTCTGCAAAAACTGGATTTATATAAACTTATACACTTAATACAGTATTAACTAACCTTTTGGGTACTGTTGGATCTTGATATTGTATCTTCACTCTGTGACTGTTATCCATTTTGATATCATTGGACTGTGCAATGTTTGTTTATGAACAGCATCATTATTATCATTTTCTTAAAATCTGAGTTACGTTCATCTGTCAACTATTTCCGGCACCAAGTCTATTGCTGCCGCCTGAACCTCCTATGCTTTGAATTGCTAATGAAATAAATGCGATCATGTTGAGACTGGATATTGAAAGCACGCAGTGGCAACATGACTGAAATGATTTTATTTGTTGAATAAGTAATTTAAGAAATACTTATTATGTGAAACTTGAATCGGTATTTCTTGCAAATTGTTTAGCATGGCTGAATTAATGCCATGTTTCTCTAAATTCTGTTGAGCTTTAACAAAGTTCCCCGCATTCTTAATTTTCAGAAAATAAATGCAATCAATACACAGTACGAGGAAAAACTGGCCGCACTCCGGGCCCTTCATGCTAGTCGGAGGGCCGAATTTCTTCAGAGGGAATCGCATGCGAGACAACAGAAGTACCAACAGAACATAAGGGATCCATACCCTAGCAGCGCCATGGCTTCTAGAGACCCTCAGGGTGGTTACAATACTGTTAATGCTTCAGCTGCTGGCGGAGAAGCACAGCGAGGATATTCTGCGGAACACTTCATTCCTTACAGAGAGAGGGCTCGGTTTCTCGGTGGCTCCAGAGATCAAGGATTTGAGACTAGAAGCCAATTTCCAGGAGGGCGAGTCTACGACACTGGTTCGCGCTACTACAATTGAGTTTTGACCCCAAATATTCAACTTGGATTTTCAAATGTTGAATTTTCTTGACATGAAAGCTACCTCATTGTACCTTTTTTATTACACTTGTTTGTGGAAATTAACGTTTCTTGGTAGCTAAGAATCAAAATTTGGAGAGGCACACGTTTTTTATTGTCATATGCATGCACTGTCAAAGGTGAATATTGTGTCTCTAAGGCACCTTTGAGTTTGTATGATTCATAATATATTAATGTACCTTGTAATCAAATGATTAAAGATTCAATAACGTATCATTGCAATTATTCACTTTGATGCACCATAACACCACCTATCACCCCCTAAGCTCCTTATATCTGTTATAACTTCGAAGTAAATGTATATGATCATAATTTATAAACCGAAAGGATAATGATATATTTAATTGGTACGTTTGATATTGACAGGATAAGGCCTTATTGTATATGATTTAGTAAATTTTTTAGTTTAATTTTGATGTATCAGTAAATTTATTATTCATGTTAATAATAGCATCGGTGTAGCGAAAAGTACGGACATTGTATTAGGAGTATTATCATCGGCGTCGTCATAAAGTAGTGTAATACTAAAACCCTATATCCAGCTTGTCACAAGCCACACATTACGGCATATATTAAAATAAAATGATGTATTTGGAAGATACGTGATAAACTAAAAAGTAATAATTGCATGAATTTTATTTATTAAAATAAATAATTTATAGCATTTTTACTAAAATGTATCTTATATCATATTTTATTTACAGATAAACAAATTAATATTATACGTATTTTGTTTACACTATAATAAGATACAAAATAATATGAACATAATACGTTTATATACGTGGTGTGTAAGACTTTTATTTTGTTTATAATATAGAATTATTTGGTGGTGTATAGCGCTCTTATTAATTGATTGAATTTTTGGGTGAGAATTCTCCAAAAATATCCATACTATGTATTATAGGTGGCTGTGAATCTTTATAAGATGTTTTGTTAAAATATCAATGACATTTTGCTTTCCATAATTAAAATAATATTTTTTATAAAACATCAATAACATTTTTTAATAATTAAAAATATTTTTATAACAAAACGTCAATAATATTTTATATTATTACTATAATAGTATAAAAATTTAACCTGATTAAATGTCCTCGTATTTTACACTAAAATTATTCATATATAAAAAATTTAAGCACAAAAATATCATAAGTTAAAAAAAATAATATTAAGGAGCTAATATTTTTTTATCAATATTAACAAACTTTTTAGAATTATTTTATTTTTTCTAAATACTATATCTTAAATTATAAATTCTTAATCTTAAGTCTTAAATTATAAATCTTAAATTCTCCGAAGAATAAAAAAGTTAGAATTAAAAAGAACTATCTAATATTCACTAGAGTATATGTCATTTTCGATTTATGATCATTTACTCAAAACACAAAGTGTTCCTCCACAATTGAAAAATTTTTAATTAGTCTCTAACCATCTAAATGATTGGTTGCTACTTGCTACTAAACTAAGTGGTCCCTGTTACTGGACTAAATGACTCCTAATATATCAGTAGTTTACTGTTTACAGGAATCGTGTTGAGTTAACTTAATTAAATTAATTAGTGATAATAAATATTATTTTTGGGTAAAATAAATAATTAATATTAATTAGTATATGTTGCTAATTATTTATTGATGCAGACCAAAATCAAAATAAAAGCAAGCAGCCTAAATTGAATGGAATCAAGATACAAGGCTGACGGACTATAAAGTAATAAAAGCCCAAAAGAAAAACAAAGAAAGAAGACAGATGGGCCAAACGGGCTGCTTAATGGATATCCGATCCAAACCCAAGTTGATTTCAAATCTCTCCAACTTGATCTCACTTTCAAAGCAACGTCTTTCTTTTTCTCTGTCTTAGTCAAATTACAGAACTCAGAAAAAATAAGAAAGAGAGCTTAGTTCCAAAGCTAGTCATGAAAGAAGAAGGAAAGAGAAGGTTAAGCAAAGAAGGGTAAGGTCTAATCAACTATTTCAAACTATATCAAGAAAAGATAAGAAGCTAAAAGGTAACCCATTTCCTTATACATGCAACACACTTTCTTCTCTTCATCTTCAACTCTCTGCCACTCCGTTTTGAGCTATATGGAAAAGCAGATTTCTGTTCCTTACTGCTGTGTATCTACGGTCACAAGTGATTCTAGGGGACCAAGTAGTTTCTCAATGGCTCTGATTCGGTTTACCATTGGAAGACTTTGTGGTTGTTGTTTTATGGCTTTCGGTCAAGATGGAGAAGTCAGAAGCAAAGTTTCTATTGTGAGCATTAATGGAAAAAAGTGAGACAGTGGGTTGGTGAAACTCAAGACTCAAGAAGTTGACCTAGGAAGATCAACCAAGCAACATGCAAGGAGATAAAAGAAGATTTTCTGCTCATTCAGAACCAAGGAGAGAAAACCAGAGTTTGGTGAGTTGTGTTTTGCAAAGAAGTTCCTCTATTTGGATAATGCTTTCTTTCAAAGAAGCATTCAGCCAATACTGAAGAACTGAATCTGAGGTTTACAAATCTGGTTTAGCATATAGCAAAGAGGCTGTTGATGAAGTCAATCTCCTTCATGTTTTTACAGATTGTAATGTACTTTTCTATGTTTATCTTTCTGTATTTTCTTGTGTGAAAAGGCATATTGAGAGAGCTCAAGTAAAAGCCATGAGTGAAAAAAGGCTGAGTGATACACTTGAGAGAAAAGTCTAGAGTTGTTTTCAGATTTTTTTAGGTATGTCTATGTCTTGTATCTTGTACCTGTGAGGTATCCCTTTCTTAGTTGGGTCAGCACTAAGAGTGAAAAATTAGGTATTAGCATAACCAATGTCAATTTAGGTTAGAACTTGAGTGTGAAAGGATGAGTCAATTATGTGGAATTGGCTATGTAATACTTTTAACTATAGTGGAAATTCCTCCATTGTTGTGGAGGAGACTGGACGTAGATTGCATAGCACAAGGCAACCGAACCAGGATACATGTTGGTGTTAGCTTTTCTCTTCTCTGCTGTGTTCTGTTTTCTAATTTTTATGAGATAAAAGTAAATTGTCTCATAAATTTTCGCTACTAAATACAAACAGAATCAGAATTAAAAGTTTGTTTTAAAAGATCATAACAGCAATTAAAAGAAAGGCATAGATTCAACCCCCTTTTTTAAGCCTACCACAACCTTAAAGTAACTTAAATTGTTAGGACCGATTAAAAATTTTCAAATTATAAAAGAGTGTTTTGTTCTTCAAGCAATTGTCAAAAATTGGAGAAGATATTTATTTTATTGGCTAACTAAAAGTTAGATTCTTATACTTTTCTATTAAAAAAATGACAATTGAGAGTATTAATTTATTTTTTTATTATTTTTAATATTTAAAAAAGTGAAAATTAGATGACATAAATTTATTATTACATAAGACATGTAATATCACATGAACCATGAATTTTTCAATAGTAATTTATTTTAGTTCTCAGATTATCTAAGATTCATAAACCATATGTCAACGGGTACCCAAAAAAAAAATCACAAATGAAATGTTCATACACAATTAAAAGAATAGAAAATATAAATGTATGATATGTATTCAGGAACCTATACATTCTTTTAATGGTGTGTTGTGAAAATAAAAGAACAACTAATGTTTTATTACAAGGTGAAATTACGCTTAGAAATGCTAGGAATTAAAATTACAAAAAATTTATTAATTATCTGTAAAAGTAAGTCTTACAGGATTTTTGAGGTAGACTTATTTTTTAGAAAAATTAGGTGACAATTTTTTTTTTTTTTTTTGAGGTAGTCCTTCCATGAATTTGCCTTCGTGGCTCCATGTGGCTAAAGGCTCACGGAAGAAAACAAGCTGATAAAAAAATTAGATGTTCTAAAATAAATAAATAAAATGAAATAAATATAAAATAAAAAAATATAAATAAAAAATTTTAGTATTAATATTCATTAATATTATTATTTTAATATAACTGAGATGATTCATATATATTTATTAATATGTTGTAGCGTATATTTATATATAGAGAGGTATTTTATATTAATCTTGTGTGTGTATTGTCTGAGACTTTATCTTCCTATTTATATACGTATTAACTTTACATTTTTAAATTTTATTAATTTAATTCATTTTGAAATTTTTTTTTGATTGAAAAGTAACAAAAGAACTAATAAAAAAGAGAAAACGAAGAAAAAAGAACTGCTTAAAAAATAGGACAGTCCCACTAAATGCTATTCTCAAACTCCTTCCAAAACAACGGAAGTTCCATTTGGTGAGTATGAGTTCTCAACTTCTCATTGCCGTCTTTGCCATGATGTTCGCCACTTTATTTGCATCTCTCAAGATTAACCTGAAGTCAACACGCCATTTCCAAAACATGATGTCCCTGAATTTTAACACTATAAGATCAACAAAATCAGAGTTATCCTAAAAATTATTGACAAGAGTAAATGCATTCACACAATCTATTTTACAAATAACATCTCTTTGCCCCAAGTCCCAGACTAAAAAATATTCTCTTCAAATAGCAAACAACTCTTCTTGCAGAATATTATGACTCTCAATCATTCCCAAATAGTTTCATTACCAACTTCTATTCCAAGCTCTACTAACACAGACAAAACTAACATAATCACCAGTACCAGAATAACTTGCATTATAATTAATCTTAAAAGTACCCACCGAAGAGAAAATCCATGAGCAACTAATGGTAGAGGGGATAAAATCTTGTTACAACTCAAAAACATTCCAAAGCTCTTTTTCTAAAGACAAAACCATACTAGTCACCTTATTTAGGGGAGCAAGACTCGTGTGGATGAAAGATCTCATTATTTCTAGAATGTCAAATCCATCATAGACCAGAAAAGAATCTAAAAGGATGCTCTTTGCTATGAAGCAAGAACCAGTTCACCAAATCCAGAGGTTGACCAGAAATCTTAAAAGCTTGCCAAACTAGCTGAGCTTTCAGACAATCTCGAATACATTGAAAAACCTATTTCTGACCAGAAAAATATCATGAACAACTGTCCGTCGACGAGATACTCCTCCTGAAACGACAACCAGTAGTGGACAGAGCATCCTTAAGACAAAGCCAAGCCAAGAATTTATATTTTTCTGGAAAAAGGTGACGCCAAAGCCAAAGTCAATTCCCCTGTTCCTCCCAACCAAACTTCTTACTGAGCCACAAGTAACTACTACGAGAGTCATAAATCTTTGACGTCGCATCAGAACAAGGTGGTAGGCAAGGATGTCCTCCCCGAATAGAAATATAACTCTGCATGCCTGCTGTCACCATGTGAGGTACTCCTGCGTCGGACGAGGATCAGGGTGGCCATCGATGGTCACTGATGAGCGAATTCTTGACGGTTTAGAATTTCACAAATAGATCCTCGTTGCAAGTATAGCTTCTAAACCAACAAATAATCCTTTCATGCAAAAATTTGTTTGTCACAAATACAAACCCTTAAAAATAATAACCGAAGTATTTAAACCTCGGGTCGTCTCTCAAAGGAATTGCAGGAAAGTGTTCTTGCTATTGGTTATGAGTTGTATATTTTGGGGTTTTGAATAAGAGATATGAAAAGTAAATTGCAAGAATTAAAATAAAAACTAAGAAAACTCTTGGCAAGGTATGGGAACTAGAAGTCCTATCCTCATTATCCTCCTCAATTGTGATATCAATTGTCCATTGCTCCCACTTAGTCAGCCTCTAACTATGAAGAAAAGTCAAGTGGATAAATCAATTTGATTCCTCAAGTCCTAGTCAACTCCTAAGGAAAGACTAGCTTTAGTGGAATTCAAATTAATTAGCAACTTCTAATTATCAATCAACAAAAGCATTAGATAACATCAAGAGTCACTAATTACTCAACCTAAGTCAAGAGGAGAGAATTCTAACTCATAACTAAAAGAAGCATTTCAACAAACACATAGAAGGCAATAAAAGTAAACATCATGAATTGCAAGAATTAAAGAAACTACGACTAATCAAGACAAGAGATCAACAATAGAAAGCTAAAGCAAGCATTAAAGGACATGAAAATAATAAATTGCATTGAAAGAAAATGTAGATCTATAAAAGAATTCATAAACTACAACTAACAATACAAAAGAATTACAAGAGAAGTAGAATGCTACAACCACAAGAGAGCAATTAAAGATGAAAGAGGAAAATCAAAGCAAAAAAGAAGAAGTAAAAGAAGTAGATATAGATCTAAACCTAATCCTAATCCTAGAGAGAAGAGAGAGCTTCTCTCTCTAGAAACTAACTCTAAACTACTTCTCAAACTAAACTATGACTAATTGGTAAAAATGTGTTGATCCCCTTCTAATCCTTCAGTTTAATAGCATCAGAAGTGAGTTGGATTTGGGTCTGGGAAGCTCAGAAATCGTCCCAGCGGATTAACTTTAATGAGGTCACGTGCGAACATCGACGCATACGTGTGGGTCACGCATACGTGTCGCTTGGCACTTTTGCTTCCACACGTGCGCGTTTTCTGCGCTTGCGCGTGATCTCAGCATCCCAAATCCTTGGTTTCCTATGATTTCTCCACTTGCATGCTTTTCCTCTTCATTCCTTTGATCCATTCCTAGCCTCTCCATCCTGAAATCACTAATAAACACATCAAGGCATCTAGTGGAATCAAAGGTGAATCAAAATTAACAATTAAAGGCCTAAAAAGTATGTTTTCACTATTATGCACAAAATAGGAGACAATCATGAAACCATGCTATTTCATTAGATAAATGTGGAAAAAGTGGCTAAAAACTACCCAAATTAAGCACAAAATGTACCATGAAATAGTGGTGCATCAGTCACCAAGTGGTGTACCTAGTAACGTCCCCTAAATAAGTCGTACCAGTCACAATGCACTTCGGGCCACCAGGCATCATCTCCCCTCGTCGTCTTAAACAAAAACTCATCGACATTCACCGAATCTGCTGACCTGTGCTGCTACCCCCCCGAAATGCCTCTTCACTCTGTCAATATGATAAAATTCTATAAAGTGAAAGCAGACGAGGGGGACAACAGCCCTCCATGTATAAATTTTTCCATCACTAGTAAGCCAGTCAGGCGCAATCTGATGTAACTGAAAATCCTCATATGGTGTCCATCGAAGTTAGGCAAATCGCATTATACAATAATTAGGAACGACTCACCACTGCATGAAATAAAGTAGAAAATAAAACATGTCGTACCTGATCAAAGGTGAGGCCATCGATCCGATGACATAAAGTCTGGATCCTGCCATCGTGGTGATCTCGACTTTGTTGCCCTAGTTCTGCTAACCTACACACAATAAAAAAATTAACAACAGAAATTAGTTAATTACAATAATTAAATCGTGCCCACTGTGTATAAGTTGTTAAATTAAAAAGTAATAACAATAAGTACATACCTAACTACAAGTGGGAATCTAATGACGTTATATCCCACCGGACAAAATGACGGCAACTTATGGTAGATCCAGGAGACAACAAGCGGCATGCAATCCACAATGTCAGTCACATCATGCCAAGTAGTGGTACAGAGTGAGTGGTACAGATGTGCCAGCAATGCAGACCCTCAAGACAACTGACTTCAATGGAGAAAATCCACCAGCAATAACAGCCATCACAAAGAAACAAGTGTAGAAGACTTGTTCGTAAAAATAATCCTAATAAACATCATCAAGTAGCACCTGGCGTACTTACAGAGTGTATGTGGATGTGTCTCAGTTGAAATATGTGAAACCCTGTTTCTTAGCCAGGTCATCCTCAGATCGAAGACCTGTTCCCCCCTGGCTGTGGTGGCGGCCTGACGCGAAGTAAATCCGCAACCTACTCTCACGTGGGGTGTCCATGGTATTGCTGGAAGTCTCTGATACAACCCCAATCGGCTCGTTCTCAGTGCATAGACCAAGGTGGTAGGCAACATCTTGAAGCGTAATGCTGATTTCACCCTATGGAAGGTGGAAGCTGTGGGTCTCAGGCCTCCATTGCTCAACAAATGCAGAGATAAAAAAATTGTCAAACATAAAATTTTTTAACTCTATTGCATGCTCAAATTCTGCTTCTTTGACATAAGGTAATAGACTGTCCGGCGGAGGAAACCCAAGGTCATATGGCGTGGCAAGTCTGGTAATAGCAACCGATGCCTCTATAATAGTCGCAATATTTACTCTTGCATATGAATCTCGTCTGAACCATTAATTATGTTTAATAATTATTAAATATTGTAAATCGAGTAAATAAATATCGTTAATAAAATATTATATTTCATACAAATATAATTTTTATTGCTAATGTTCATAGTATTAAATAAAGAAAGGACAATCAAGCAAGATTTTAAAAAATAAATTATTCATGTTGCACAATTTTAACCTGATAATATTTTAGATGACTTCAATCTAATAATAAGTTTTAGCAAAAAATTTTGATCGAACAAATATTTTATTTAAATAATATATTTATTTAATTTAAATAATATATTAATTTATGTTTAATTATTTTATTTATTTAACTTAAGTTAAAATTAACTATAAAAATTATTAAAACATATTATAACTAAGTTAATATAGAACTTTTAACTTACCCTACTCAAAATACCTAGTGCATTAACTAAATTAATAAATTTTAAATATCTAAACTAATTATTTACTGAAAATAAAAGAGGAAAAAAATTCCTCAAGATCTAAAACTCCAGCTATGTGCCATATTGCGAGATAATACTCAATTTGGTCCTTGAACTTACATGCGAGTCTCAATTTAGTACCTGAAGTTTCAATTGCCTCTATTTAGTCCCCAAACTTTGTGAACATAACTCATGTTAGTTCTTGAAACAAATTTTGTTCATACAAACGTTAACGGGACACTGTCGTGATAGCCGGATGCCACACTAAGCTTTGTAAAATGATGTCGTTTTGATTTTGGTACTCAAATAACCCAAAAACAACATCTTAAATGATGTTTATTAAAATTTTACCTAACAAAATAAGTAATACGATGCCATTTTTGAGCTATTTAAATGTTAAAACCAAAACTGTATCATTTTACAAGTTTTAACGTGACATGTGATAGTCTACAACAACGCTCTATTAATGTTTTTATACTAAAAATGGTCTCAGGGACTAATATGAGGCACGTTTATAAACTTCGAGGACTAAATAGAGGCAATTGAAACTTTAAGAACTAAATTGAGACTCGCGTATAAGTTTAGGGACTAAATTGAGTATTATCTCGCCATATTGCATTTAGTCTGTTGATGTCTCCGTCACGAACATATTGTGGGGCATAGTTGTCAAAACCGAACCGGTGATCGAACCGGTGAGGTTACTGGGTCACTGGGTTACGGGTTCAACCGGTGGGTCACTGGTCGAACCGGTTAACCCGGTATAATTAAATAATTATATAAAATTTAATTATTTTTTATTATAAATACTTTTATTTTATTTTTATAAAAATAATTATCATTTTTAAATTTTAATACTTTATTAATTAATTTATATTTATTTTATTATTCTATTATTATAAATAAAAACTTACATACAGTTAATTTTCATATGAAGTTGATATTTAAAATAGTTAGATGATTTGACAAGTTTAACTAAATATCATCTAATGATTTTCAACTATCAACTTAATATGAAGACAACTGCATGTGAGTTTTTACCTATTATTATATACTACAAGTATTTATTAAAAAAATAATATTAATAGATATTATATAATCATAAAAAGAAAAAATAAATTGTGATTAATAATTTTTTGTTTATCTTTTTAATATATATATATATATATATATATTAACAAAATTTATAGTTAAATAAAATATAATTGATTTAAAAATTAGTGACTTTAAAATTAAAATTAATTGAATATAAATAAATAAGAAATTACTATATGTATTATAATTTGAATATATAGTAACAAGAAGCAATGTAGCTTGGTGGCATGACCGTGGACTTGCAGAACCCAGATGCGTAACTTTGCCTTAAGTTGGGACCGAGCGGTTCGGTTCGATTTTTACCAATTTTAGCCGGTTCGTTTCGGTTCTCTGTCTTGAACAGTCCTAATCTCGGACCAGACCAATATAGGGTTCGGTTTACCGATTTTTCGGTCGAATCGGCCGGTTCGATCCGGTTTTGCTAACTATGTTGTGGGGACTATATGTACTTTAGAAATTTGAACTTAACCTATTATAAAGTCATAAAATTTTCAAAAATTATTCAAATGAACAAAATTTTACACGTATCTCGAATACTAAGACCCTGTTTCAAATTTACGTGTATCTCTAATGTTCAGTATCCATTCTTCCACTTAACATGTATTCCGAGTACATCCTGAATACATTATAATGTCGTATAGTCATAGAATCAAATATCAATACTCAAAATATGCCTATTTTCTATTTTATCTCTCAATATCCAAAATGTAATACATTATACATTTAGATAATTATTTCATATTTTATGAATTTTCTTAATTTTTCTATTTATTTAATTTCAATAAAAATCCCTTTTCTTACGATGAAAACTAGGTTCATACAATAAAAAAGTTTAAAAAGCCGTAATTACAAGAGTCCTGACATTATTAATTTATTATCAATTTCATTACCTATCTTGGTCCTTTAAACACTCAAATATACTTTTATCATCTTAAAAAACTCCTATACATATATGTCCTTGATTATTATTGAAAAAGAGATATAAGTCCACAAAATTTTCAATAACGGACCATTAAATCCTTGAAAATATTAATCTTATGGAAGGAACAGTTAAGTTCTTGGTCAAGGATGACATTGACAATAAGATTATGTAAGGGATACTGTGCTGGAACAATTCTTTCTGCCCCCTGCATTAAAGAAAATGCCTATTGTCTCCTGCCCGTCTTATTTGGGGGGAGGGGAGGGGGGGGGGGGGGGGGGCTCCATTTCTCTGTCTTTGCGGATATTTATAGAAAACATTTTTTTAAAAAATTCTAAAAATCTGACACAACATAATAAATATAAGACGAAATAATCTAATATAATCCAACTTAAAAAGATAAAATTATACAATTCATTAATTTTAAAAAAGTTTAATTTTAACGTTATAATAGTATAAATAATTTTATATAATTATCTACCAGAATCAAATTTATATATTTAAATAACTTTTTTATTGAAGAACTCTTATTAGTGAATGTATAAAAAATTATTTTATTATAATAATGTATAAAAATTATTTTTTTTACCAAAAACAACATAAAAAAAATCTATTTATGTTATATTATCAAATCAACAAAAATGTCATTTTAAATTCTAATGTTAGCGTCTCTTCTTTTATATATTTTTAGAGTTGGAAGAATTAGTATAATCTGTCTGGTATATAAATTCTTGAGAATTTATATTTATCTTAGTTTTTTAAAGATTTATAAATTTACCAAAAATCTAAAAGATTTATACATCTTTTTATTTTATTTATTTATTTATTTATGTTAGAGTAAATATTTAAATTGTTTTTTACCAAATTTTAGATTGTATGTTTTGTTCTTAAATAATTTTATTATAAGACAATTATGTTTGAATCTATTTGATGGAAATAAATTTAAAAAATTTTCAAGGTGTGTTTAGATGAGATATTTTTAAATTTTAGTGCATTTCAATTTTCAAATATAAGAAAATTTCAATATTGTAATTGCATTTCCTTCAATTTTTTTGAATGAGGTAATTATATTATTTTTATTTTTAAAAGAATTTGTTTCAAAAGATAGTTAAATTATCTTCATTAATAAGATATGTATTTGATTTTATCATTTGTTAGTTATAAATGTTAGTTAATACATATACATGCATTTTGAAGTGAGGTAGAGCGAGAAGGAAATTGAAATTCCTTCTCTTATCATGAAATTAATTTATTTTTTTAATATAATAAAATATTATTTTAATTTTTAATATTTATGATAAATTTTAATTTTATTTTTAACGTTTGAAACGTTATATTGCTATTTTAAATATTTTATTTCATTCTATTTTAATTCTTTTATCAAAATAAAACTTTTTTCTCTAAAAATATCCTTTCTTTAATTATGATTTTTTTAGATAATAACAAAAATTATAATTATAGTAATCATTATGGCTGTTGGCCTGTTGCATTGCAGTATTTTGAGAACGAAGTGATAAAATAATAAAAAAATGTATTCTAAAAAAATATTTTAATTTTGAATAAAAAATTAAAATAAGACAAAATAAAATATTTAAGATAAAAATAAGACATTTTAAATGTTAAAAATAAAATTAAGACTTAACATAAATATTATAGACTAAAACAATACTTTGTTTTTTTAATAACTAAAATTTCTCGTTAAAATTCTTTAATTTTAAAATTTCTTCTAAAAGAATATCCAAATATATTATTTTGCTATTAAAAATTGGGTTTAGCTAATATCTTAATATTATTATTAGTAAAGAATTTAAATTTTTATTTTAATAAATGAACAATAAATATATTAAAAATTTAAAATTTATATATTTTTCTATACAAATTTTTATAATTGATAACATTAATTTGTGTTCTTCAGACACATTTTAACTAAATTTCTTGAAAATCTTAAATATTTTTTGTAATTGTTTTCTTTCTTTTAATTACCGTATTCAAAGACGTGCCTAAAGAATAAAATTTTCTTAGAGAAAAGTATCTAATTTAAGATTGTTTAAAGACCAACATAAATATAGATCTTAACCATGATTAACATGTGTTCTAAAGGCATAATTTAAGAAGAATCATGTTAGGTATATAACAAAAAATTAACCACAAGCATAGAATACAAAGGGAGTAGATTTTTTTTAGCGAAAAAAAATTGAATAGTATTTAGTGTTTAATTTCATCTTTTATTTTATCTTTTATTGTTTTTTCTTTTTTATTTAATTTTGGTCATACTTATAGAATTAAAAGTGGAAGATCACACTTTATTCTCTCAAGTATTAAAAAAATAGAAAGGATATATTTTTGAATATAAGTTAAAAACATTAAAAATAAATTAAAATTTTTATTATTGTTATACTCTTAAAACGTGTGAGAACACAAAATAGCTATATACTTTAAATATTTACTCTTTATGTTGTTAATTATCATTAATGGGTCAAAGTATAAAAACAAAGAAATATAAATGAGAAAAAAAATAATAAATGAGAAATAAAAGTTTAGATAGATGCAAGTATAAATAATTATTAATTTTCCCTCCGTTTGCTTCTCCGTTGATGTAAGAGGAAGCTCCACCTGTTTCTCTGCAAATCCCTCCGTCATTTTCTCTCTCTCTCTCTCTCTAAAAAACATAATGATCTGCATTTTCTCTTCCACTTCTTAAATCCCTTTCTCTCTTCGTTTTCTTTCTTTCTTTCTTCTTTTATATTCAATGGAAAGTGTTCCTTCGGAAGATTCACATTCAGAAAACAACGATGACGAGCGAGTCTATTTCGTTCCTCTCAGGTCACATTCACGTTCCACTCTTCCTCTCACATTTTCTCCAATTCCAATTCTCCGAACCTCAAATAATTTCATTGACCATTTCCACGTGCATTGATATCATAATCAATCCTACTAATGATTTGAAAAACAAAAAAAAAAAAAAGAAAAGAAAAACACAACATTTCTCTTTTGCTTCAATTTGATAGCTGCCTTTCCCCTTTTTTGTTTCTCCCACACGCATTGGTCTATGGAGTCTTGTGAATACTTGAATTGTTGGATTGGATGTTGTTGTGAATGGTGTATTGATGTTGTGTGTGTTTTCAGGTGGTGGAAGGAGGCTAAGGGTTCAATGCCGGAGGGTTCGGAAGGGAAGGAGGGTGTTTTATATTCAGGTGTTGCTGGTTCTTCATATGCAGGTCCTATGAAGATCATCAACAACATATTCAATTCGGATCTCATGTTTGGTCTCAAGAGGGAGGAGGAGTCATCCATGCAGAATCGCGAGAATGGCGAGGTTGGTGTGTCTGGCAGGGACTTTGCATTGGTTTCTGGGGAAATGTGGTTGCAGGCACTCAAGTGGTGAGTGGTTTTAGAGAATTCTATCTAACTTGTATAAGCAAATATTGTAGAAATGATTGCATTTTGCGAGGTTCTAGTCAAAATATGCTTTTATGCTAGTTTTTTTTTTCTCAACTTCACGTTGTATTGTGGTAGGTTTGTACAATTTGATTTTGAACAAATTTGCTAAATTGGCTTGACAATTGTTTCTGGTTCTGCTGTGTGAAACTCTACTGTGATTTCATATTCATGGTACAACTTTATGCTGTGTCTTTCATGGTCATGTATGAAACTTTAAACAGTCATCTTAGTTTAATTTCAACTTTAGGGTGAAATAAAATCTTTTTTTCATTACAATCTAATTTGAATGAAAAGTAAGCTGATATAGATGCTACAACCACTTGTTTTACATGGTTTTTTATAATTATTTCTAAAGAAAAGCAATTGCAAGTGAAATTAGATTTCAGCTTTGGGGAAACTATTTTATCTTTTCTATAATTAGAAATTTTAGTATAGATTCCATTCAATGATTAGATTACACTTTTATTTGATTATATAAAGTATTTGATATAATCAATTACCTTTTGCGACGGATTCAATTATAATTTACACTTTGGGTGCTATGTGATCCTTTTTTGTATAAAAAGACATTAATTGAAGTGCATTTGTTAAGGTGTTCGAATTTAAAAACTATTTGGAAATTATTTTAGTTGTCTCACTCATTGATAATTACTTTTCTTAGTTTGAGTGGATACATAAGATGATAAGAGCAAACACACTACAATTATAGCAAGTTAGCATGCTATCCCTTTCCAAGGCTTAGCATGCTACAAAC
This sequence comes from Arachis hypogaea, assembly GCF_003086295.3. Lineage (NCBI taxonomy): Eukaryota > Viridiplantae > Streptophyta > Magnoliopsida > Fabales > Fabaceae > Arachis > Arachis hypogaea. The sequence continues at coordinate 12,918,320 of NC_092038.1, forward strand.
CTAACTTGCGATAGATCACCTTTGAGGGGAATGTTCCAATTGAACCTAATCCTAACATGAAATTTTTTTGTTCTTATGTGTCAAGCAAACTCGAAATCCCTGTTTGCAAAAACCTGATAAATTTGATTTCAGTGATGGTCATTTTCTAAATACTAGCACCAGGAATATAGTTTTTCCTTAAATTTTTTTTATACCAAATATCATTATAAATGAATGTAATCACATAATGATTTTGCCTATTCAGCATACAATAGAAAATCTCACCTTAGGTGGTTTGATTATGTATGGACAAGATTCATAAAAGTTCTAGTAATGAGATTAGATCAGATAGTAATACTTCAATAGTTGGAGATAGAGGGATACAAAGACAAACTATCTGTGAAGCCGTGAAGAAATATTTAGATTTAAATCGGATGTCTATGCATCTTATTTTGTAATAGGATACCATGGTGTTTTAAAGCAGCCAACCCACTTAGTGAAACATGAATGGTTATTGTCCATGATTGATCAACATTCATAATACTTGTTAATTGTGTTTTCTGTATCACATGTTTTGGTTTCTTTAGGCATAGTGATTCAAAAAATGCAATAAAGGATGAGAAAGGGTGTTCATCTACTGAGGACGATATGGCAGACATATATCCTTTACAACTTAAGATAAATGTTCAGAAAGAAACAAAATCATTGGGAGTAAGAATAAGCAAAAAGGTAACTAGTTTTTACTCCTTTTATTATTGCTGTTATTCAAGGGTATCTAATGACTAATGGCTAAGGCATTTGGATTAATATTCCACAATTATTTTGTCAATTTTTTAGTTATCAATGTTGATGGAATGTTGGTGGAACCATGGTGTTTTGATGCTTTAAGATAATGATAAACCATTATAGAAACATACTGAAAAGAGAAAATATGAAAGAAAAATCGATTCCACAATGATTGAAAATTCATTTTCTGCATGTAAGTAAATAACTCGCTTGAGCAGTTATTATTGCCAAAAGGCTTTATATATGAGTAGCAATATTGTCTGGTTAGATTCAACATGGCTTTCCTTTTTTGTTCATAAGTTTTCAGGCAATCATGGTACTCATTTCATTATCTCTTTCTTCAAATCCTAATCCAGTTTCTCATTTTTTCCCTTCTTCATAGGACAACGCACCTGAGCTCTTTAAAAGATCCTGTAAAATATTTGGTGTAGATACAGAGATGGTAAGATAACATTCTGTTTGCAGTTTTACCTATCAAATTAGAACAGAAAAATAGATACATTTTCAGCAATGTTATTGAAACTGCAAGAAATTGAGGATTTCTGACCTGTTATTGCACAGTTACGCATTTGGGACTTTTCAGGTCGGACAACCTTATTTTTTCTGAATGACAAAAGCAAGATTTCATCCGAAGGTCAAAAGCAGTCCGAGGAGGTAAATTAGATTATATTTTGCTTAACAAATTTCTATACTTTTCTTCATATTTTTATCATTATAAGTTCCTTATTATTTATTGTGGATACCTTTTTTTCTTTTTGTTTCCTACTTTTCTGTCAATTGTTTAATTGAATTGACACTCTACATGAGGTTTGTAGATGCAACAGCATTGGTCCATGATTTTAGTTTTGATCACATGTTGAATGTGTTTGGCGGAGAAAAAGGCATCATCTTGGAAGTTGATAGCTTATTGTCCTTTTTGCCTCAAATGATGTCATTTTTTTTTTTTGCCGGAATATTTATGTTTAGCATTTTTGTAGAACAGTAACTTGTCTTCTTTTTTGATGGCTACTAGTTGATAATTGTGAAAACTTTGCCGTGTGAATTATTGACTATGATTCAAAAGTGCTTTATGTGCAATATTAACATGACTCTTAATGATATACAGATTTTTCTAGAGTTGCAAGTTTATGGGTTGTCAGACCCATCGAGATGTAAAGAAGGGAAGAAAGACGAGACTAATAGTTCGTTTAAGATGAATGGTAGCGCTTTTTGCCCTGGCGAAGCTGGTTCATTGGGATTAACCGGATTGCAAAACCTGGGAAATACTTGTTTCATGAACAGTGCTCTCCAGTGCCTAGCACACACACCAAAGCTTGTTGATTATTTTCTTGAAGATTATGCCAAAGAAATAAATCATGATAACCCATTGGGAATGGATGTATGTTACCATTATTTAGCTGCTTGTACTTTATTAGCTTGATATATCTGGAAATTCTCTTGTTGGTAAATTCTATTCTTAGGAAGTCCTTCACTCTATAGTCTTTGAATTTGCTTCTCTCCAGGGTGAGATAGCTTTAGCATTTGGAGATTTACTTAGGAAGCTATGGGCTCCTGGAGCGGGTCCGGTAGCACCAAGAGCTTTCAAAGCAAAGCTTGCTAGATTTGCACCTCAATTTAGTGGATTTAATCAGCATGATTCCCAAGTTAGTGAATCTTGGTCCTTCATTCTATGCTTGTATTTTTATATTATTTTATGTTTTGGCCTTTTGAATATTATTTCTCATGTATCCCTTCCATTGTCTATGATATTTTTTCCCCACAGGAGCTTCTTGCTTTCTTATTGGATGGACTTCATGAAGATTTGAATCGTGTTAAACGTAAGCCATATATTGAAGCCAAGGATGCTGATGATCGACCAGATACAGAGGTTGCCGATGAATATTGGCATAACCATTTGGCTCGCAATGATTCTATAATTGTTGATGTGTGCCAAGTACGTATCCCCTTGTTTTGTGCAAATGCAATCACAGTGTTAATTGATTAGTTGTTCTGATTCCGAGATTACGTTGGAAAGTATTAATAGATTTTCCTTTTCCATATTTATCATTCACTCAAACATTTATAACTTTAGGATACTATAAACAGTTACTTAGATAGAGTTCAACCTTAAGCAAGCAGGGTGGCAAAGTGACACATCTTTATGTCAGTCAATTATGTCAAATTAATATGTTGAAAAATTTAGAGCATGCAATGTCTACAGTATGATGAATTCAGACATAATATTATATAGGGCAAACACTTATTGTTCAAAAAAATAAAATTTAAAAATTCATTTGAATTTTTAATTCTACTGGATCTTCCATAAATAATAAAGATCATTCATAAATAGTCAGGATTAAAAATCATGACCTTTAAAATGTCAATGTTGTATATGACCCTTAGGTGATCTTATTATCTTGATCAATTATGAAGTGTAGCAGTAGCAGTTGATTGCAAAAAAAAAAAAATGGAGTAATAAGAAAGTTGGATCATAAATTCAAGTTAAGAATGATCAGTGATTCTCTCCTGCTTCTAGAATACTGCAATCTGCACACTTTTTCAGTTGTTGCTGGGTTTTCCTTCTGTCCATGTGAATTAAATTCGCTACCTTTTCTTCCTAACATTATTCTGTTTGCTTTATGAACCACCGTTATTATCTTATGCAGGGTCAATATAAATCAACATTAGTTTGTCCAATTTGTAGAAAGGTCTCCGTGACATTTGATCCATTCATGTACTTATCATTACCTCTGCCGTCGACAACAATGAGAACAATGACTTTGACTGTTGTGAATAATGGCATTAATGGAATTACTCAATTATCACCATACACTATTTCCGTCCCAAAAAATGGAAAACTTCAAGATCTGACTAGAGCTTTAGGCATTGCATGTTCTTTGGGGCTTGATGAAACCTTATTGGTGGCTGAGGTATATCTGTTCAGTTTAAAAATCTAATTTGAAGCCAGTTCTTTTCTTCTTTGAGTTCCATTATGGATACCTAAACATATTGTAGAAAATTATATGTCTAAAGCATGGGCTGTGGTACAGGCATACAACAACATGATTATACGTTTTCTTGAAGATCCATCTGATTCATTATCCTTAATCAGAGATGCTGACAGACTTGTTGCTTACCGATTTATGAAAGATAATAGTGATGGCCCTTTTCTTGTCTTTACAAATCAGCAGATGGAGAAGTAAGTTTTATGTCTGAAGAGGACTATCTGTTAAATCAATTCCTTTCTTGTGATAATACAAAATAATAGTGTTTGCAAGTTCACGAGCAAGACTCTTTTAAACTCTCTCAAATCAGTCTAAGATGTATTAGCTACCATTACAAGCAGTCAGAAAACTATTCCAGCCTAAGATTCCTCTGTAGAAACTAGAAACATGGATGACTTCAGTTTTAAAAGAACGGGGTTATGTTATTTGATCAAGACAGTTTTGCTAAGGAATTGTTGGTATCCATGATATATTGTTTCCAATTTATATTTTTTATGTCTTCTTTCTATAAATATGTTGCCAAATTTTGATCGTAAACTCACGGGATATAGAAAGCCATAACAGAACTGAACTATGAAGCTTGTTGGTAGAATAAAAGGAAATGTCATCATATAATATCTCAAATACCTTGTTAAAGTTTAGCATTATTATTTGACATCTCCCATAATTAGATGGTTTTAATTTACCTTTGCAATTGACAGTTTGAACTACTCTATCAGTTGAATGCTCAATGCCAGACAATAAACAAAAGTTGGGTTCATATGCTCATTTATAATCTGTATGCCATGCATAGGCTTTTATTGTTTACTTGTGTTTCTCCTTACCGTCGTTAACTTTGGATTTTAACAAATCTTGTCAGGCAGCAAACTCATGGGAAATCAACTCCAAATTGGAAGGCTTTTGGAGTTCCTATTGTGTCTAAGCATTGCAATGTTACAAAAGGATCCAATCTCCGTGATCTCTATCTAAATTTGCTAAATTCATTTCAAATTTCAACTGAAGAGTCCTTAGAAAATTTAGATTTGAGTAACAAAACGGAAAGAATGGCAGAAACGGAGGGGACGGAATCAACTCATTTAAGTTCAAGTATGAATGGGGAAGATTCTTCTTCAGATGGAGGACTAGAGTTTTACATAACAGATGAAAAAGGGATTGTCAAGGATTCCAAGATATCAATGAATGAGCCACTGGAAATAAATCAAGAGTTGAGGCTGTTGCATGTGCTTGTATATTGGTCAGATAAACAGATTCAACAATTTGATTCCCAGCTTTTCAGTCCATTGCCTGAGGTTTACAAGTCTGGCTTTTTGGCAAAGAAACCTCAGGAGTCAGCTTCACTATACAAGTGCCTTGATACATTCTTGCAAGAAGAACCTCTTGGACCCGAAGACATGTGGTTAGTTACTCTATAACTGCAACATGAAGGAAAAGAACTATAAATCTTTGATTGGCAATTTGATTTGCATTTTCTTTTGCTTACAATTGAATGGGATGCTCTGTATCTAAATGCTCTAAATACTATATTTTTCTTAAAATGATTTTCAAAGTTTATATCGTCTTGCATGAAGTATTTCGTGAGCAGCGTTACTTTTTTCTAAGGTGGATTTGTGTAATTCTAGGTACTGCCCTAGCTGTAAAAAACATCGTCAAGCCAGTAAGAAGCTAGATCTTTGGAGACTTCCTGAGATTTTGGTCATTCATCTTAAGAGGTTTCAATATAGTCGTTACATGAAGAACAAGCTGGAAACATATGTTGACTTTCCTGTGGATAATCTTGATTTGTCAGCTTATATTTCTCACAGGAATGGCAAATCTTACCAATACATGCTATATGCTATCAGTAATCATTATGGAAGTATGGGAGGTGGTCATTACACAGCTTTTGTCCATGTAAGTGCTCATTTTTAAGCATATAATTTTGGGTACGATGAGATTTTTTACCTATAAAACAAACCTAAGTTTGTGGATTATTGGAAATAGTTTCAATCCTTTGTAAAATTCTGAACTTCACCATGAAAGGTTGTCTTGTTTTGTTTAGAGGGTAAGCTTGGCACAATAGTAAGGTTTCTCCATTGGTTTACTTATTATGCAAATTGCAATGATTGTGAAAAGTTGATCCTATTGGATAACATTGTTACTATCATTATATAATATATATGGTATGTTCACTCTCATTGATTTGTGCTACCATGTTTCATGTAGCATGGTGGTGATCAATGGTACGACTTCGACGATAGCAATGTTCATCCCATTAGCAAGGAGAAGATAAAGTCATCAGCTGCCTATGTTCTTTTCTACAGAAGAGTTGTCGAAGGATAAACATAACAGTAGAGTTGCACATAGTTCAAATAGCATTGAAGCTAGGAATCATTGATTCATACATTATTATAGTCTTACAGGTATACCTAACAAAAGGTAGAATATATTTTTGTTCACATGTTTTACATTTTTTGGCTAGTTGTGTTTTAGAGTGGGATTAGAAAGGAAGGGGATATTGTAAAGATTAGTGGGGTATTAAGAATTAGAACTTTAACAGTTGAAACTTGAAAGCGCATGGTGTAGAAATGTTGACACTCATTTATTGGACAGAAATGTTGTACTAGCTCGTAAGAGTTGGTAATTTATTGGATTATATTTTGTACCTATTTCGCATTTTTTTTTTCAAAACCAAGAAAATCTTATGATTCATTAATTTTCTATTTCCTTTCAAGCGTGCTGTCATAAATTCAATTATTCAAGAGTTGCAAAAGAAGTTTGAGAGAAAAATAAAACTTGTTTGAAAGGGCTTCATTGAAGATTATGTTCTTTTTCCTTCATTTGCCAATGACAAATAATGATTGAGCAAAGATGTTACCTTGATTCAAATGTTCAGATACATTTTGTGTTACTAATAGATGTTTAGCTAAAATAATATACATGACAGTAGTTCATGAAGTTCTGTCTTTGCAGGGGGAAGAAAATCAAAGCAATTACTAGCAACCATAATTTCTTTTTCTTTTCTATTTTTAATGTGTATTTTGCTGAGGAATTAGGGAGAATGAAGTGGAAAAAAACAAACACTGCATACTTTGCCATTCTTAAAGAAGAAGTGGATCTGAGTAGTACTGTAATGTATGGCATTTGTCAGTTCTCAGAAGTATGGACCATGTTTCCAATTTGGGGTTAAGGTGTGCCAGAACTCCTCTTTGATTTTTGTACTAATAGTAGTTAATGCAGCCTTAATCTAACACAGGACCACTTTTCAAATTCTGCTCAACACTGGTTCTCACTTGTAACCTTTCTTATTTTGAAATGTATTGTTTGTATTCTCTTCTGTCTCGTACAAGGAATTGGGATGGTGGAGGAGTATGCGGGATTTGGTGTACACCACAAAATGAGTATAGAAAATGTGACGGAAACTTTTTTTTATGGTAATTAATTAGCATTTAATAAAGAATGTACTAGATTATCGAGAAACATAAGGTTAAAAAAAATCGATATTTTACTTAAAATAGAAAGAGTAAATTAAATACGTAAAATTGTCAAATCTAATAAAATTTTTGTAAAAACAATTAATTTATTTAAAATTATAATATCAAAAAATTTTAATAGAGTTAAATCGAAAAAGATGATGATCAAACTAGACATTGAAGATTAACTCAGGATCTAGAGGGGTCCTGAAGAGGCCTCCCCCTCCTGGCCCCCCAAAATTTTTATAATATATAAATATTAATGAATAATATTTTGTCATATGTTTGAGTGGTTGAACTATGTTTATAAATCGATGGTCTATAATTCAAACCAAACTTGTTATTTACGTGCATCTTTTAAAATATGTATGCCATTAAAAGCCCGTTGAATAATGTGGCTTAAATTTGCCCCTTCCCCATCAGAATTTCTTGATCCGCCACCAGACACCAGTAGTTATTCTCCCATCCACATGCACTACCTTAAAATTAGGTTTTAATTTGGCGTCTATCTATTCTCACCTAAGTTATTGTTATCCTTAATATGCTAACTAGGATGATTCAGGTTGCAATTATCATTCTATGACTATGCTACAAAGACTACAATTTAAAAAATATTGTTAAAATTAAAATAATATTTTTTTAATCGTTAAACGCTTTTCAAAAAGTATTGTTAAGAAAAAATACTACCAAAATTATATAAAAAAAATATAACATTAATTTTAATAACACTTATATAATTATTATAGTTATCGTAACATAGACATATTAAAATATGCCGTATCTATAATTAAAACAGCTTCGTTTATTAACAAAAAAAATAATAATAAAAAGCTTTAAAGTCACCGGGAACTTGCACTAGAGCAACAACAAAGCTAAAGACAAAGAGATACAGCAGAAACTCCCAAATCCATCCAACGTTTGAAAAATTTAGTAGAACCACGATGCTAATAACACTTGGATTTTCATCACACAACATGATTATCTATTTCCTAACCAAATTAGACCTGAGATGGGTGATATATATTGTAGATTAAGTTAGATTATTGCACCTACTCATGTTCATTACTTATATATTGCCTCTATTCTATATATAAATTCTCTGTCTTGCTAATTATTAGTAACTCATTTCAACTTTCCTTTCGGGTATTATTTGCTTGACCAATAGCTTAATTTATAGTGATAATGGATAATAACTTAATTAAACTTCATGTTTAATACATAGATATAGCATCAAATCTAGACATGTTATTTGGGTTTGAAGTCTTAACATAAATAATTAACATAAATTGGCCAAAATAATTAATATGCAACTAACTTTCCTTATTTCAAATATTCAGTTGAACTGTATGTTATCAAATTTTTAACAAATTGATTATTTATAATTTTCCAATTTTTAAAAATATTCAATGTAAGGTATCATCATAATTTGTAACTAAAAACTAAAAAGTGTCCATTGTTGTTGATATGTGGAAGGTCCAAAAAAATAATAATGAGAATCTGAAAAATATATAATTGGGTATGGGAAGGCTGTTAGTGACATGACAGTCCGAATAGGTTTCAGAGACATTTTCATTAATTGATTGGATTGATTTGTTTGTTCAAAGGGAAATAAAAGAGAAAGAGAAAGATAAAGTGATCCATCTTTAATTTGTTTGTTTGAGACAGCACCCACTTCCTTCTGAGAACCACACAAATATGTAATAACCCCACCACCTACCTCTTTGATTTGACCTTTCAGATTCTCTCATTATAACCTCTTCCCACCAGACAAACTCATCTTATCACTTAACCATTTTTCTACCATGCACCCATTAATTACACTATCTTACTTTTCATTTTTGGGAAACTTGTTCTATCTATATCATTCTCTCTAATTTATTCATAACTTACAACTTTGAACATGCATGCATTTTGATTATATTCTATACATTATTTATACTTAAAATGGTATAATTAAATTATTTTTTTCTAAATTTTTAATGCACTAATTAATTATTCAAAAATTTTTTACTCTTAAAAAATTAGATATTGAGTTTTGTATTTAGAAAATTTAGAGAATTGCATATAACCTAGCTAATATTTAACGTAATATCATACATTTGTTCATCATATTCAATCAATTTTGAATATTCAAATTTACACTTTTTATTTTTTTTTAAGTCATAGAGTTTAGATTTCTAATAATAATAATAATAATAATAATAATAATAATAATAATAAATCGAATTACACATTCAAATCGAATATAAATATTTCAATATCATGAATAACTAAAGATAATAAATTTAAAGCAGCCTAGATCGATTTACACATTCGAATCGGATATAAATATTTTAATATCATAAATCATTAAAGGTGATGAATGAATTTGAGACTGCCTTCAAATTATAATGTTAGATTTGTGTATAAATTATTATACATCTAATTATTAAACATGTAATTTCTAAAAGTTGCATCCATTTTTATGTGGGTATCTCTATAGGTATCAAATTCATTTTATTTGTAAATTTAATTTAGGTACATAGATAATGGACAGAGATTGGGATCATGGATGAGGTTTGTTGTTGTACAAAGGAGACATGCCTTCAACAACATGGCTCTCACGTGCCTTCCTTGAATGAAGGATCCAACATCATCAGTCACGGACAGCCATGACCCATCATAACTTCGGTTTAATACATGTTTTATAGTTGTTAAAAAATACATTAAGAAATATCAATTTGTTCCAAGAAAAAAAATACAAAGATATTAAGAAATGAATTTGATTTTTTTTCCACATATTTTTTAACCTAATATGTCAATAACTAATTTGTCGCGAATTTGAGTTTCATCTAAAAGTTTGTTGCTAACTAATGACTTTTTATATATATGTACAAAGCAAAATTTAAATACCTGATAATTTTTTAAGTAAATTAATGAGTTAACCACGAAATTAATCTAAGTTGGTTAAAATAATTTTGATTTAAAACCAAAGAATAAACATATTAGAAGGTAACAATGCTTATGCCTATTAGATATATAAAAAATGTTGTTTCTACACCAAAATCATCCATTAAAATTAGTTATTAATGTATTTATAATTTTTTATATAAATATATATGTTGTTTAATTTATTTTTAATGTGTATTTATATTTCAACATATATTTTATACTAGTGACTAATTTTAGTGTACACTTAACATAGTCAATTAATTCAATATTGAACATGGCTAAATAGTAGCAAATTATTTCTGTTGTAATAGCATGCATGTTTGAGCCTTAATTTGGGCACATACACAATGCCAGTCAGTGATGTTTTACTGTGTGAAAATCACTCACAATGCAATGCAAGTCATGTCATAATGAATAAGCAAAATTATTGCATAGCAATAGTAGCATTTCATATTTCATTAATAATGAGTCCATGCAATGGTGGTAAGAACAAACTCTAGCTGCCAATATTCTGATCTATCTGCTGCATGTATATGGAACAGTCATCAGTGTGATTTCACGCGCATATATATGTGTGTGTGTATTTTGATGATGATGATGATTGATTAGGTTCAACAATTCAGCTTTGCTAAAGGATTGTTATTTTTATATTACTCCTGCTTTAAAATAAAAGGAAATTTAAAACTATAAATAAAATTAATTGTAAAATAAAATTAATATTAATTTGAAGTTTAATTTGGATAAACAATTATCAGTTTTGATGAATAATAAATTCATATTTTAAAAACTAAATTAGTTAATTTATTTTAAAGAAAGTCATTTTAAAGTTGTAGAAGATAAATTATTAAGCATGGCATTAATTTTTAATTAAAGAATAATATAACGTAAATCTGAGATGAGAATTCACTAGTACTACTCAAGTTTAAAGGTAAAACTTCATTTTAGAGTTATAGTATAAAATGTTTCCCATTAATAATTAATAAGTTGCATCCGTTTTATTTCTAGTGTATGTGTATATTTATGTATACTTCAAGTCTAAAAATGTATTATCTCTACAAGAGATAGAAATATTAGATGACTAACATTTTTTTTGTCTTATATTTGAATTGATATTAATCAACTCTATTTTTTTCCACTAAAAATATCAACTTCTAACACTATCCATCTCTCCAATATATATTTGCTTCGTGAAGTATTATAATTCTTTAATTTTCTAGCTTTCTTATTTTAAAAGTTAAAAATATTAGACGGCAACGATTAAGCTTAGGTACTATATGTCTAACTCTAAACATATATATAAGTATTGAAAATTCCATGTTAGTTAAAAAGATATGAAAATAATAGTCTTTTAAGTGCTATATTTAATTGCTGTTGGGGTTCGGGAGATCCATTGGTAGGATTGAGTCAAAGATAAGTCGACATAGATAAGCTCGGTTTATGAAAATTGAGTTTAGATTACGATTTAGTTAACAATCGAATTTATTTCTTAAACTTAAGTTCGACTTATTAAAAATTCATAAGCTTACTCAAACTTACAAACCGGCTCAAATAATATGAATATAATTTATAAGTCTATATTAATAAATTATAACTTTTATATATATATATATAAAGATGAATTTTATATATTGTTTATCTATTAATTATAAATTTTTTGTTTATATTCTAAATCAAAAGTATAGATTAAATACATATAGAATCTATGTATTACTAATTTAATACATAATGAGCTGAGTTTATCCTAATTTAAATTCGGTTCATTTAATTTATAAATTCAATTTTGATTCATATTCAAATTCAACTTACCAACTCACGAGTTCAACTTATTAAATTATTTATGAATTGAGTTCGAACTAATTTATGAACTGGCTTGACTCTTAGTCCTATCCACTGGTATCATGAAGATAAAAGATTGGAAAAGAAAATTAGGGTTTTTTGAGGCAGCTATTATATTGCTCTTGGGTTATATACTTTGGCTTTTTGAAAGGGAAATAAGTTTGGTTTTCTGTGTAACTTTTATTTCCTCTTTAGTCTCCACAATTCGATCAATTAATTAGGAAGGAAGATAATATTAATAAGAATGTTGCTAACATGTGTATTTTTAAGATGCATTTTAAAAATATTATAAAAAAATATTTGATTAATTATTTTTCAAAAATAAGTTTTTATATTTTTAATATATTATACACATAAAAAAATTAAAAGAATATTATTATATTTTTACCATATATCTTTAAAACACATTTATTTAGTTAAATCCTATTAATAAAAAGAAATAGACTAAGTTAGTTGTGATTATTTGAGTGCGTGACAGGTGAGGACATGCATGCAACACTGCACTACATGTTGCTCCTTTAATAGGCTGTACTCCATTAACTGAACAAGATGGTCCATGAAAGAAAATTACAGAAATAACAAAAAAAGAGCTAATCAATGTAGATAGTAAAAAGAATATAATTACATTTCTTCTTTTTTATCTTTTTTATTATCTATTTAAGCACCTCATGCAACATGGTGGGTAAAAAGAGTTCCTTTGGAAGTTGGGGTCAATTGAAAGCACCATTTGCTCAATAATTAATGGTCAAACTGTAACCATCACAAAGATAATGAGGGAAAAAAAAAAGACTGTCCAAAATGTGGTCCTCCGAAATGGGAATACGAGAGTTCGAAATATTTGTTTATGTGCTTGGATGGATGTCCAAAATTTTCTAAAAAGAGAATATATATATATATATTAAAATTAGTCATTAAATAAATTATTTAGTATAAAATATATATTAAAATATAAAATACTCATTAAAAATAAATTAAATAATATATTTATATACATCATGACTAATTTTAAGATATAAACAACATTATTGATATATATACACACTGACACACAATATGCTCCTGATATATCAATTTTATTGTGAATGATTTTTCTTTCCCATAACCTTAGGGTATTTTTCTTTCTGTCGTGAAGGAATGTGATTAGTTCTTCCTTTTGAATGTAACTAATCAGATTTACATTTTCAAGTGATATCCTTTCATGAATACAACTTAAATTCTTCATTTTCAAATAATATTGTGTATTTAATTTAAAAATATGATTGATGTTAGATTTATATTCATATGACATTATTAATTAATAAGTTTTGTTTCATTAGGTCTGCTGCATGAATCAAATCATGTAGTACTAAATCATATAAGGCTATATATTCTATGATAATTAATCATTATATATAAAAATCTTTTGAATCAATAGCAATACGAGTAAAAGAAAAATCCCATCATTATAATAGTAGCAAAGTATAGTTTACTTAAGCGATCATCAAAGTTCAACATCTTAAAATGCAATCACAAGAAGAATCACAGTCGTTTTATCATAGCAAGTATACTCTATAAAAAAAAGGGAAAACAAAAGGAAATACATGTTCTATATATATTATATAACATTGGTGAGATGTTGAGGTTGATTTGCATGCAAGAGAATGTCTCCAATATCCAGTTGTAGGGTTGGGAAATTTGAGATCAAACTCATAATTTCACTCATTTAGGTCAAGCATAATTTCTTTTTTTAAAAAAAAGCTGATACTCACAGGCTTGCTTGCATTTATATATATATATATGATCAGTAGAATCCATTATTAGACTTTTGAGTTCCTTCACCGTTATTATGGTCCAACTTTGCTTGCTTGTCATTATTGCCATCCATCTTTAATCCAAAGTGAATATGAGGGAAATGTGCCCACTGCATATTTAAATCATATGCAGACATAATTTGAATAGGTATATCAAAGGATATAATATAATGTAATACCCATATATAATCAAATGCTATTGGATTTTTTTAACTGATAGTTTACAGTTAATTTTTTTTATATAATTTATATTTAATCTATTAATCTAAAGATATATTAAAAAATACTGTTGCTAAATTTAATATTATTGTTAAATTCCTATAAGTCGTTGTTGTCGTCGTCATATATATATATATATATTAATTTGTGTGTAAAATGATAAAAGATATTATTTTTTTAAATTTAAACTAATAAAAAAGATAACACATCATTTTAAATAAGAGTATTTTTTTAGTAAATTTAATGTTTTAGATAGATTTATTTTATTTTATACTATTATTTTTTTCTTTTAAAATTTACTAAGAATTAAATTTTATATTTTTTGAATAAAAAATTTTAATACTATATCATAATATTATTATTTTTAAAAACTTAAACTAATTAAAAGTGCAGCATAAATAATTATATTTCTAACAAAATTTTATATATTTGACGCAGTTAATATCTCTAGCTAGAAGAACTCATTATATGTCCAATTTATCAGCTCTACATGTAGGGGTGTCCGCGGATCGGATCGGATATGGCCAAAAATTCGATCCGATCCGCATTAAAATCATCGGATCGGATCGAATCCAATATCCGTAACTTTTAAGGTTGGATCCGATCCGATCCGATCCGCACATTTGCGGATCGGATCGGATCGGATATCGGATATATCCGCAAAACACAAAAATATTTTTAAAGGCTTATTTTTATTAAAAAAATATCAATAAAATTCATTTTTTCTATTCTTTTAAATATGTTTACTTTTAAAATAATATTAAACATACTTTTTTTAAATAATAAATTAAAATAATATAACATATATGATAATTATTAATTGAAATAAAACATAAAAAGAATATTTATTTATTTATTTCTTTAATTTTGCGGATACGCGGATATGCGGATACCAACACAAAATCCGCAATCCGATCCGATTGGTGTGCGGATCCGATCCGATCCGATCCGAAAGTCTTGCGGATCGGATCCATATCCACACTTTTCGGATTGGATTCGGATAAACACCGCGGATATGCGGATCGGATCCGATCCATGGACACCCCTATCTACATGCATGCATGCATCTGATCTCTATATATCAACTTCAACACATTACTTAGATTAAGAATACGCTCTCCAAGTGAGAACAAGCTGAATAATATATATGATGAATGCCACTTATGCAGCCAAGTTTAAAGTCTTAAAAAAATAAATAAAATAAAACATCTTAATTTGCTCAAACAAATAAGTAAAAATTATTATTCTCGGGTTGTGATTAATAAAGAGAGTGCTATAACCTTAAATCACTAAATAACTGAAGGGTGATAAACACATTCTTACTGGTTCTTTCTTGAGAAAATCTCACTTTTAGTTAGATAGGAACCTTTTTATTATTTATATTATACCCTCCATGAATTAGCTAGTTGGCTTAAAAGGTGATGAATGGTGTTTTCTTCGCTTACAATAAGCTAAGGATAGGAATATTAAAGGAGTTTTGAGAAAGATACAAGGTTGTGCCTTATATATTGTATACTGGTAAGTTTTGCTTTCTATCTTTTGTCCTCGTTTTGTTTTACAAATAATGTTACACATTTGTTTTCTTTTCAAACTTTAAAATATTTGTTCCATTTAGAACATTCAACTGATATTAATTTCCTTTAATACATTTATCCCTATCAAAATTGTGTAGTAGTTTTAAGAAAAGAATAAGTGTAATATTAATGATTTTTATAGAATTTTATCAATTCATAAGCATATAATTTTCTGCTATTTACTAATATGTTCTTTTTTTCTTTGAGATGTCCTTTTGTTTTGTGATGGTTATTGTGAAATAAAAGGAGTACATTTTTAATAAATGATTCAAATGTTAAATTATTAATGAAGCCTAACCTTTTTTTTCCTTTGAAAGAATATTAAGAGGTTAACCGTTTTTTATTAATATTAGTCAATATTTTTTATCAATAACTTATTTTATACTATTAAATTGAGATTTAGAGTTTAAAATTTAATATTTAAAAATTTAAAATATTAATTAAATATTAATTAAAAATAATAAATTTTGTTGTTGATACAGTATTATTTTTTTTCTTGTTTTGTGACTGTGTCTAAACAACATTTATATATAAGCGTGCAAAAACTTAAAAGAAAAAAAAATAATTGAGAATAAACTCACGTTTTTAGCAGCTGTGCTGAAAGCTTCCCTGTGGCTAATATCTGGATTACTGGCCTTGATCCTTTGAATTTCCTCCCTGAATAAAGTGAAAAACCAAACAAATAGAAAGCTTAACCCATTTTGTGCATTGGAATCAATATCTTCTCAATATAGGCGAAATTGATTTAATGTTGTGCCATGAACGAATGAATTTTCTCAATTTTAGGAAAAGTATGAGAGCCAATGGAATATTTGTATAATGTGTATAATGAAGGTTTATGGAGTATTAGAGATATAATTATTAGTGTTACCTTTTTCCATCAGTTGAAGTTTTTGGAATGAGTGGTATCGTGACATGGTATTAGAACACTAAATTCAAAAGGTCAAGAGTTCGATCATGTTCATTTTATAACTCAATAGTCCATTATACACATTGTATAAATAGTTCATTATCTCCCTAACGAGATCCTTAATTTTATGTTATCTTCTCATGATGAGCAATATTGTTTTTCAAAAAAAATATATACATAAAAAAATTAAAAATTAGTCACTATATATTTATAGTAGTTAGTGTTTTATGTATACCTAGCATGATTGAATAATAATAATAATAATAATAATAATAATAATAATAATAATAATAATAATAATAATAATAATAATAATATATGTGTGATTTAATTTATTTTTAATGTGTATTTATATTTCAACATGTATTTTATACTAATGACTAATTTTAATAACTGATTTTAGTATACATATAACATTACTCTAATAGATTATATATCACACATAATATTGTAAAGTCATATGAAAAAATCCTGAGATAATTTATATTGAGTTTGTTTGCTTATCGATTTAATTATGTCCAATAGTTTAGTGTTCTTACTAACAAAACATTTTTGTTTTGGTCTTTGTACCGAAATCTGCATTCTATTATGATGAATTTGAATAATACATGACTTAAAAAAAGTGATTATCTATTTCAATATATGTTTTGTACTTTATTAAAACTCAAACTTTAGATCAACCATCAGAAATTAAAGGAATAAATAATTTGGAGAGAGATAATGAAAAAATTTTGGGCATTGTTTACCACCCAACTTTTGTGTCTATTTTAGTGACATGATAATTATTGTAGAAATAATATTAGGTTAATTATTAATTTAGTACTCGAAAGATTCAGCCAATAATAAAAAAAATCTCTAAAAAATATTATGGATAAAACAGTCTTTGGATAATTTTAAAATACGACAAAAAAAACTAATAATATTATATTTTTTATGAATAACAAAAAAAATTTTCATATTTAACAAACAGTTTATCCATTAGATCTAAATTTTTGTGGTAATATTTGACAAATATTTAGGTGTACAAAAAATTTGGAGCAAAATTTGATCTTTAGATTTTTTTTAAAAAAAGTAGTCATTTATAATAATTTTTTTTTAAAAAAATTTACTTGACTAAAATTACTAAATTTTAAGAATAAAAAGATCTTATATTTTTAATAATAATTATAAAATTTTACATCAAAATTTAATTTCTAAAGTTATTTTTTTAGAATATATATTTAATATTTAATTTTTTATCATATTTTTAAATCTTTCGAGAGGTTTATTTATTGTTAGCATATTTTGGGATTCTTTTGTTAGATACTATTTTAATAATTTACTCAATAATATTACTACTCTAAAACTAATCGAACTTATATCTGTGAAAAACTGAAAATTCAAAAAATAGCAACTTACTTAATGAATCGGTTATAAGCAGATGGAACACGTTGTCTCTTCTCCGGAGCTGTGATATTCATGAGAGAATTAGTTTGCAATATTAACTTATAAATAGTGCCGAATGAAATGTCATCTATATGTGTAAATTTACGATTTGGCGTAGAATTAGAATCAAATAACAACAATGTTAAAAGCTACATTGTTTATAAAATATATATTTTATCAATCCATGATTGAATCTCATTAATATATAATAAAAGATTATTTAATCAAATTTTATTGATTTAATTGAAAAACACCTTTTTATGTAGTTTGAACGAATATATTACACTAATTTTCAAGTATATAAAAGATATAGTAAAGAATTTCATATTGATATCAAATTTTCTAAAAATAATCTATAATATATAAAATTATAATCTAACAGCTGATTCTTTAAAAATTATATCAACAAAAATTTATTCAATCGTGTAACATACTTAAAATAACACTATTGTCTTTGACATAATTAAAGAAAATCAGATCATCAGTGCCAGTAGAACTAGGTGATTAATAATTAAGGACCATATGTCCCTCCCGTGCCATCAAAATAACATTAATATAACTAAAGAGAATACTATAGGATCAA
The DNA here is from genome assembly GCF_003086295.3 of Arachis hypogaea. Taxonomy (NCBI): domain Eukaryota; kingdom Viridiplantae; phylum Streptophyta; class Magnoliopsida; order Fabales; family Fabaceae; genus Arachis; species Arachis hypogaea. The sequence continues at coordinate 12,936,786 of NC_092038.1, forward strand.
GTCGTTTGGTAATAACTAAATTAGTCTAATAATTTAAAGAAGGAGAGACAAAAAAATTGGTTAAATTCTATTATAAAAATAATTTATTCGATTAGTTCCTATAATTAAAACTCTAATTGTTGATTATGCGTTTTCTAAGTTAACATTTATATTATTTATATATACATGAAAAGGCAGCTATATTAAGACTATTTTTAGTTAGAAAGAGATAGAGAAAAAAAACACAAAAATTTATAATTTTTTTTTTTATATTCTTTCAATTTCTCTCCAACCAAACATTCTCTAAGAGTAGAGAAATACAAAGTTTTATTCTCAAACTAACATTATTTATGATTTTTTTTTTGTTTTTTCATAATATTTACATATATAAAATAAGATTTGAATTTTTAATACTTAATTAAGTAGATTAATAAATTAATCACTAGACTAACAAGCCCTCTTCGTTTATGATATTTACTATCTAAATTTATTGCTTCTACATGCAATTTTTTTTCTGGCATCAAAATTATATGCATATTACTCTTTGTCAAATTCTACCACTATCGTATATCAAAACTTAAATTCAAGATTTATATTGTTAGTACAATCTCCAGCTGCCAGCTAAAATACAATCTCTCTTATTTATTTATTTCTAATTTTTCCTCAAATATATCTTTTATGCATAATTTTGTCCTGACTGTAAAGGTCACTTTCTGAGGGAAAATTCCCACCACTAAGTAACTGAAGATATTGGAGTGTGAGTGTAGAATGTGGAGTGTACTACTACCACAGCCAAAAATCAATTACCATGAGCTGTTATGGTGCGTGAAACCCGTAACTGTAATTAAAATCAGTATATGGATATCTATTTTAATTTCTAGGGCATAGGATGACAAATTGACAACAAATCAATTAAGGATGGGTCAATTTTTTTGTTATGTAAGGTCACCATCTAAGGAGGGGGAGGGGGCCATATATAAAATTGATGGAGAGAAGAAAATAATTAGATACCCAAATTGGGTAGCCCTTGTACCAAAGGAAACTCTATTCTCTCTCAGATGGAAGGCCACACTCTTAGAAAAAGGAAAAACTCCGCATCAGTCATCACAATTGGCCTCAATAATATGATGAGCTTACTTATTACTTCTTTTTATATTAACAACTTGTGCCGGTTTTGGAGTGAGTGCAGTGGTGGTCTTTTTGGTCCTCAAAACTAATGAGTTTGTGTTAATGCGTAGAGTAGCTAGCTAGTAACAAAAGAAAAAAAAAAGTTCAGGTTGGCCTATATAGCTAAAGTGCTTAGCTTCTTCGTTCATTTCAAACTCTCTCTCACACACACAAAAGAGAGAGACACACACAGACACACCAGATTATCAAATGAGATGAGTAATACATTTCTTTGAGAGTGAGAGGAATAAATGTACCCTATTTTATATTTATATTAATAATCAAAATTAAAATATAAAACTGTATGACTTTTTGAAATAATGATCACATTTTAATTCTGATTATTTAGGTATGGACGTATATGGTATGTGCCTAGATTTATTTATCTCTCTCTCATAACACAACTTATTATTATTATTATTATTATTATTATTATTATTATTATTATTATTATTATTATTATTATTATTATTATTATTTTAGAGAATGAAGTCAGAGAAATAGTGATTTTAAGATTTTATAAAAGTGGGAGGAACAAATCAAAGAGTCTTATTTCAATGAATAAGATTATAATAATATAATAACTTGCCTTTTAAAATAATAAATTAATAACCATAAGATCGTTTTATCACCTTGATTAATATATTAATCAATGTATATATCAAAACAAAAAGAAAATAAAAAATAAATTAAGGACTTGTTTAGTTTGTTAAAAATAGTACTACTTTTATTTTTAAAATTGTCTATTTTTTAAATTTGTAAAAAATAAAATAAAATAAAAATAGCATTTTTTCACAAATTCTAAAAAAGAACGTTTAAAACAAAAATAAAAAGAAAATTAAAAACGAAAGAGGCCTAATTAAAGAGTTTGTGACTCACGACGAATGGGAGGAATCCTAGGTGATTGATGACTCTCTACAGGCTCAAATGGCGCAATTTTGTTACATTTTGAAGATGATGATCCCAGTTCTTTGCAGCTGCTTGATTCTTCAAAGCTTAGGTGCTGTTTCTGTGACTAAGCAGCATACATATTAAAGAATTCCAATACAACTAAGATATATATAAGCAATGAAATTTTATAACAAGAAAGTAGCATCATCCCAGAAAGAATGAATGAAGGAGTGTGAATTGAGAATATATATACCTGATGATGATATTCTTGATGAGGTGGTATTAATGGTTGAAGTGATGCTCCCATGTTAACTGTTAGCAAATTGGCACAATGTCCACATCTAACCGTCACTAAGGTTAGCAAACTGCTGTATGGAACACTAACCTGCCAATAACAACCATTTTCAAATATCATATGCATTTTCTTGTTTTGTTAGTTTAGTGTTATTGTAGAGTGTAGATACATTGATCCAACTCAATAATAATATGCTAAGATATATGTGACGTTGTTAAATAAAAGAGAACAGAAAAAGTATTTGAAGAAAGGAGAAGCTAAGATCTTGAATGATGAACATAGATAACCACATATCTATATACCAACGAGTATTCAAGAACTAACTACTAAAGCTTCCAAAGCAGCATGCTGTTTATTTTAGATTGCAATAATAAGGTGATGGAAATCATAAATCATTGACAGAAGAAAAAACACAAAAATGCATCGGTGCCAGCCCAGAAGAAAGAGGTGAAGAATGATGAGTAAGATAATATAGCTTGAGAGGGAAGGGAGTACACTTATCTTTTCTCTCATTCATTCTGAGAAGCCTATTTTTATGGGGTCTCTACAGTAGTACAACTAGCTAGCTAGCCAGGTACATACATATATATATATATATATAATGCATTATTATAATCAAATACTCAATAATAAGCTTATAGCACCTGACATTTGTGATTTAAAATTTTAGTACTGCATTGTTGTGGGTGCGCATCACTTTTTTTTCTGACACTGCAAGATGATAAAAGATAGAAATTGTATATGGACTATAGAGAGAGGGGTGTGTGAAAAGGACTTGACTACTGAAACAGAAACCATAAAGGCCACCATGAAGCACCACCACTCTTAACCAATGTACCGCAGTTTTAAATTCTAGTTATTTACAACTGTATTATGATATATGATACAAAAAATATAACAAAAATGTATATCTTAAACTCATAATTACCATTACTATTTTTATGTGCTGGATATATGTTGTAACAGTAATCTTGCAACTATATAATTGCACTTAAAATCACAATTTAAAATCATTCAATTGTAGTGGCATATAGTATAGGCTAATTCTATGAATAAAGGATAGTGTGATGATGATACTGATCAAGAAACAGAACCGGAGAGTAAATTTACTGCTCCTTTTGTGCAGTGTTAAGTCCTCTCCTCCATTTTGAGGTAGGAAAGAAAAGAATTAGGGAATGCTTCCTCAAAAGGGGTAACATTCAACACTCAACAATCAACATACACCAACAATATATAATGCTATGGTGAAAGAAACAAAGAAAGAGAGATTCAGAGAGAAAAAAAGGAATAATATTATTACTAGACACAAATTAGGTGGGGAAAAGAGAAGGGAGAGAAAGTATTTCTTGTTATGGTGCTCAAATGGGGTTATTCTTGATGTGGTACTCATAATAATAATAATAATAATAATAATAATAATAATAATAATAATAATAATAATAATAATAATAATAATAATAATCTCTTTGTTTCTATTCTCTCCACCTTGTTTTTCTGGAAAGAAAGAGAGGGACACTGCCTCTGTACTTCAGGGAAGAAATAAGGCCTCAAATTGTGAAAGATTTTCATCAATAATGTTCAGAAAAAAATAAAAGAAGGTGCTTCACTGGCAAATTAAATCATCATGAACAGGCACTAGTCCTCCACTTTCAATTCACCATCACCGTCGTCATCATCATAATGCAATTAAGAGAGAGGAGTATATATTGTACATATGCAATCACATGGATTTGTAAGCAGATTTTAAATTTTTTTTTCAAGATGATACGATGTCTTAATTTAGCTCACAAGTACAATAAGCAAACAAGGAAATTAAAAAAAATGAAAAATAACATATTGAATCTGATGTTGACTTTGTACACAATATAGCATATGATATATAATTAATATTATTATCTTCTCTGCATATTAATTTTTCTTCTTTCTTTTTGGGAAAGAAAAAAAGAAGAAGAAGGGGATCGGAACGTAGTAACCCTAATAATACATACCTGCAAATAGCCCTAGTCATCATAGCTCTCAGATTTGTTATGATTTCGTGTATATGCATCCATTTTATTCATAAATCACAAGAAGCATCTTCTCACTTTCTAGATTAGTGAATAATTCCTTTAATTTTTTCTGATTCCTAATTATGATATGCATAATTAAGAATTATTGTTATTAGGTTTGGACTTCATTCCCAATTTACATTTCTTCTTCGTCTTCTTCTTCTACTTCTACTATGAACTTTTCCTTATTATCGATAAACAGCAAAACCAGCTGAACTTCATCATAAAATATATAAGAGAAGCTTGCGAATTATATATATTTCTCGAGTCTAAATTTAAAGTCTTGGTTTTAAATTTTTAATCCATTTATAATATTCTTATGATTAGGTCTGAGCTGAATTTTACTTTTTACATGGCTAAATACGGAAGAAGCAGCTTTGCATTATTATTTATTATTATTATTTTTGTTCCTTTTGATTCTTTCTTTTTCTGAAATGATCTCAAAAGAAGAAACAGGAGAGGAAAACTTTGATTGCCGAATTAGTTGATGAAAGACATGGCACAACGAAAAAGGTGAGAAGAATAAATAAGAGAGAGAGAGAGAGAGAGAGAAGAAGTTTTGTACCGCTAGAATGGTGTTGCAGAAGTTGCAGTGAACATAACAAACACGTTCGGTTGCCATCATGGTTTCCATTCACAAAACTTTCTTCTTTCCTTTTTGTATTTTGGCAAAGATAGAGAGAAGAAAAGATTTATAAGCAGAATTCACGGGTGTGGGTGTGGGTGTGAGTGGAGAGAATTTTATTATTACTTGGATGGAAGAAAAGAAGAAGTAGTAGTAGTAGTAGTAGTGAACATGATCAACGATTTTACAGAATACCAAGAACAATGATAAAGAGATAAAAGGAGCAAAGAAACTTTATTATTATTATTTTTTTTTTTACGAAGAGAGAGAGAGAGATAGAGAGGGAAGATGTGTACAAAATCTTATAGGTTAGGATGGGACTAGTCTGGTCGGGAAAACCAACTAAGGGATCAAAACTATACTATATTTTTCTAGTAATTAATAAAAAAATACGTCCTTTAAAATAATTTATAATTATATTATATTATATTATATATATTATATATAATATATAATTAATTTTGAAAGAATCCACTTAAAGAAATTTTACATGTACATTATTTATTATCATGTTAGCATAAATAATTATTTTTTATATTTATAAGGTGATTAAATGGCCATTGAAAAATATTATAATTAGATAATTATATATAATTAAAGTAATTTTAATTTTTAGACAAAACTAAATAATATAAAATACTCTACTAATTATGTATTTTTAGAATTTAGAACATATTAAAATTATTACTAATAGAAAATTTTAAATTTTTTTATAGATACATTAAAAACTTTATATTTATATATTTTCTATAAATAAATTTTTAATTAATAATTTTAATTTGTCTCTTTAAGAGAGATATCATATATTTCATATGAAAATTCTTTCTAGCTACTAGTAATTAATCGTAACTTTTACATGTCTTTAACACAACATATATATTATTAGCTAATTGTTCTTTAGCCTAAGATCATAATACTATATCTTCCTTTGGTAAAACTTTTTAAAAATATATTTGTATTTGCAGCTTTTATAAGATATAAATATTTATAAAAATATTTAAAATAAAACTTTTTAAAGATAATTTATACTTATTAAAATTAAAAGTCTAATATCACTTTATATATTAATTAATATTTAAATTTAATTTTTATATTAATATTTATGATAATATTTTTAAATTTAAAAAATTATTTTATTAAATATATTTGTTGTTGTTTATATTTAATAAAAATTATTTTTTAAAATTAATTTTTGTAAACTATTTAAAAAAAATAAAAGCTTTATCAAATAAAGGATAGATACCAAAATGTTGAGGTTGAGGAGTGGGGCTAGTTAAGTGGGTTTTTTACTTTTTTTGAAGTTGGAAGATTATTATAGAAGTGAGATGGATTATAGGGGAAGGGTTAGATAGAATAATGATTGCAGAAGAGGAGAGGAGGATGCATGATTGATTGGATTGGTGTTGGCGCGTGAGTTTCAAACACAGAAGGATGAGAGTGGGGATCAGGGAGGGGTAGTGGAGGTGGAGGAAGGTGTTATGATTGAGGGAATGAGTGGGTGGGAAGGAGTGACCCATTTTCTAACCATACTGGTGGCTTTTCTGTACCACCGGACTAGGGGGGCGAGATATTAATGCCCCTTTTAATTTATGGAATGTTTATTCAGATTTTGTTATTTATTAATTAATTTTATTATTATATATTTTTTTAAATTATTTTGTGCTACAATTTTACTTCTTTTTACTATTGGTTCTTTGATGATCGAACCTATAGTTTAGAATATTATTAGAAGATTATTATCTACCAAATGAGAAACTAAACTAACATTCGCTATTTGATTAACTAAACCTGGTGAAATAACCACTAAATTATTCAAGGGATGGAGAGATTACTACTAAGCTCATGGGTGTGACTGTGTCAGTTGTGAGTGAATCAGAGACCACCTGATGCAGTGATGCTTAAAGAGTTTGTGTCATTTCAAATGTGCTTGTGAAATTGGCAGCTATAGCTATACCTAGTGTTATTGTTCACCTCACTACTAGCTTTAGCAGTGTACTTAATTAAATTAGAAAAAATAATATTGAAGATTTATTTTAAATAGACCTTTGCAGAATTTGGTGAAATTTAAAATAAGTAAGTCAATGTATTTTTGTTTGTTAGTTTAATTGGACTTAGGTCATTGTATTGTAATTGCAATGATTTCTTGTAAAAAATTATTACTTATATAAAAAAATTAATTTTTATGTATTTACATATAAATATATATATTGTTTAATTTATTTTTAATATATATTTTATTTTGATAATTGATTATTAATAATTAATTTTTTTATACACCTAAGTCCTAACATAATTGTTTCTCGTAATATTAACATTTTTATTCACAAAATTTGAAGAATTTTAGGAAATAAATGTAAAATAACCACTAGCAAAAATAACAAGTAAAAAAACCAGAGTTTCAATTGGGGGTGTTAACATCACTCTACTTTCTTTATCAAAGAATTAAACACATTTTTTCAATAGCCTTTACTCAAGGGACAAGGAGATTTAGTACTAACTAAGTTGTCGGGGTCAAGTTATTCTAAAGTTCAAAATGCTAATTAATTAACGTAATAAGTCAACAAGTGTTTTAGCAAATTAAATGCTTTCTAATCATGACGTAGAAAAGACCATGGAAATGGCAAGCCATGGAAATTATATCTTTTGTCCATTTCCGTATACCTGCTTATCCATGGTGGTGTGCAATACTGTTTGCTCAGTGATTAGACATGTTCCTATACTCATTCATCATACATGTATTACATTATTACACGTGGGATTTTATCATTAATTAAGCCATGCTTTTGTCCCTTTTTTTAAAAGAATATATATAATATTTAATTGAAAAAATATGAAAAAATATAAAGAGACGATGCTTATACTAAATAACATAAATAATAGGTTAAAAATGTATGTTTAATTAATTTTAAAAATCAAATTTTAAATAATCATAATTAAAATTTAATCTAGTTCTATATTCACTTACACTCACCACACAAACTCTAATTTCTTTTGGCACTGTTCATTGCATCTCAAATTAAAGAAATACTCTTTTAAAAACAAAATAACATCCATCTAAAATAAAAGAAATATCAAATTCATCGTTAAAGAAACATCCAAATATATGAAAAGAAACATTCATTATCACCACGAGACAGACGAATGACTTGATTCTTCTAATAGCGCGACGTAAGGAAGGTTTGGAACAATCGACAGTGTTGTTTGCGGGGAACATGGTCGCAGTGCAACAAAGGAGAGAAGAAGGCATGCAGCGGCGGCGTTGCTTGCAAGAAAAAAAGGGGCGGCACGACACATAGAAGAAAAAGGTGCAATGGCAGCATCAAGAGCAGGGGCGGCGCAACGTATGGAAGAAGAAGGTGCAGCAGCAGCGTTAGTTGCAGGGAGCACAAGGGCGGTGCGACGCATGGGAGAAGAAGGTGCAGCGGCAGCGATACATTACTTCTTCAGACGGTGGCAGTGATGGTAAGGTGCATTAGTGACAAGTAACAGAAAAAGGGGAGTGAAGTGGCTGTATTAAAAGGAGAGAAAAATGTGTAACTATAGAAGGTGAGAGGTTAAGATTGTGGTTAATGTAAATGAGTTAGGATGATATTTTTTATTTTAGTGGGTCTTAGGCCTGTTATTTACGTTGTTCACACCCCGTTGTCTACCTATTAGAACTCTATTTAGTTTAATTTAGTTTAATTTAATGTATTTACTATCAAGTATATGTAACATCGGGTAAAACATATAAACAAAATAAATGGAAGCTGATATTACACCAATATTCTAAATACAATAACATTACATGGATATCTCGTTTTAGCAATATCTTTATATAAATCGAAGCTATATTATTCGATTTACTATATGTTTATGTAAATCGAAATATAGTGATTCGGTTTAGCTAGTGTAGCTATAAATCGAAATATATTGATTCGATTTAGCTAGTGTAGGTATAAATCGAAGTATATTGATTCGATTTACTAAGAACAGATATTCAAGACCTAAATCGACATTAATTACTTCAATTTACTGCGTTTTAAGAGCCTAAGTAAATAGACTCTAGTAAAATTGATTTACTAATATACTGATATTGTGATATAAATCGAATTCATCTAATTCAATTTACTAAGAAATACAAGCTATATAAATACAGTTAGAACGTTATGGGTTTATTAGAATGGGACTTACAATGGCTAATGAAAATAGTTTTTTAGTTCTTATGCACTATAGAGGGACAATTAAGAAACAAAATACGAGAGGGAATAAAATTTACTAATAAGGATTTCTTGAGTGTTTTTATCAAACCTTCTACGAGTTTTTTTGAGTTTCAGAATAATATAATCTAAAAATTGGGACTACATGGCGTGAAACAAGTAGAGAAGTTATTTTATAGAATTTCAATTTTTGTTGTATGAGATGGTGTGTAATACGGCTCTTTTATGATAGATAGTGACGAAAATTTGCAAGTTTTATTTCAGTGTCGGCGTCAATTTCCTGAGGTGAGGACCTATGAGTTATTGGCCAAGTTTGGAGATGTGGTTTGTAAGTTTAGGAGGATCTAATTGGAGTCCTCAATCCTTAGTAATGTCAGGAGCTTCTAGTTCAATACCTGTTGGTGCCTCTTCATCTATGCCTGTCATTGCACCTGAGCCAGTTTTGGTGGCATCTTCGTCCTTCACAGCGATCTAAATCGCGATGATAATGGACAAATAGGTGATAATAAACCTTTCGATCATCTTACTATTGCAATGGTCGGTACTCCCATTATGATCCCAGTTTTCGGGGAGGGTAGAATACCAAATGGTGTCGAACACGAACTATAGGATAAGATGATGATTATGTGGAGCCCGCAATGATTGATGAGGATAGCGATGATAATCTATTGAGGAGTATTCTAGTTGGAGGTGGTGGAGTATCAAGTTCAGAAATTTAGTAATACTCGTCGCACTTTTCGACTTTAAACTTGGAAGTCATGACATAGCAGGGGTTACCAGATGTAGCATCTTGATTTGGGGCTAGAGATACACAAGACACAAGAGGTCTACTTGAGCTCCAAGTTGGTCAGCAGTTTTAGGATAAAAAAGAAGCCGTCTAAAGCATGAAAACTTATAACATCCGCCATGGGGTTGAATACAGAGTGTTGAAATCTGATCATGTCAAGTATCATGAAAAGTGTAAGGAGTTTGAAAACGGTTACACATGGTTGATTTGAATCACTCTTCACCAGTGGAAGGGTATTTGGAAGGTAAAGAGGTATAACGGACCTTATACATGCCTGGCTACACGGCCAATGAAATGCGTCGAACCGATCAAGCCTGAAACTCAAGAAACGCTAGAAGATTCATGATTGAAGGAGCTGCAATGGACCAGCCAACTTAACAACGTTCTGATTGGCCATACGACATATGCATCGGTATAACTATGAAAGAGTAGTAGATCCCCAGCTGTATTCTTATAGCCTGACTACGTACGATAACCACCGAATATGAAGACGTGTACCAAACTTGTCACCAAAGAGCTGAGTCAATAACAGTATCATGATGTACGCACTAGCATACCTCCTAACTGTTTCTTCGTCTACGTCCAAATGAAACTCACTGAATGTATGAACTTGTCGATGCAGTCAACAGGACGTAAGACAACCAATAGCTTCTCAAATCAAGCCCATGCAGATCGGCCACCCTCAACGTACTTCTCAAAGTCCGTCAGACATTCACTAACGTACTCACCGTCGATCGGGAGGCCTAAGTGGTACGCCACATCCTGTAGCATAATCGTACACTCCCTAAATAGCATATGAAAGATATGCGTTTCAGGATGCTATCTCTCGACAAATGCACTGACTAGCGACTGATCCAACCTAAATCAGTGATCATTCAGTCTTGCAAGATGGTATAAGTCGACCATCTATAAGTACGGTATGATCCTATCGTCTAGGGATATACCATGCTGCTTCCTTATACTTGTAATACACTGGGTGGGACGCATAATAATAAAAAATAATTTCTAAGAACCATAATAAATAACAAAATAATTCATTAAACAAATATTAAATAATGCATGCTCTTTCGAAAAAAAAACCCAAAACCTAGACAAATAATCTTACAATACTCATATCCCCAACAAATTCAAAAAAATCAAATCCAAGCTAAAATCTAAAATCACCGAACACAAAAATTTCTAATAAAAAAAACTTTAATGTAACATATATTACAATTCTAAATCATTATCATCACTGACAGTTTTAACTTAAATTAAATTCTTCTCGACTTGTAGTCACTAATTAATCTAAATTTTATAACATAAATTCTAACAAAGGCTCTAATCAGTCCTCTAACTAAGTTTTTTTTATAATTATTACTCTAAGTAACATTTGTAGTTTTAAAATTCTAACAAACTATATAATCACTACTCTAACTAATATTTGTAGTTTAAAAATTCTAACTAACGATTATAATCAAATACTCTAAACGACTTAATATTACTAATATTTCTTATATATCTAACTTGAAGAAAAGAAATTTCATTTATTAACTTTTTCATTGATGTTACCAGTAATATGGGCAACTTTGTCCAATCAATATACGATTCAGGTCGTCTTTTATGTCTACAATTTTGAATTTCGCATTGTGGCTTCACTTTTCTCTCTTTGGTGGGGTGGGTGGAGGAAGAAATTGTAATTTGTAATTTGAAACAAGTGAATTCGAATTGTATATATAGATAAATCAATAGTAAATCAAAGCTATTATATTCTAATTACTTTATTGTATGTTGCCTATAAATCGAAGTCATTCAATTCAATTTACTATGGGCTATAAATCAAAACCACTTGTCGATTTACTATGAGCTCAAATCGAAGTTTATTATGTCGATTTGCTATGGGCTAATTCGTTTAAAGGTTTTCTCCTATTAAATCAAATCTGTTTAATTCAATTTACCAATAAACATACTAATTTGAATATAGTTTATTCAATTTACATCGAAAAAGTATAAATCAAATCTAATTCATTCAATTTATATAAATATACAAATAAGACATTAATATATCCTGTTTGTCTTTTGGACATTGGTATACTATCATATTCCATTTGTTTTCATTTTTGTGTTTTATTCTGTTAAATCTTTTACATAATTAATCAATTAGATTTATATATTTAAATAATTTTTAATTAATAAATTTAAAAATTAAATATTTTTATTAACACGATGGATCATTTATATAAAATTATTTTATACAAATTGTGTACAAAAATTAAATTATATTTAATTAGTTTGAAACTTCTGATTAGATTTGGATCCAAGAAGGAAAAAACAATTTGGTTCAAGCGAAGTTATGCATTAAACCCTAAAAGTAAACTTGTTCATCAGCATTATTTGATGAGAAGGTACGTAGAGGGGTCAGCATATATAACTTGATTTGCTATCATCCAAATTCGGAGATAGATAGATTAATTGTATTTAGCTCCAAGTTTATAATTTGTCCTTTATAGAAAGGGTTTTTCAAGTATCGTTTCAAAGACTAAAACTTGAAACGACAAAATATAAAGCTAACGAACTTTGCATTGTTAGACCAATTTAATTTCGGTAGAGGAGAGAGACTTATAGATAATCCAAAAGAAGAAAAACAATAATGTTTACTGTTTAGGTTATAGTTAGTATATGTTTTATGTATATAATGTTCAAATTTTTTAGCAGCAACGTTTGTTTCAAGAATTTTAATTTATTTTCAAGATTTTTAATTTATTTACAAAAATAATTTTTATCTAAAATATAAAATTTTATTTCCATGTAAATCAGTAGGTATTTGATATTTCCATGTCAAATGAATAAAAATTAAGATATTAAATGATTATTATTATTATATCCTTTAATTACTAAAATTTTAATAATTTTTTTCTCAAATACTTTTATTCAAATTTTTTTTTTAAAATACAGAGCTCAACACAATAAAGTGAAACAGACAGAATCAATAAAATACTACAATCCAATATAAAACACGTAAGACTACAATACAAAAAAAATTCCATATCACCTTCGGCATAACCATCAACAACTAAAGGGATCCACACATTTTCACTCGTTAGAGCTCATGACCGTCATGTTGATAATCTCTTCAACCCCTTTGTTTTTATTCTGAAAAGTTCTTCTATTCCTTTCTAACCAGATGTTCCAAACAATTGCACAGAAGCATCTCAGCCGCTGGTGTCTATCCTCTTTTCTCCTCGGTTCCTCTGTCCAACATAGGAAATGTTCTTTCATCGAATCCGAAAAAGACTATTGGCGGCCAAATACCGATATCCACACACTCTACACTGCCAAACAAATTTACAGCCAAAAAACAAGTAATATACATGTTTCACATCTTTATTACATAAAACACATACATTATTTTTCTGATTGATAATCCCAAACCAACTTAAACTTGGTTCAAAATTTTATATTCCAAATCTACTCTTTACAATTCTTCCACTATCAAACTCTCACCTCTTATTCCAACCCCAATTTGACCCCACCATTACATCTCTATCATCACTAAATATATTGTAATCTTTTATTTTAATGACAGTATAGCTTTCATGAATTTTTGTTTAATTTTAAACATGTTATAATTATGATAATGGTAGATAAAATTAAAATATTAAATAAAAATTATTTTTTAATTAAAAAATTACCGTTAAATTTTCTGTCAAATAAATCCGTTGTTATTTATTTCATTTTTTAAATTAATAATCATCATAATATTTTATGTTGGAATTACCTAAAAAAAAATCCGACAATAATCATGGCAAGAAACGCAAAAATTGATGCCAACGTTACGTCGGATCAATTCTAACGGTAACAGCATCCTAAAATTGGTTATTTTGCAACGTTTATTATCAAATTTTTCGATGATAATTGGCGTTGAAAAGATTAAATCAACTGATAATTATTTATCGGCGGCATTTATATCATTAGAAATAATCTGACTATAACTCTGACAATAATATTATTAGTGTTTAATTTTTTCGCCAATCATCGTAGCATTAAGCATATGTATATATGTATATATATAACACAAATAGGTTAGAAGGATTTTGGGGTTTTCTATATATAGTATAAGATTTAGTAACTTTAAAAATTGACACCTTAATGTGCACAGTATATAAAGACACGTTTTCATGTCCATTAGCATCTTATTCACGTTTTGTGCACTAGATAGATTCATTATGCATTCTTTGTTTTTTGCTTCAGATATATCGTTTCAATTCATTCACTTTCAAAAACATACATTATTGTCTTTGAAAAATGAAAATACATCAGTTCGTTCACATATAAGACAGATGGTGAAAATTCATTGCATATAAAGTTAATAATTAAAAATTATTAGATAATAATTTAATTAAATTTATTAAATTATTTAATAATTTTTAAATATAAATTTCACATAAAAATAATTTTATCAAAATTTCTACCATTAGTTTATTAAACAATCATTTAATAATTATGTAATGGAAATTAGGAACTCAATTTTACAAATCACTGATAAAATAACAATATACAGTAATATAAGTTTAAATTATATTATGAAATAAAGATATTAAATAATTAACATTTTTCTTTCATATTTGTTTTTAATAGTCAGCATTAGTTAATTCTTAATTTTCTTTTTCACTAAAAATATTGATTTCGGTTCTTCATATATCCCTTTTATATATGGTAATTCTAAACGTTTTGGCATCTATATTTAATTAGTTTTGGACAAAAAATACTTATCAAAAGATAGATATTAGTACTAAAAATTTGACAAATTTCAAAAGATGGGATCACATGTGGATGGTAGTAAGCATGTTACAGTGTCACTGACTCACTGTAATATTTTAAGTTGTATTTGTTTATAAATACAAGATAATGAGATAGAAATATAATAACAACAATAACAACAACAACAAAGTCTTATCCCATTAGATGAGGTCGGTTATACGAATCAAACGATGCCATTGAGCTCTATTATGTATTATGTTTACAGAGAAATCGTTTACATGTAGATCTCGTTTGACCACCTCATAGATAATCTTTTTAGCTCTTCCTCTGTCTTTCATTCCTTATTCATATTCCATCTCATCCACCCTCCTGACTGGGTATTCTGTCGGTCTTCTTCTCACATGTCTAAACCACTTGAGACACGATTCTACCATCTTTTCCACAATGAGTGCTACTCCAACTATCTCCCTTATATCTTCGTTCCTTATTTCATCTAATCGCGTATGATCACTTATACATCTCAACATCTTCATCTCTGCTACACTTAACTTATGTTCGTGCTCCCTTTGGCCGCCCAACACTCCGTACCATAAAGTATAACCGGTCTTATAGCAGTACGATCGAATTTACCTTTAAGTTTTAAAGGTACTTTTTTGTCACATATAAAACCAGATGCACTCTGCCATTTTGACCAACCTGCTTGGATCTTATGATTTACATCCTGTTCAATCTCTCCATTATCCTGTATGATGCACCCAATATACTTAAAACTTTTAACCTTTCGTAAGATATTTTCTCCAATCTTCATCTCTATATTAGGGTTTTTCTTTCTCAAACTGAACTTACATTCCATATATTTTGTCTTGCTATGGTTTATGCACAGACCATACACTTTTAGAGCTTCTCTCCATAAGTCCAACTTCTTATTTAGGTCTTTCCTTGACTCTCCCATAAGGACAATATCATCGGCAAAAAGTATGCACTACGGCACAGGCTCTTGGATGTGCTCTTTGAGTACTTTCAAGACTAATGTGAAAAAGTATGGACTTAAGGATGATACCTGGTGTAATCCTATACCAATAGAAAATTTTTCTGTCACGGCACCTTGAGTCTTCACACTAGTTGTGGCCCCATCATACATGTCTTTAATTGCACGAATATATGCATCCTTACTCTCTTCTTTTCTAAAACCTTCTATAAGACCTCCTTTGGCACCCTATCGTACGCTTTTTCCAAATCAATGAACACCATATGTAGGTCCCTTTTATTACTACGATACCTCTCCATCATCCTTCTTAACAGGTATATCACTTTGATGGTGGATCTGTCTGGCATAAATCTAAATTGGTTCTCTGCTACTTGTGTCTCTTTTCTCAACCTCCATTCTATCACCATTTCCCGTAACTTCATGGTATGACTCATGAGCTTGATCCCTCTATAGTTTTCGCAACTTTGTATATCCCTCTTATTCTTGTAGATAGGTACCAAGGTGCTATTTCTTGACTCATCAGGCATCTTCTTTAATTTGACCTTAAAATCTCATTAAAAAGCTTAGTTAACCAATTGATGCCTTTTTCTCCAAGGTCCTTCCAAACCTCAATCGGGATATTATCAAGTCCTACCGCCCTACCATTTTTCATATGTTTTAGAGCCTCTTTTACCTCAAAATCTCGAATCCTTCGATAGTAGTCAAAGTTTTGATCTTCTTCCCTTGTGCATAACCGACCAAAGCTCGAAAGAGTCTTATATTTTTTATTAAATAACTCGTAGAAGTAGCTCTTTCACCTTTCATTAATCTTCTCCTCTTGAGCCAGCACCTCTCCATCCTTATCCTTTATGCATTTAACCTGATCTAAATCTCTCGTTCTTCTTTCATGGCTCTTTGCGATTCTATATATACATTTTTCTCCTTCTTTCGTGCCCAAAGACTGGTAGAGACTCTCATATGCTCTTGTTTTTTACATATATTATATCTTGAGGCACTAAATTAATATTTATATTTTTTTAGGATAAATTACTGAAATAAAATAATTAGACTTTAAATTGATCAGATTAAAACTTTTTCAAACAGCATACATGTTTGCAATTTTTTACTCTATGTAAATTGTTTCAAGGTGTGGTGACTTTTAACTTGAATGTAATCCGCTACAAGAGAGCACGAATTACGTGAAAAAATGTGGATAGCAAAAGAATATGAAACATGCATAATTGCTGAGTATAGCGATTTATAAAGAAATATTAGGTAGCTTATGAAAGGTACCAGATGATAGTTGAAACTAGAATCAGTAAAGAAAACAAAAAAAGAGAGAGTTGAGAAGAGAGAGAGTAGAGCCTTGAATTGAGATCTGCATCTAAATTGTATTTATGTGTTTTAGAATGAATGATATTGGAGTACATGATAGAGTACATAGGGTATATATGCACAGTTGCAAGTGTAACAGCTCAGTATTCTAAAACTAGATTAGAGTTTAACTAACTAACAGATTAGAGTAACTTCTACACACTTTTACATACTTCCTTCACGATCCTATCTCTTTTATTTTCTATCTTCAAAACTCTCAACTGCTTCAAACGAGGATGACATGTTGCTAGGATACTGCAGCATAAGATTTTCTTTGAGATTGAGAAAAGAAGTTGAAGGAAGGGCCTTGATAAAGGTATCTATAATTTGGACAAAGCTGGGAACATGCATTACTTGAACCACCTTGCTTGTGACATAGTCTTTCACA
Organism: Arachis hypogaea; assembly: GCF_003086295.3. NCBI lineage: Eukaryota > Viridiplantae > Streptophyta > Magnoliopsida > Fabales > Fabaceae > Arachis > Arachis hypogaea. The sequence continues at coordinate 12,954,246 of NC_092038.1, forward strand.
AAGTTGAGATCAATTTCAAAATGTTTTGTTTTAGAGTATAGGATAGAATTTGCAACTAGTAGCACAGCACTTTGATTGTCAAAGTAGGCAATAGAAAAACTTTTAGAAGAAATTGCAGCTCATTGAGCAATCCTTTGATCCAAATTAATTCTGCAACTAAGTTAGCCAAGGCTCTATACTCAGCTTCCGTGCTTGAACGATCTACTGCACCTTGTTTTTTAGAATCACTTCCTTAGGTCCTGTGATTTAATGTAACAACCATGAGAATAGAACTCAAAGAAGACATTATTGTCACAACAAAACTGATACACACTAAACAAGTTTTTGGTTATATCAAGCACTAGCAGTAATTTCTGCATTAAAAAATCTTTAGAGCTCAAATTAGTTTTAAACAAGACTTTTCCAACACAATTAATACTCAAATTTGTTCCATCACCAACCACTACTTGATCATTTCCTTCATAGTTTTCTTTCTGAGTAAGATTCTGCAGATCAAAATTTATATGATGTGTGGTTCTTGAGTCTGGGTACCAGGCTGCATCATGAATTGTAGACAGTTCTGCTAAGACACTTGTAAAGTTAGCCCTAGGTTGGTGCACCGATTTTTTTTTATAGCCATGTAAGTATTGTTGATCCTCCTCATATCTGAACCAGCAACTTCTTGTCATATGTCCAATTTTGTTGCAGAGTTTGCATTATGGCCTCTCTTGAGATTCACCCTTGCCAAAGTTTTCTCGATCATAGTTTTGTCCGTAACTCTGAGACCTTCCATAACCTTGTCCATAACCTTGAAATCTTTCTCTATCACTGTTGAACTGTGACTGATGACCATTCGTAAAATTCACATCAGAGGCAAATTGCAACTGCTAACCTCTTCTATAGTTCATGCCTTGTCTATCGATCCACAGTTCTGATACCATGAAAGGTACCACCCTAAACCCTAAATATGAATATTGATTTTTAAAATAGAATAAATATATTTTAAAGTTTTTGTATCTAAAAATAATATTCTATCAATGTTAGAATTATTTAGATGGATAAGTAATAGTGAATATAGAATTATTTAGGATGGATAGAACTAAGTACATTTTTTTATTGAAAATATGAATTTAAAAATATTATATTCAATTCTCAATAGTCAACCTCTCGTTGAACCATTATATATTCAAAATATTTTCGAAGAAATGAAATAATTTGAATTATATAATTTTTTTTGTAAAAATTTAATTAATTCAAGATATTTATTGTTGTTGATTAAAATTAAAAAGTAAATTGAAATGACAATTTAATATTTTTATGCTCTTAAAATATTATTTTTTATTTTTCTAGTATTCTTTATCATTCAATGATCACATTAATATAATTTAATTCAATAAAATTATTTATCATCATTTGATTGAATAAAAATTCTATTTTATCTAAAAATTTTAGGATTTCTCAACCTTAAGATCATCTATGTTAAATTATTAAAAAATATAACTGAGAGCACGGGAGCATCCCTTCATTCAAGAACATGATTGAGATAAGAGAGCTTGGCTCTTGTGATTCTTTGATCTTCGTCAACCAAAATCTTTTGTATCCCTGATAGGGATGAATCACAACCCCACTGTAGAAAAAGAGCTACGGAGGTGAATTTGATGTGTTGGAGACCAAAATCCTGAAGTTATTATTTATATTTGAGTATGATACTCATTAAATTCTAAACTCAAATAAACTAGTATCTATGGTTTTAATCTCATTTATCCAAATTAAAAATAATAATGACTTATTTAATTCAATATTTATGACAATAAATAAAAACACCGTTATATAAGTCATTTAATGTGAAATTACTTAATTTGCAATAATAATTAATATATGTATTGTCCATAAATATATTAAGAAATAATAATTTCCTAACAATCTTCTACTTGGGCTTTACATATATATTTTTCTGAGATAATTACATCTTATAAATTTTATGCGCACATCTGAATGTTATTTTCCTGATTACTTTAATAATCTGGTCTATCTCATATATAAGTTATGAAATTACCATAACTTTTATCACATTAGTGTCGTAACGAAACCACGATGATCGCCATACTAAAATGTTCAATCACATAGATCAAATTTGGATGAGAAAATTCAGAAATTACATACAAAAATCATGTCATGCATGCCTATTTCCAACTGCTCCAACTTGAATAAAAATTCTATTTTATTCGGTGGCAGACTCAGATAAAACTGCAAGGGCAACGCCTAGGCTCATAGCGATGGCGATTAAGTGATGTGTCTGTGGAAAAAGAAGAGAAGAACTTAACAGACTCCCAATGAGAGAGGGGGAATTTACCTAGAGAAAAGGGACTCGGCAGGAGAAATGTGGCGACGGACTCAACAGCGACGGTAATGGGATAAGCAGCGATGACGACATGAACTGTGAAGGAAGATAGGAGTTGTGAGGAGGTAGGCGGCGATGGGCTCAGCAACGACCATGATGGATCTATGAGAATTTTTGTGAAGAAATCGAGAAGAAGAAGACTCTGGATAAGGATGACTGGATTTCTCTTGCATAGCTATAGAGTATATGTGGACTGAAGTTGTGAATCACTGAATTTGTGATGTGAGGCAAATCTTAATTCCTAAAAGAGTAAAGTATCATTTTTTTTCCCAACGTTTGGAGTAAGTCCCAAAATTGTCCCTAACATTTTAATCGTTCTATTTAAGTCTCTAGTGTTTCAAAATTGACTCAATGTTGTCCTGTCGTTAAAGATCCGTTAACAGAATTTCCTGCATGACAAAATTGAGATGATTTTGAAATGTTAAGGATTTAAATAGGACGAAAACGTTGGGGACAAAAACGATACATAGAAATAAATTTTAATTTTATCCTTCAATAATATCAATTTATTACTGTAAATAATTCAATTATTTTTTAATCACATCTAAGTAAATTACACTTATCATATTACTTTCATTCTAAATAAGTTTATTTTTTTATAATTTTACACTTAAAGTAATGTAATTTTTTTATAAATAAATAAATTTTATACTTTCATTCTAAATAAATAATGTAATGTGATTAAAATAAAAATGTCAAATTATAAAAAAAATTATAAGTAATATGATTAAGTAATGAAAGTAAAATTTTATTATTTAGAATGAAAGTATAAAATTTATTTATTTATAAAAAAATTACATTACTTTAAGCGTAAAATTATAAAAAATTAATTTATTTAGAATGAAAGTGTAAAAGTTATTTATTTATAAAAAAATTACATTACTTTAAGTATAAAATTATAAAAAAATTAATCTATTTAGAATAAAACTATAAAATTATAAAAAAATTATAAGTAATATGATTAAGTAATAAAAGTAAAATTATATTATTTAGAATGAAAGTATAAAATTTATTTATTTATAAAAAAATTACATTACTTTAAGCGTAAAATTATAAAAAAAATAATTTATCTAGAATGAACGTGTAAAATTATAAAAAAATATAAGTAATGTGATTAACTAATGAAAGTAAAATTACATTATTTTAAATAAAAGTGTAAAAATTATTTATTTATAAAAAAATTATATTACTTTAAGGGTAAAATTATGGAAAAAAATTAATTTATTTAGAATGAAACTTTAAAATTATAAAAACAAATTATAAGTAATGTGATTAAGTAATGAAAGTAAAATTACATTATTTTAAGAGTAAAATTATAAAAAAAATTTAATTTATCTAGAATAAAAGTAATGTGATTAACTGTAATTTACTTAGACATGATTAAAAAATAATCGAATACTATCTACAGTAAAAAATTGATATTATTAAAGGATAAAATTAAAATTTATTTCTATATCAGGACAACATTGAGTCAATTTTAAAACGTTAGGGACTTAGATAGGACATTAAAATGTTAGACAAGTTTAAGATTTAGCCCAAATGTTGGGGACAAAAACGATACTTTACTCTTCCTAAAAATTGTTTATATGTATATATCTGGGGCAGGTACATCCTAAACTCAATCATGCCCTATCCTGAGCAAAATTAGCCCCGACTCGCGTCAAGTTATTATCTTTCCCAACTGGGTATGGAGGGGTCGGGTACCCGCATTTTTGGGTATTCCTACCAAGTCTAACCACATATTATATTGATGCTCCATTTATTAAGAGTTTATTACCGTTAGCCAATGGATTGCTACACATAAGGTGAGATTCTAACTCCTAATAGTTGTTTAAGCGGACGAGTGAGATAATCACTCAATAAACTCAAATTAATTAAGACAAAATACTAATTATTTTTAATATTTTAATATTAAAAATTTTGAGAGTTTAATTTTAATTATAACTTTGTAAAATATTTATAATAATAATTACTATATATTTTTTATTTAATTTTTATATAATTTTATATATTATCTCGTTCAAAATATAAAAACATACACTAGTATTAACAAAAAAAAGAATATATATATATATATATATATTTATTGTGTTAGTATCTCTTTATTGTTAATTGTATTTTTTTTGTATTTCTTTTGTAATTGGATAAAAATTTTAATATAAATAATATTTAAATTTTATTTGATACAAAATTCAAGATATAGTCTATAAATCTGCAATGATGAATGTTGCTGATATAAGTTAAAATTTGGATATTTACAAAAAATATGTGCACATATTTTTTCATAAAAATTAAGATAATACTATGTTTTTTTTTTAACTTATCTAATTATTTTATAAATTTTTTTGTTTTATATTTTTATTTAGTGTTTGCAAAAATTAAAAAAAAAAGATGTATGGGCTTAAATATATTGAATAATATTTTTTATTAAATAAATCTTAGATATAAAAAAAATAATTAATCTTGACATACAAGTGATTTTGCTCTATAAGTCTTACTTAATTGATGTTATGCTCAAACGCGCCTGTTACGCACATATGTTTCACACGCCTCTAACAGATTTCAACTCAATCAACGCGCGAATATATAATTTCATTTTTTCAAATGATTTCATTTCCTTTTTTTGAATTTATTACCTTCTCTCTTCGATCTCTTTCGTGCGTTTCTCTCTACTTTTTCTTTCGTCTTTTACATGCATTTCTCTCTGCTTTCTCCTTCTTCCTTTATGTGCTTCAGATTTTTTATTGTGCGTTTATCCATTATTTTTTAATATCAAGCTATAAAATCGTTTTTGAAGATAATGGATTATTCAACTCCAGATTGTCAGGTGAACCAAAGCGAAGTGGATTTTGAAACTGAATCCAATGAAGTTTCTGAGGTGTGATTTAGTTTTAGTTAGTAATTGAATCTGAATTTGAATCCAATTAGTAGTTTTTTTTATTGTGTAGCTGAATAATGCGTGAACTTTGCCTGTGATATTTGCTGTTTATTCTTCCTTGTTTGAATTGAATCTAATGTACTAGTTCTTATTAGAATTAAAATAATTTTGTCCATTTTATATCAGACATTCGGGTATAGATCAATAATAATTGGGTGTATTTCAGAAAAGTTTAGGTGTATTTACAGTTTATGACTTTTCATCTGACAGAGGGTGAATTGTCTTATTATTTTAGTTAAATTGTTTTAGTTTTTGTTTAATTATGATTCATGAATCTGATTTTCTTACTTTTGATGATAGTTTTATAGTTGTATTTGTATTTTATAATTTATGCTTGTTTTAATATGGTGTATTTTGAGTGTATTTTGCAGACCTTCTGTGGTGTTGATGACCAGTTTGTCTCCAAGGTTGGGTTGACTTTTAACACCCTTGAAGATGATGCAAAATTCTACAAGGATTATTCGAATGTTACATGTTTTTCTACAAGAGTTTGGAGCACAAATAAGAAGAAAAATAAAATTAAGAATTAATTGATTACATGTAGCAGAGAGGAAAAATAGAAATAAAAATATCTCCGACTGAGAAGACAAATCCCTCAGCTGGTTTAAATTGTCCTGCAAGAATTTATATACATGTATTGAAGGATGTTGGTGTTTGGATCATTTCGAAGGTCGTGTTGCACCATTTACATCCTTGTTGTCCAGATCAAGCACAGATGCTCAAACAGCACAGGGAACTAAGTATGTTCGTGCGTCGTACAATAGAGAATAATGAGGAAGCCGGTATCAGACCTAGCAAAACTTTCCAATCATTTGTTGCAGCAGCCGGGGGTTACCACGAGTTAAATTTGATCAAAAAAGACGTGAGGAATTACATCACTAGAGAAGTGCGGAATGTTTTGGAACAAGAAGATGCAAAAGAATTGGAAAATACTTATTAAGAATGAAAGAGAAGAATCATAATTTCTTTTTCGAGCTCGAACTCGAGGACGATCAGTCCATTAAGCTTGCTTTTTGGGCGGATGCAAGGAGCAGAGCTGCCTGTGAGTATTTCGAAAATGTTATTTCATTTGACACCACCTATAATACAAACAGGTAACATGTTGTTCTGGTTTATGATGTTGAATTAATGTTATTTTATAAATTTGCTGCAGAGGTGTATATTGGAGGTTTTTTAGTGTATAAGATAATGATTTGGGTGTATTTTGTTGACTTTAATTTTGTTTTGTCGTAATCTGTTTCAAGTATAATCTGGTTTATGGTTCTTTTGTCGGGGTGAATCACCACGGTCAGTCAACACTTCTTGGATGCGCTTTGATGAAAAACGAAGATATTGAATCATTCAAATGGTTATTTCAATGTTGACTTTGTTGCATGGGAGAAAATGCTCCGAAAGGGATTCTCACCGATCAATGTGCATCGATGTAAAGGACTATCGAAGCTTGTATGCCCACAATAATTCACCATTGGTGTATTTAGCATATCATGAAGAAGATTTCAGAAAAATTATACGGCTACAAGGGATAATAGAAATCGAACAAAAAATGAGCCATGTTGTTTGAAACTCTCATACCAAAGAATCATTTGATAGGAATTGGGATAATTTTTTGCTGAAGTATGGTCTTGTGGATAACAAGTGGCTTTCAGATAATGACGTTTAAAATATGCAGCAGAGGTGTAAAATTCATGTTTTTGGGTGTATTATAGTCTGATTTGGGTGTATTTTGCAGATCTTTATGAAGACCGTCATATATGGGTTTCAATTTATCTGGATCACCACTTCTGGGTCAGGATGAGAAGCACACAAAGGAGCGAGAGCATGCATTGTTTTTTTAACAAGTTCATTACCCAGAATAGCTCACTTATTCAATTTGTCAAACAATACGATAATTGCCTCGGAAGCAGGGAGCAAACAGAGAGAGAATCAGATGCTGCATATTTTCACATAGCCATACCGTGTGCAACAAAATCCTCCATAAAAGCTCAGTTTTAACATGTGTACACTCACCAAAAGTTTAGAAAAGTCCAAGCACAATTCAGAGGGAAGGTGAATTGCATCACAAGATTAATGAACTCCGCTTTAGGCTATTTAGTATACAAAGTTGGAGAACAAGTTTTCATCTCAATATTCAACAAGTTTGTGGTTACTTACGACTTAGTAGCAGCCCAAGTGAAATATTAGTGCTTATTATTCGAATCAAGAGGGATATTGTGCCGTCATGCCCTAAGCGTGTTAAGTTTTGAATGAGTAACCCAAGTGTCACCGAGATATATATATTGGAACGATGGGGCAAGAAGGTAAAGAGGCGACACAAACACATCAAGAGTAGTCACAACGAGCCACTATTGGAGCCAAGAAGCAAGAAGTTTGACAAATTGGTATTTTCTTCGCAAAATATATACGAATTTACATCAGAATCTGAGGAGCTGACTACCATTTTACACCGTGCCTACGATAACGTCATGGTTGAGATGGAAGAACTAAAAGCTAAAAGGAAGGGGACATGTTCGTTATCTCACGAAAATGCCAACTTGGAATCCGTTAACGAGTTTCAAAGCCCTCCAAGGGTTCGAACAAGTGGACGTCCAAAAAATAGGCTAGGTTCAAAGTTAGACAAACAGGTTGCAAATGCCTCAAAGAAGAAGAAAACGAAAGCTCTAAGCGAGGTAAAAGTGATATTTTTTAAATAGGTGGTAATTGAGTTTAATTATTTTGTTAATAGTTTTGCTATTATGTGAGTCTATTATTTCGAGTTAAACCTTTTTGATGTTGCATCAGTGGTGCAAGTAAATTCCAGCCAATATCATGGACATGTTATGAATTATCAGTTCAGGGATCCAGCAGCAATGGATAGGTTCTTGGGTGTATAGTTACAGGATATTAATGTAACGCTCAATTTTTTGGGTATATTTCTGAATTCTCTTGTGTTTGAAATTTTAATTTTATATTTTTCAAATGCTGCTATTTATATTAGAAATTAGTGTTTTGTTTTGTTTTTAGGGTTTAGGGTTTAGTGTTTATGATTTTGTGTTTTAAGGTTTAGGGTTTAGGGTTTAGGATTTTAGGATTTAGGGTTTTACAGTTTAGGGGTTTAGGGTTTAGGGGTTTAGGGTTTTAGGGTTTAGGGTTTTAGGGTTTAGAGTTTTAGGGTTTAGGGGTTTAGGATTTAGGATTTAGGGGTTTAAGATTTAAGGTTTTAGGGTATATATTTGGGTGTATACGGGTTATATTTGGGTGTATAATTAAAGTAATTGGGCGTATTAGTTGGTTTGGTGTGTTCTTTTATTTTTTTTTTATACCTATAATTTACAACTTTTGAATACAACACAGACAATTTATTTATACAAACAAATTTTATAATATAACCGCATTAAATATTGACAAAATTTACAAGTATTCAAACTATTTCAAGACTAGATAACACTGAAATTAATCACTGTCACTATAGATATCATATGAATCTACTTGACAATATGGACTCAACAATGCTGCAGATGGCTTGGACAATCTCATTGCTTCACTTCCCCTGATCGCTGTATCTCTGTCACAATTCATCTCATGAAAAAGAATTCGGGAAGTAAATTCAACTCTAAAGTGGTCCACTTCCGCCTACAGTTTAAAATAATATTCTTTTAATCAACTCTGTTAATTTAGAAAAGTAACAGAGAGTCATATAGTTTTAAACACAATTACCTGAGTCCAATTGTCCCACTCATACTTTCCCTTTTTAACATTTTGAGACTGGATTATTTCAAGCCATTTCATTACATAAACAGCACAATCAAAGCTGGAAACCAAAAATAATTTAGCAAATTAAAATAGGACAGTAAGAGAAAACACAATTTTTAGAGTGAAAGATTTATACGGTGTTTGTTAGCCTGAAATGTCAATGTATGGAGGTTCAATTTTACGATCTTTTTTCCTGAGAGGTGCCCCCAGCATATATCCTAACTCTCGAAATCACGTACCCCTAAAAACAAAAAACAAAGTAAAATATAAGAAAGAATAAATCTAATAAATGAATACACCCAAAGGATCACAATGTACACCTTACTTTAAATTGAAATACACTCAAATTTTAAAATACAAAAAATATAATCAACTTACAACAAATTTATTTAAATTCATTCTGGGTTTGGAGGGACACTCATTGTGATATGGGTCATGTATATAAAATTTTTTCTTTCTTATGTTAGCCATCCATATTCACCAATACTCTGAATAGCAAACAGGTGCAAAAATCTTAAGCATGTCCACATTGAATAGTGTTTTAGTTTAATTCACACATAACCAAAGAATTGTGATAAGAAGTTTTAGAAATGAAAACTTACATATGGATGTGATGCTAATTTTTTCAAGTCCAAAAAAGGTATAAACATTGGGTAGTCTTCGACCATAAATGGCTTTTTGGATTTCGGTTGTAAGAACTCCCCACTTGCATGATTTCCAATGACCATGTTCTACAACATTTGTGAAACACCAAAAGAAATCTTTTAATACACCCAAAAAATTACACAAATACACCCAAATTTTATTACATTACACCTTACCACAATATTAGGTGGGAGATAGTAAATTTCGTCCTGAAATCTTTTAATATTTTCTTGGTTCAGAATCAGACACATAGCAGTGACAATCTACAAAAACAAAATACCCAAATTAATTACATCAATCTATATTGCAGTCACATGTCATAATATAATCATTAATCTTATTCTAATTTTACGTCAGCTTCAATATATGAAGTAGCTTTTAGAGATGTAAAGTGGACTCCTGACAACATCAATGGTTTTTGGGCATTGAGTGTGCAAACAGGATCATACTCATTAGTACTTTCATCCCCGTATGTCCTTATACGTGTGGCCCAGGGGTAGCATTTTTCTTTCATTTCGGCCGACATTAAATTGCTCCTTGCAGAAGTTTTAAACTTGTCAAAAATTTGGCCCACAGTCTGTTTTTCAATTGGGGGACTTTTACCCTTTGCAAAATCCAGTGCTGTCTTTTCTCCACTCTTTGCAATTTTTTTCACCAGCTTATCTAATTCTTCTATTAGTATTGTGGTTTTTGGACTTTTTTCCACCTGAGGTTCTGGTTACCCCTCCCCCTCTTGGGTCTGTATTTCTTCTTGGCTTGAATCAGTGAAGCCAAAATTGAATGATGGCAACGAAAATTCTCTAGGTACATAGGATGCTGTCCGGGCCATCATCAATAGTGCAGCGGCAGTGGCTTCAGGAGCTAGATCATTGCGTGTTGACATATATCGTACTATAAGAATAAGAATAGATGAATGATATCGAAAACCAAGTTCAATTGTGCTGAACTTACATTTTTGATGGAGTTGGTGGCATCGTCGGTGTGCTTTTATCAACTTTCTGGGGTTGTATGTGGAGTGCTGTAGGGTTAGAGAAAACGAATCAAATTATAAAAAAATCAACTACAGCTCAATTTTCAAAATATACACCCAAAGAAGAAAATAATACACACAAACAATAATTAAATACACCTGAATATTATTCCTCACCTCTCTGTTGGGGGGATGATTCAAATGGTGGCATAGGGCTTGCTGATGTTGTCTAGGATGAAGGCAGGTATAGTTGAATTGAAACTCTAAACAAGACAAAAATAAAATGATAAGAAAATCTTTTAAAATAGATGATTAGAAGGTTGAAATTTAGTTGTAAAACTTACATATTATACAGTTCAGAGGGTGGTTGAAAAACAACCATCTGTTGTTGAGCTGGGTCACTGACCGATTCTTCTTCCCGACTCAACTTGAAGTCCACCCAAATAAGAAAACAATACACCCAAATAATAACCAAATACAGCCAGAAAGGCTCTTTTTTTTAGAACTTACATAGTTGCAGATTTTTATTTTTTTTCCTGCCTTTTTTTCTTGAATAAAACATTATAGGGCTCTTTGTTCTAAAAAAGATATATGCAGAATTAGAAGAATATGAAAAAAAAAGAATTTAGAAAATGGCATAAGAAAAAGAAATTACATGCAATCCGAAGGTTTTTACACTGCTTTGATCTGTTTGTCCTTGAAACAAAAGATCAGCTTCGTTTGCTAAGTTCACATCCGGCATTCTAAGTATAAAATAAATATCATTCAGTAAAAATACTATTTAGTTAAATTAGGAAATCAAAATTCTATCAAGGTTCCTCTGAGTCTTCTTCAGACTCAGACTCAGAGGAAAAATCAACTTCAGTCTCTAATGGATCACTCTCAGATGATGAACTTGCCTTCTTTTTTTTTGTTTTTTTTTTCTTCTTTCTTTTCTTTTTTTTTCATTTCTTTCAATTTCTTTTTTGTTTCTGTCATTTTGATGATGCCTTGAAACAATAGAAATGTTAGTTTTCAGCATCTACATAAATAAAAGACACCCAAATTAGAGAAGGTATTCTATTTGCTTACCATATGACCATCTATCTCTGCTCTCATCCTTGTAACCAGTTGCTTTCTATTCCAGTTGCTAACTCAGGGTAGTCCAGGGTTTTCTTCTCTTTTCTTGTCCTTGTTTTTGGCTAGATGAAAATATATTATCATCAACGCATAGAGACATCCGTTGGTTGATTTTTTTCTTTTCAGACAATAATTTGTAATGCCTTTGATGATGAAATTCAGCACATGGGTGCCCCAATTGCCCTCCGTTATTTTCTACATCTTAAAAATTGGTGCTATGTGCACGGGAGATACTTTGTTTATTGTAGTTGGCAACAAGAATGCCATCTGAATATAGAGGATGAAAATCCTCTTGAATATCAGGCGATCTTGTTCGTTTTCAACACCGATACTCATCATGTCATCGGTCAGATTCTTTAGCGTGTTCCCTTGGAACCTTCTAAAAGTCAGTTTGTTTTCTTCAGAAAGTTTCTTATAACTCACTTTATCAGGAAATAGATCTCCTACAAAAAAGAAAATAATTTATTACTTAAAATACACCTAAATACCACTCATATACTCCTAAATTTATTACTTGATTATATGAGATCATAATAAGATATTATGAAGAATATATTACAGAGAATGGAAGTATAGAGATTTTCTGTAATCAGTTACCTAACGCGTTGAGGCCAAGGGTAGCCCCTATTGTTTTGGGTTTAACTTTAAAGGAACCATAACTTGTTTCCAGTGTGTTTTTGCCCAATTTAAAGGAGTTAGCCAACTCCCTTAATAGTTTGTGAGGCACATTCATTGGTAGAATGTGCATGAGTACACCAAAACCTAATTCACGAACGATCGCTTTCTTTGGCTCGCTCATCTTTTCGAATTTTTCACTCAATGGTCAGAGTCATTTAAATAACCTATATTTGTATTAGGAAAAATTGACTTGTTCTAAGATATATATATCCGCTTACATTGTATTTTTTTCACCTTAGTTCTTGGTTGTCATTTTTATTGCAAGGAAAAAGAAATACTGTCAATAGATAAAAAATACACCCAAATATCAGAGATATACACCCAAATATCAGCCACATACACCCAAATCTAGTCTTTATACACATTTTATTTTTTCAATTAAACGAAATTAAATGAGTTCAAAATCGTATTCAACTCAACCAAACATGCATAAAATGACACTACAAGGTCAAGCACAATTAGAATAGCACCAGTTACACTTCAATACTCTTAATATATATCAATCTCATACACCTCTACTTTTTTTTGGATTACATGACATTATATGAGTCCAGAATGATATTTAAGTTCAAAATGCCACTAGAAGCACCAGTCACATTCAAAATCCGACATATACACCCAGAAATCCACCATACAAAGTTTATATGTATACATACCTACTTAAAAAATATGCAAACAAGTACAAAACAGAATTTATATGTATACACCCAAAGATCATTTCACTTGAAATTCAATACACGTTAAACCATTCACTAGAAATACGTAAAATAGCGTAAATGACTTGAACAATTTCATCAGAACAGTAATATGAGATCTAAACCAAGAACAGTGAAACAGAGAGAGAAATACGACGATATAGTGCTTCGATTTCGAAATCAGAAATAGAAATGTGAAAAACCTAGAAGAAAAATAAAATAGTACCTTGAATAATGTTTGTTCGTTCTTTTTGGTATTTTGTGATGGAGATTTGAATGTTTTCTTCTTGATTTCTTCTATTTTCCGCGAGGAGTTGGACGGTTTCTTTAGAGCTTTGTTTGGTTTCGAACATAGCTTGAATCTCGAGGGTTTGGGTATTGATTGAGGAAGAAGAGGAAGAGTCTTTCATAATGAGTGCGCTTTCGAAAAACGAAATGGTTGAGTAACGTGCGTGGTTTTTACGCTCGAGTGTGGGGAGTGTGGTCCGCGTAATTTTTGTTGAGTTTGGGCCAACTTGTAAAACTTGTAAGCCAAAAAAATTTGAATGTGTAACAGACCTGATAAAAAAATTAATATTTTTTATGCATCATACAAGTACATTATACATACATTAATTGGCCCTAAATCAATTATTAAAACAACATAAATCAATCACATTTAATGAAATTTGTCAAAATCTATTGCAATGGATATTTGGAAGGGTAAAAAAAGAAGCAAATTCTATTAAGTTTATTCAATAAAGTTTCACTGATTTGGGAATTGTAATACATTTTTTTAAATGTGCTTAAAACAAAATTTTAAAATGATACTGATTCAAAAATTATTTCCCCCTTTTTAGCTAATTCAACTTTTTTGCTATGTACAGGCATATCATATGATCATCCAAATACTGTTTCTATTAGTTTTATTTGTTTCCCTTTTTCTTCGACGAAAACAATTGTTTCCCCTACAAAAAGTATAAAGTACTGATAACAGAGTACAAAAAGCTTGTTTCCAAACTTTTTTGGGTCAAATGTTCCTACAAACATGACAGGCATATGTTGTTTTCTAAATTTCTCTCTTTCAAGGTTTTTGTGTAGATTCTTTTCTTGGATCCTAAAAACCCAATAGGCCAATAAATTAAAGATTTAGCATGTGAAGATTTAACCGAGATGGTTTGGACTTTGAGGTGTGAATAGAGGTAGCTTATGGGGAGGGGTAAAATTTTTTGGGTCGATGGTCTCAAAACGTTTGGATCATTAAATGGTCTCATAACAAAATATATTTTTAAAATTTTTTAATAACTGTTAAATAATTTTTTTTAATTTTAATTACAAATTAATCCCATATATTTTATTTAATTATAAAAATTATTTTTTATTTTATAAATTATTATTTTATTATTCATCTATTATGTTTATTAATAATAAAAAACAAAAACAATAACGAATTAGATCTTTCATTGATCGTAATAAACTGTTTGGCAATTTCAATCGATTAAAAGTTTATCTTTGATCCGTAACATTCGTTTAAGGTTGTGAAATCGTGTTTCTTAAAAAATTCAATCGATTGGATTAACAAAACAATTGATTGAATTTCAGGTTTTCCATAATTCAATTCAATCGATTGGACTTCACGTTATCACAGAACAATTGATTGAAATTTGCAAGGCAGTATGATTTTTACAAAAATCAATCAATTCGTCATATTACCCAATTGATTGAATGATGACTAGAATAATCGATTTTTTATATTACCCAATCGATTGTTATTTTTATAATCACTTGAAAGCTTGTTATTAGAGTGAAGAAAATTATCACTACTGACATTTGGAGCTCCATTGAGTGCAATTTTCCGCTGGTTCATGATTACTGTTGTAGGAAACTCATTCGATTGGGTTACAGTGATTATCTTCTTATTATTGACTTTGTCACTATTTGGTACATCTATGACTTTTCTAAGAAGAAACTCGTGGCAATTGTGCATGTGAATGCGTTGGATGAAATTGGAACAGTGTCTAACATTTTTCGTTGTCACCACACAAGCAAGGAAAGTCTGCAGGTGAAATAATGGATTTTGAGGAAGAGTCATTCACTGATCCTAGTAATCGTATTAACATTGTTCCTTATGTCAGAGTCAATCTCCAAATCAATGGTATTTTTTTTGCTAAGGTTGAATCCAAGGATAATCTTAAAGTTAGTCCCTATGAGAAGCACTATATGTAAGTATGCACCTTTCTTTTGTCTCTGTTTTTTTTATTATGAATTTATGAAACCGCCTCAAACTTAATTAATTTATGCCCTATCCATTATGGACAGATTTGTTGTTGGATGAAATTGGGA
Organism: Arachis hypogaea; assembly: GCF_003086295.3. Taxonomy (NCBI): domain Eukaryota; kingdom Viridiplantae; phylum Streptophyta; class Magnoliopsida; order Fabales; family Fabaceae; genus Arachis; species Arachis hypogaea. The sequence continues at coordinate 12,969,722 of NC_092038.1, forward strand.
GCCAACCATAGCCAAAGACGTCTTCTGTCATCCATGATTTTGTGGAAGGAGATTACTATATGGATAAATTGGGCATATCAAATGATTTTTCCACAAGTAATTTCGAGAATGCAAAAATATCAGCGGTGTTCATTTTTTTTCACTCTAATAACAAGCTTTTAGGTGGTTATAAAAATAACTTTTGATTGGGTAATATAAACAATCAATTGAATTATAAAAAACTCACATTCTAGTCATCGTTCAATCGATTGGGTAATATGACCAATCGATTGATTTTTGCAAAAACCATACTGCCTTACAATTTTCAATCGATTGTTTTGTGATAACCTGAAATTCAATCGATTGAGTTACGGAAAATCTGAAATTCAATCGATTGTTTTGTTAATCCAATCAATTGATTTTCTAAGAAACACGATTTCACAGCCCTGGACGAATGTAACAGATCAAAGATAAACTTTTAATCGATTGGGATTGTCAAAAAGTTTATTACGATCAATGGAAGATCTAATTCGTTATTATTTTTATTTTTTATTGTTAATAAACATAATAGATGAATGATAAAATAATAATTTATAAAATAAAAAATAATTTTTATAATTAAATAAAATATATGGAGTTAATTTGTAATTAAAATTAGAAAAAGACTATTTAAAAGTTATTAAAAAATTTAAAAAACATGTTTTGTTATGGGACCATTTCATGGTCCAAACGTTCTGGGACTATCGAATTCTTAACCCTGTTTCAATACCAAAAGATATATTTTTAATTAAACACGCACAATTTACTGAATTTAGACCATGCTTTTCTGTAGATAACACTTGGCCTTTAGTTGGGCAAATAAAGAATTTGTGGGTCTCTTGTAGGAATGATTATGGACTCGTCCGAGTCGGGTTTAACTAGATTCGAACTCAATTCTAAAAGGCTATTAAATTCATTTTAACTTGATCCAAAAGTTATCTGAAATAAATTGAATTAAATCAAAGTTAATTCAATATAAAATTAATATATATAAATTTATAAATTTTATATATTAAAATAATAAAATTTTATTTTTAAAATTAAATTTAATTAATTTTATATTATATTTATATTAAAATAAATGATTTTAAAACAAAAATAATATTATATAATATTAAAAAATATTAATTAAAGTATAAAAATATAATATAGCATTACTAATTTTATTTTAAAATATATATTTTAATTGTAAAAAATAATTTTGGACAGACTCAAGAACTTGAAACATAATCTGAATTCAACCCAAAAATAATACAAGATAAGAATTACAAATCCAAACCTAACAAAAAATATGTTTTGGATCTGACCAAATTTCAATATCAGACCAGATCTTAAACACCCTTAGTTTCTTATCAAACTGCACTAAGGTCTAAATCTTAAGAGTGAGCAACTAAGATTTGACATAAATAGAAAATTTATAGGTCTTTTATTAAAATGCATCATGGTTTAAATCTCAAAAGTAAAATATAAAACTTTTTTTAGTGCGTAGAATAACACAGAAAAAAATCATGTTTCTCTTTTTTTTTTAAATTATTTCTCATAATATTTCTCAGCTTTCTAAATTTCATTTAAGCCTTGTTATTAACTAATAAACTACTCTACATACAAAGCAAAATTTGAACATTAATACTTATTTAAGCGAACAAATAAACCAATAATTTAACTAACCCAAGTTAAGTTATATGCTTTGTCCATCTAGAATGTCCCGCTTGGTTTGTATTCTCTTGCTACTTGAAAAAAGAGACAGAAAAAATAAAACAACATGCAAAGATTTTGTGTAAGACTATATTGGCTATTGATAACAGAATAATATAATATATTAAAGACAACTCATAAAAGATAGAGATACAAAAATTAATATTTTATATTTTGTTTAGTCATAAATTTAATATAAGAAAAAATAAATGATAAAAGTTAAATTTATTTTTTTTTCACACAAAAAATTTAAGATAAAAAATATAATAATACAAAATATAATTATGAAAAATTAGTTAAAATACTAAAAGAAAAAATAAAAATTATAGTTATTTCTTTTATTAATATTCCTATATTTTTTGTTAAAAATAATATTATAATATATTAATTTAATATTTTAAAATATAATATTTGTGTCTATCTTTCATCTGTTTTTTATATTTTTATATTTCTATGTTAGTATTTCGTTTTTTAAACAAATGCAGCCTCAACAGATTTATAAAAAATTGAGAATTTTTTTTCCTAAATTTTGTCCATGCACTAAACTTTTACACCCAGAGACTAAGAAGCCCTCTGTTTCAGCCCTATTTCAGTACCCAAAAACCGAACATACGTGTTTCCCGTTTGTTTTCTTGGTCCAATTCCTTAACGTTATGACCAAAAGCAAAATTCTTGAATCTTTTAGCCAACTAAAAAAAAAAAAATGGTGGAGAGGCTTAACGGAAATTGGCGAAGTAGCTTTAAGTTGTAACCCTACCCACTAACCAAAGTGATACCTAAGAAGTGATGGCAAAAGAAAAACAAATTATATAATGCAAGTATACGATACACGCTCAATTAAGAAAAAATAATAAAATACATAATCTATGTTATAGAAATATCATTTCTCATTGTCCTAAAGCTACATGCAAATGGAAAATGCTACGCGTCTTTTTAAATTTAGTCTTTAATTAATTTTTTAATTTAAATAATATTATTTAATTAAATTTTAATTAAAATATATTTTTAATTTATAGATAGACATGTTAGTAATTAAAATTAATTTAAATTTTAAATATTATAATTTTTTTAACCTGCTTACTTCATAAAGTATTTATTTTAATATTTTTTTCTCTCGTACATTATTTCTTTTTCTCTCTCACGTTCTTCACAAAAAATTTTATAGAAGAATACTATTCTTCTGCAGGTAAATTTATTAGTTCATACTTAATATTTTATTATTATTATTAGATGAGTCGTGCTATTTTGTTCCTATTTGAGTCGAATGAAATTTTAATAAAATTATATCAACATTTAAATTAAATCATAAATGAAGAGTAAAAGACAAATAGATCATTGACTTTTTAAAACAAGGACATTTTCGTCCCTCAAGATTGAAAAATACATTTCAATCCTTCACATTTTAAAACAGTTGACAATTATACCCCTCCGTCCATTTTGGGCCAAAAACGGCAACGGAGCCAGTTGACATGGAGGGGTAGAGAATGACGTGTCCGTTACACTTGCTGAAGTGGATTTGAACAAATTATTAGTGGACAAATTCGTCCCTTAAGTCCAAAACGACGCCGTAAGCATGAGTGAGCCCTATTTCATCAAAATGTAAGGTGGAAGCCATGGCTACTGCTTGTGCGATCGTCCATGACGAGTGAGGGGGGTTCTTCATGCACAAGACCTGGAAACACTTTGGGAGGTGTGGCTCATGCTAAGCCCCTCAGTCGCCATAGTCTCTGTCGTCGCTACGCCATCTCAGTCGCCACTCGCTTTTCATCTCTCTGTGTGTGCCTCTCTGGTTCGCTTCTTTCTTCCTCTTAACTTGTCGTAAGTGTTTTTTTCTTTGTTATGATTTCTCTTGATCTTATCGTAGTGTTCATAGAGATGATAAATTGATGCGTTTGATCAATGTATTTTTTCTTTACATGACTGCGTTTAACATGCTTGATGAAATGTCCCAATAATAAATAAGTTCTTTCTGTCGTGTGTTTTGGTCCTTTACTACTAAATTGCACCATTAGTTGAAAGGTGTATTTACTTATTCTCTCTCAATTGTTCACGGTGATTATTGTGTGATTTTCTATTCTTGATTTTTTTTTATACTTTCTTCTATTGCTTATGTAATGTAACTTTTATTATTCTCAGTTGCTTGATTTTCTTTTGATAAAATGATTTTGTGCTCTATTGTTAATTTGAACTCTTAAATATAAATTTGAAATGAATACATGAATCCATTCTTACGTGTTTTAGTATTTATGAATGTTCAACTTGGTTGTTTCTTAGAAATTCTAAGTTTGTACCTTGGGTTTGTTCCTTCATCCTTTTTGCAATGATTCAACCCACTTATTCGGTTCTTGGTGGCTTGCATTGATTATTGTATGGACTTTTCTTTTGTTATGTGAATGGGTGAATTAATAAGAGTAATGTTTTATTATGAGGTTGAAGAAAGAGGATTGAGAATTGGGATTAGATTCTAAATTATATGTTCACATTTAACTTGTGAATAATTGTTTCTGTGTTAATTTCAGGTTCTCGAGGAGATCAATCCTCAATTTTAGCGGTCCTAAGAGATAGATTCGACGAAATATTTGTGTGAGTGGACAATATTTTTATGGTTATTTCTAGTGTATTTTTTAGTGCCTAATAATCTGGTCTCCATTCCAGCTGCCAAGAATGGGACAACCCAAAACCCCAACTGCTACCTCTAAATTCAGACCTAAGCAGACAATTAGAAGGTTCTGAACAAGTGCAAATCCACCTTTAAATCCACCACCAAGTCCACTCCCAGATATATCCCAGACTCAAAGCACCAGTACCAGTATGGCACCATCAGAGGAGACCTTGAAAGTAATTGGCAGTGAGACCACAAGAATTTTCAATTTCATCCCAACTCCTGGATCCAACAATCAGAAGAACTGAACACTATTGAATGAATTTCTATTTTTTGTCCTAGTCTTTAGTATGAATTGAACAACACTGTCTACTTATCGTAGTTTGGCAAACTTGTTTACATGCCAACCAAATATTTTGTTATTTTGTGAAAAACATATGCTGTTATATTTTGGATTAAGACAGATACATTGTTGTTTCTATTTTGGTTATAATCTATGCATAATTACTACCTTATATAATAGGTGATTCACAGTATTTTTTACTTGTTCAATAATGATAATTTTCATTAAATAGCCAACAATAACAATTTTCATTACATCATCAACATTGTACATCAAATCATCCTCACCACTTTAAGAAACATACAGCAACAATAAAAACAACTACACTAATCAAAGTAATATGTCATAAACTCATTTTTTTTCCTTCTCAATACATAACAGTTTTCTCTCCAACTCTTCCATTTTTTTTCCAATTCCTGACTTCGCACCAGTTGATCTTCAACGTCTACTCCTCCAACATCATCCACAGCACCCAATGCTTGAGACTCCGTGGCCTTAATTTTTTTCAGGTGCTCATCAAGTCAGACAAAGTAACAGCAATACCGTTCTTTAACCTGGAGCAAATTTTCAGATAATACCGTAATTAGACACGTTACAGTCTCATCCAACTACTAACAAAATAGTTACTGAACTTGAAGAATGGACACCCAAGAAACATCTTATTGGGATTAGATATTATTCTTGACTTGTAAAAAATGGTATAAACGCCACAGAAGCACTTTGGCGCAACCCCATCTCGATCACATTTTCCTGCAACAGTGCAAGAAGATCCCTGTCCAGGTCTTGTGCATGAAGAACCCCTCTTACTCGTCATGGACGAACACAGAAGCAGCGACCATGACTTCCACCTTGCATTTTGATGAAATAGGGCTCACTCATGCTTATGGCGTCGTTTTGGACTTAAGGAAATGTCCACTAATAATTTGTCGCAATCCACTTCAGCAAGTGTAACGAACATGTCATTCTCTACCCCTCCATGTCAGCTGTCTCCGTTGCCATTTTTGGCCCAAAATGGATGGAGGGGTATAATTGTCAGCTGTTTTAAAATGTGAGGGATCGAAATGTATTTTCCAATCTTAAGGGACGAAAATGTCCTCGTTTTAAAAAGTCAGGGACCTATTTGTCTTTTACTCGTAAATGAATTATCAGTCGATACATCAATATTCTTTTCTTCTTCTTCCCTTTCCTTTTTCTTTCTTTCTTTTGTTTTTTTAATCTTTATCTCTACATTGATTAGAGAAAACCACCAACATAAAATCATTAAAACCGAATTAAAGATAAATAAAGGAACAATTACACATCTAAAATTATTAAGTTATTCAAAAATTATTTTTAAAACAAATCCAAAATTATAAATCTAAAATTTAAATTTAAACATTAAAAATAAAATTAATTTTTTATATCTTATTAGATTAAAACTCATCTAATATTTCTTTTCTTTTAATGGTTAGAATTTTTTGTTATTTATTTGAATATTAACGCTTTAAAAATGATTAAAATATACGTAAAAATTCGTTTTTATTTTCAATTGTAACACATCTAAAATTATTAAGTGACACAAAATATTTCTGAAATACATCCAAAATCATAAATCAAAAATTTAAATTTAAACGTTAAATATAAAATTAATTTTTTATATCTTATTCGTTAAAAACTCATCTAATATTTCTTATTTTTTATTATTAGTTAGATTTTATCGTTACTTATTTGAACATTAACGCTTTTAAAATTATTAAAATGTATGTTTGTAAAAATTGATTATTTTTTTCAATTATTACACATCTAAAATTATTGACTTATATACAAAATATGTTTGCAACACATCCAAAATCATAAATATAAAATTTAAATTTAAATTTAAATGTTAAAAATAAAATTAATTTTTTATATCTTATTCGATAAAAATATATCTAATATTTCTTATTTTTTTATTAATATTTTTAAAATTATTAAAATAAATAATTAACCTGAGTTTTTTAGATCTTATTCAATAAAAGTATATCTAACATATTAGTTCAAAATATGATTTCTTATAGGGTTCAGATGTGTGTTTTAATAATTGTTAAAACCCTTAAGATTTACTTTTTGGATTTCAAAATTAAAATCTTTAATTTTATTGAATTTAATTTTTTGATGTGTATTTAAATAATAATCTATTAATAGTTAAAAATGCTAAAACTAAAACAGAAATTTTAAATTTTAAATTTTAGTTTTATTTAGTTTTGTATTTTGAATGTGTATTTAATTTAAAAAAAAATACTAAATCTATTTAGATGTGTTTGTTTCAATTTTTTTAAAATTATTATAATAAAAAACTAAATAAAAGATTACTTTCAAAAAATATCTAATTGTACTGCATACAAATCATATCCGAAGGAATTCTTTAAGAAATACGACCAGTAAGACGTAAGTAAATCTTAGAGTTAAGTTCAATTTTGGTCCCTAACGTAGGGGTAAAAAATTTGTTTCGTCCCTAAGTTTTTTTTTAAACAAAATTGTCCCCGAAGTTGACAGTTGTATTAAAATGGTCCTTTCGCACCAAAAAAAAATTAATGACAACTATGCCCTTTGCGGTTTCTCTCCCTTAATTTTCATTCCCGCGAAGTGCACACCTCCTCATGAAGCAACGCCTAAACTTCCTTGTAACACTTGAGAACTGTAACGTTGGTGAAACCCTCAGACGTAGGTGCGAATAGAAAGCATTGTTGCCATTGGGGGGTTAAGGTTGAGAATCAGTGTGCTGAGATATTGGTGAGTGATCGTCATCACTGCAGCAGCTGATTGTTCAGGTACAAATACTTTCCATCCCTCAAGCAATCATGTCAACTGTTCACAACATGTTGTGGGTTTGGTTTTGATCACGATGTTGCTCTGTCTGAGCATTTAGGGGTTGAATGCATGCTTTTGAGTCTGCTGCTATAACTAGGGTTTGTGAGTAATGTATTCTGCTGTATATGTGTTTGTTAGTAATGTATTCTGCTGTATTGCAGGGTTGACTGAGCTGAAGATGGTGTATATGAACGTGAGGGTGCATCATGGGGGTGCTTTCGGATATGAGGAGGGGGTTTTTAAGTACCTAAAGGGTCAAAGTACCATCATCGAGGACATTGACAGCGATCGTTGGTCTTTGTTTGAAGCCTATGAAGAACTAAGGTAGTTTGGATACTTGCAGGCCAACATTGTTGCGTTGTGTTATAAAGATCCAAGCTTTGATTATTTGGAGACTTCCCTGAAGATGCTGAAGGGTGACGCAGAAGCAATCGAGATGTGCAACATTGCTGGGTTACGGGGCTTGGTAGAGTTGTATGTGGTCCACGATGTTGGCGATGCTGAGCTGTTTCCAGAAGTGGGTTACGTTGACGTTGGGGGAGTTGCAAAAGAGGGAACAGATGATGGGCTGGGTTTGGTTGTTTTCGAAGGGCACGGGGCTGAGGCAGCAGGGGCCAGTGCCGAACCTAATAAGGCAACCAAGGGTGGAGATGGGAATGAGTTTCAGGTAGATGGAAGTGAGTCTAATGACGAAGACAGTGAAGACCCTGAGTACATGCCATCTGATGAGGAGGGGAACAGTGTAGGAGAGGTGCACTTCGCTGATAGTGATGAGGATTTTGAGGGTGATAGTGGATTTGATGATGGTAATTCTGTACTGGAAGAAGCTACTGCTTGCAAGGAAAAGGGTAAAGGTATAAATCATTTAGTGATGAGGATGGAGCAGATAGTGATGAGTTGGAGATGGACCACATGATTGGTGGGGATGAGGGGGATGAGGACGAAGCTGAGAATGTTGGTGATGATATATCAGATCGAGTGGGTCAAAGGTTTCCAGTTCATAAACCTTTGAAGGATATGAACAGCTATAGGTGGGAGGTAGGCACACTTTATGCATCCAGACAAGAGTTTAAGGAGACTGTGCTGGCATATGCAGTTCATACGGCTAGGAGCATCAAATTTAAGAAGTGTAATTTGGTTAGGGTTAGAGCTGTGTGTCAGAAGGACTGTCCATTCTGGCTCTATGCTCATAAGGTTGGGAATGAATCCACATGGTAGTTAAGAAGCTTGAACCTCCAACACACCTGCATGCAAACGCACAGAGTTGGGATACTGCACACTAAGTGGCTTGGAGCACAGTTTAAAAAAAAAGGTAGAGTCTAATCCCATGATTAAAATAAGGGAGTTACAAGCAAAGGTACACAAGAAATGGAATGTTACTGTGACCAAGTCCATGGCAGCCAAGTCTAAGCAAGAGGCACTAAGTCAAATCCAGGGTGCATTTAGGGAGCAGTATAGAAGGATTAATGACTACTGTGCAGAGATTCTAAGGGCCAATCCAGGTTCATCTGTCAGCTTGAAAGTGATTAGGAGTCCAGACTTTGTCCAGGAGGTCTAAAACCCAGAATTGATGAACTATTGTGTGTTCCAGAGATTGTATGTCTGCTTCAGTGCATGCAAGAAGAGCTTCCAACATGTGAGACCCTTTATCAGTTTAGACGGGTGTTTCTTGAAGACTCCTCAGGGTGGCCAGTTACTCACTGCAATAGGTAGAGATCCTAATGACCAGATCCTTCCTCCACTAGCAAGAAGCCATCACGCAGTCAACCAATTCAGAGGAAGAGGCCTTTCTCTGTTATCCAGACTGGTGCACCTCATATCCCAATGCAGAAACTCAAGCTAATGGCAAAATTGCCTCCTAATGCATGGGGCAATCTTTAAAGAGGATTAGTTATGTGTTTTGGCTGTTATGCTGTTTTATTAGGTCTGAAACAATGTTATGTTGGTGTTTTGTTCTTTTTGTTATTTTGTTCCATGTGGTGGACAAATTTTAAGTTTGTTTATGCACTATGCTGGTCTGTGTTTTTTCTGTTTAAGTGCTAACTACAACTCTGTAATTGGCCATTTTGGCTTATGGATGCTGTTGTGAACTTTTATTGTCAGTGTTTTAAGAATCATTGCTTAATGTTTTATCCTGGTGCACATAAGTGTTCTTTCCATGTTTTCAACACATTTTCACTGCCTCATGGTTGGAAATTTGCACAACACATTTTCACTACTTCAACACTTTCATTCATTCATTCAAACATCTTAACAGGGGATACATCACATTACATCATTGTAGCAATAAAAGTTACAGCATCAAATAACCAAAACAACACACAAAAATCCTACAAATGATGTTCTAATCATCTCCTGATTAGATGCATTCCATTTGTGTGCCTCCCACTGTGTGGATTATGCAGCAACAAATAGAGAAACCCAATCCACCCAACTACCCCTAAAGCAGCTATAATCCTCAGCTTCCATTCAACATCCTTCAACTTCGTCTTCAACGTTGTAATCTTTTTCCTGCATCTTGCAATCTCAGAATCCCCAGCGCTCCTCTAGCTTCTGGGTCTGCCCACCTAAAGAAATCACAGCCATCCTGAACCTATCACCACCCATAACTCATCAGATGAAGGAAACCCAGATGGAAAATCTCAATCTCATAAATTACAGGCCAAGAAAATACCTCATAGTAGACACAATCCCAAAATCGTCGGCCTGGGTTGTCCTTCGTCATTGAGGTTCGCAGAATCGGCCTCTCCCCATGCCCACATACCATCTTCTTCACAGGTGTTCAAATTCTACCCGATCTTGAACCCTGGGAAGCCATCCAATCGGCGTCTCTGTCCCTATCCTCCACTTCGTCGAACCCTAGCGCAGCTTTCTTCCTCGTAGCCTTCGACCCAACATCTTCTCCTCCCTCTCCCACATCATTCTCTTTTTTTTTTTTTATTATTATTATTATTATTATTATTATTATTATTATTATTATTATTAATTAATTAATTAATTAACAAACAGTTAAGGAGAGTAACGAACTCAGGGGCATAATTGTCCGTCGGACCATTTTAATACAATTGTCAACTTCGGGGACGATTTTGTTTAAAAAAAAAAACTTAGGGACGAAACAAATTTTTGACCCCTACATTAGGGACCAAAATTGAATTTAACCCTAAATCTTAGCTTAGACTTCAATTTAAATATAACAATGAAACACTTATTTCGGTATCTTTCAGAAATAAGAAGTTAAATTATTTTGTTTATTAATAAAATTGGACGATTAAGTAATTTTTGAACTAAATTTAAATAAATTTGTTTTTTTACATAAATTTCTTTAAAATTGTAGCATTTCTCTTTGTCAGTCGTCTCCTCTTCTTTTTCTTTTTTTTCCTTTTTTTTTACATTTCTTTAATAATATCGTTGCGTCCTTTTCTTTTTTTTTTCTTTTTTTTGTATATTCTTTCATATTATATCATGTTTTTTTTTATCTTCTTCTTTCTTTTATATATATTCAAAAAAACAGAGTTCAAACATTTTGATTCATATTATAAAAATTTTGTTGTACAACTACAACATGAAACTGTTAGTACATAATATAAAAATTTTTAAAAAATTACATGCCTAGAATATTAACATCTAACCAATTGAAATATATAACATAAAAATTTTTGGTGCACAACATAAAATTTTTTAAAAATCACATGTTCAGAACATTGACATCTAACCAATAAAATATACCCAACACAAAAAAATTGCTACACAATACATAAATTTTTTAAGGATCACATGTCCAAAACTTTGATTTAGCCAACAAACAAAAATATATCCACAACAAAAGTTTAATGTACTGTTCATACTCTGACTCAAAAATATTAAGCCAAACTTAAAAAGAAGAAAAGTCTACCCAAAAAATAGATTCTTCTGTTTTTTATTTTTTACCAGAAAAAAATTATGTATCATATACACAAATTTCTGTGTTATATAATACGAGAAAAAAGTAAAAAATCAATAAGTGAGAGCCCTGCAAAAATGGAAAGTGAAGTGGCAAAAATAAGACAATATAATTTACACTAAAAAAACCATAACAGATTATTGGAATTCCTATATCGAAATAGCCAAAGAAGCACTAGGAGGAAGGCACGTGAATAATGAGTCTTTTTTTCGACTGAATCTCTTCTCTTTGGCTTCTTCTTCGTTCTTTTTTCTCGTAAGGTTAATATGCTTCTCACTCTTTTATGCAAGAGAAATTATATGAGAGTGCATTTTTTTAAACAAGAGAGTTCAATACAATAAGTGGAACAAGAACAACAAACAAATAGAAAAGTTTTTGGTGACTAAGCAAATAGAAAAGTTAAAAAAGAAAAAAAATTACAAAAAAATTTATCAACCATTTTTTCTCCTCCTTCTTATAGTGTACTCCTACTCCTAATTTTGTATTTGTGGAAACATCTTCAACCACTCCAATCTTACTAAAATTCTCTCAATCCAATTGTAAGAAGATATTACCATAGTGGAGTTGTTAACCTCGCCAAGATTGGTAACTCAAGCGACATCATGGCGTCAGTTTGGTATCAGAACAAGGTCGGTCCTCGACTTGCTCCAGTAAAATTTTATTTGGTTCGTGGGTATGGTCTTTAGTGCGGTTCTCTCCAAGTCGTCGTCAATACGGATTGTTTGCTGCAAAATTTTGGGTAATATTGTTCTTTTCTCTTCTTTTGGTGCCTTTTCTGTTAGTGATTATCATTCATTCCCATCATCGTTGTGCATCATCATAACATCGATACCAACCATCAACCTCATTGCATAGTAGTAAGATCCCTTGACACATAACCAAAACTCCCCTTTATGACAACGACTCATTTTAAAAATTATTTCATCCCAAATTAACCGTAAACCACTTGAGGCACCCTCCGACCCAATATATTCTCATCTCGCAGCATCACTCTCTCGAATTCTTATTACAGCAAACTTCGTCACTACCCGCCACTTAATCTCAAACAAGCCCAATGTATTCAACTTAAATTTTTTCTTGAGGTTTTTAACCATGCTCAATTTTCCATCACCCATTAACCCATAACATTCTAAGAACAAATTATTTTAATAAATTATTACACACTTTTTTTATTTTTAGGCCTGCAGCATCTTATTTTTTCTTTCTGTTTTGCCAATCTTCTTTTCTGAGCAATTTCTTCCTTTTGTACTTGGAGAATAGTCATAATATCATCATCTTCATTGTATAAAATTGCAACTGATTTCAATGCGAAGTCCCAAGTTTTTCTATTTTCAAGCATCTGCTCCTCCAAAATATTATTTTTGTTTCCTTTACTTCCTTCATTATTGTCCGATCCACCATCATCAACCACCCTCTTCCCAACTACTTCTTCATCGTGTTCCGATAGCTCCCCCTATCTCTTTGTCAATGTTGTTCCCTTTGTGCCGAAATCCATGCCACTATTATTCACAATGTCATCCCTATCACGTGTTCTTTCATCAACGTCTTCTGCACCATCAGTCCATCATCATCAACATACATACCCAACCTATAAGTCCTTCCATTTAATGTCACCGCCGGGAGAGTAGTGGCTTGGTTCTCTGCCACCAACTCTTCCTTGATCTCACGATCTAACATAGGTGGCGTCAGGGTTGCATTTTTCTTGCCACGTTGAATCTCCTTTGCCGTGGCCAGTCTTTAGCTTTCCTCCTTCAGCACCCATTCGGTCTCCCTCGATCTTCTCTGCACCAGTTTCCAGTGCAAGTTTTGCAGATGAGCTTCCTGCACACTTGTCGTATACCTTTCTCTAGCGTGCCTATCCCTATCGTGAAAATCGTGCTCTATTTCCATCAAGTTTGACTCAGATTCTAGACCCAACCCAACATTGCCAAACTGGTTGATTGAGGAAGCCAGATTCAAAGATCCTTCTCTATCTTTTTTGGACATCTTTAAATTATTGGGCCTAGCACCAAGCCTATAAAGAACCTTCTTTTTCTTATTCCTTTTGCCCCTCATTTTTAATCCATTAAAGTTATCTTCATAAATCCATGTTATTGTATGTTTAGAATCAGCTTCATAATTAATATGATCACATCCCACACAATTTGTTCTCCCTTTAATTCCTTCATAAATTGGTTGATATGTTACCATTTTTACATGATTTTATTTTGAATGATAATTAATCCACTCATTTAAAATAATTTCAAGAATTACCAACCTGCCATTATCTTCTCCATCTTTCCTCAATTCTTCCATCACCACATCGACTGTCTTGTCGTTAAAAACCGCCGATTTTGTAATCCGTACACTCCTTAAGCTCGTGAGAGTGCATTATACCTCTCTTTTCATTTTTCTCACTTCAGTATACATCATGTTCATACCTACACTTACTAGATTTACTAGTCATGAACTCTATCTATCCTTATTTATACCGATCCACACTTGTTATCAATAAATTCATTCATTGATTGTATTCATGTCATTATATCGATAAATTTTTTTATTTTTTAACAAAAATTTTTGTGTCAAAGAAATATGAAAAAATAAAAAACAGTGACGCATACACAATTTTTTTTATTTGACTTGTGCGAATTTAATTAGACTTAATTACAAAAATACTTATACTGTAGACGGTGTAGTATCATCATTTTTTATATATTATTGTATAATAAATTTAATTATATACATATTGAATATATAAAAATAAATTTTTATATATCTTTTATTTAATTATAAAATATTATATTTTAATTAATTAAATATTAAATAATTAATTTATGACATTAATTTTATAAGATTATAGAATTTAAAAATATATGTATAATGTCAAATATATTTAATATATATTTTTAAAAATTACTTTTATTCAAATTTTAATTATGTGTTAATTTAATTAAATATATAATTATTTTATGAATTAAAAACATGCAAAGATAGACCAATTTATACAAAATTTCTTTAATTTATAATAAATAAACAAAAGTATACATAAAAAAATATAATTAAGATGGACCAAAACATACTAATATTCGTAAATATTAAAATACATTTTAAAGATTTTTTTAAATGAATAAGAATACACACAAAAAATAAATAAATATCAAATTCTTACTAAGAGTATAATATTTTTGTCCATAAAAAAAATTAATTTTTTGAGATGTATTTAACATTTAGAGCAAATCCAATAAATTGTACAAAGTATAACTTTTAATACTTATGAGAAGTGAAATAATTTAAAATTAAAATTTATATTGATATTAATAGATAAAATGAAATTGGTCTTATTATCTTGAATTTAAATATTAAAATAATAAATTTTATATTTAGTCTCAAATTACAATTTAAGATATATTCCTATAAATATATAGATTCAAAATATAATATACAGATTCAATATGACTTCTCTCTATTTTCACAAAAGATAACGTTATAGATAACGCGATTTCTTAAAAAATACTTTTACTATTTTTATTATTTTGAAACAATGAGAATTTTTTTTTTGTTAGAAAGTACGTTAGTAATAATGAAATTTGATTTTTGAAAATTTTATTTGTAATGTGTATGAAATTTTAACAGGTGTTAAAATAATAAAGATAAAAATCGAAGTGTCCTTTTCTTTATTTGTTTACTCTAATATTTAGCTTTTTCCAACTAAACTACTTTTGTGTGGATACTCGTTAATTTAGGATTTTTTTAAAATAAATATTTTATTTATTAAAATATATAATTTATAAATATACACTGTATTTCTTATTTCATTTATAATGCGAAAGAAATAAGAATGTATGTATCTCATTTACAGTGAGATAAGGCACGAAATACTAGACGTTTTATTTTATTTACAGTGTAAATGAGATACATATAATTTTATTTTATTTACACTGTAAATAAAATACGTGAAAAATTATGACGTTTACCGTATAATGTATAACGAGATACATTATGATAAATTTTTAGTAATTATAAAAGGATGTGCAACGCTTTGTATTCTTCACAAACATTTCATTTCGGAAGGGTGGGGTATAGGTAGCTAATACCGATGGAAAATGAAGTTTTCCGGTTTCGTCTATTTTGGCTCCATAGCGACGAGCATGTGCGCATCATGTTTGACATCTATGGGAGAATCATGGTGGAACAAGTTATAGAACTTTATACAGAGGTCAATGATGTTGGTAGCGGTAGATCTGACCATTCGAATTCTGTGCAGGACGATCTACCTCTCGCACCACCACTGATACACGTTGCGACTCCAGTGGAAGACATGGACATAGATGGTGAGGAATCCGACGAGGAGTATGTTGCGGAAAGCAACGATAGTGGTTCTTCTGAAGATGATGACAAGGAGCAGATTGTACCCAAGACGCCAGTGGAGGCATCAGTTCGGTATCTTCTTCTTGTCCCGCACCCAATTCCGGCCTTATCAGTTGTACCCAGTCACTATTAGACATTGGATGTGGACGCGATGCATGAAAAAATTCTGTTTTCCAACACGGGTGAAGAATTATAGCATTCGCAGAAGTACTGAGTACCGAGCAGTGGAGTCGGACTAATTAAAATACCATGTTCATTGCCGGCAATATGCAGCTGGATGTTCATGGAGCATTCGTGTTGTCCTCCGACAGAATTTTGGATATTGGTGAGGCCTGGTTTAATTATGGTTTAATTAATATCATTTATCACTGTTATATTTTGTGTAAATGTCAACCATGTATGTGTTATTTCGTTAGGGAGGTGCATAGGGTTGGAGGAGCGCACACGTGTTTAGCGCCAACCATGTTTCAGGACCATCGACAGTTGGACGGCAGCCTTATTTGCCGTGTCAACCTGCCATTGATACAATCCAACCTATCCGTCAGCATCCCTGTACTATAAGGTACAGTTAGGAAAAACTATCACTTCAAACTCTCGTATAGAAAGATTTGGATGGTGAAACAAAAGACAATTACACAGATATACAGAGATTGAGATGAGTCATACAATAAGGTGCTTAGGTTGCTGCAAGCACTGCAGAGTTATTTGTTCCAGAACAATATGTGAGTTCAAGGTCATACCGTACTATGATGGACGGACACCTTATGGTGCGCGACTTTTGCATGTTTCATAAGATATTTTTGGGCCTTTCCTGTCTGTGTGGAGGCATTCAAGCATTGTAAGCCTTTCGTCTCAGTTGATGGCACGCACTTGTATTGCAAATATGGTGGTGTTTTGCTTATTGCAGTGGCACAAGACGGTAACAACAATATTTTTCCTGTTGCTTTTATAATTGTTGAATTTGAGTTCACCGAGTCTTGGTCTTTCTTCCTTACCAATTTGAGATGACATGTGACCCCACAAGACAATCTGTTGATTATTTCTGACAGATCCTAGGCGGTCAAGGCTGCACCCTGTTGAGGGAAAAAGACTCATTCCTTTGCACATCCTGCTACTGGACTGCAGTAGGCCTGGCACCTAGAGGTGAGTACGGGTAGCAGGTACCCGATTACTGTTTGAACCCGAACCGAACCATAACGGATAATCGAGTCCGACCCGAACCAAACCAAAGGCTCTCTTTAGTAATGTAACCAAACCAAAAGCTCTCTTTAGTAATGTGTTTAGTTTTTAATGTATTTGGTGTTTAACATATTTGGATTATTTCTATTGATTTTATATGTTTATTGTACTTACAGAATTTTTAAGATAAAAATTTCATTTTTTTTATAAATTTCTGTTTCATCGGGTATCCAATTATCCGAACCAAACCAATCCGTTCCTAATCGGTTTGGTTTGGTTCGGATACATATACAAAAAAATGTAAATCTAAACCAAACCGAACAAATTACAATTCAATTGGTTCAGTTCTAATTTTACCATAAATCCGAACCAACCCAACTCATTCTCATCCCACTAAGTAGCCGCTCCACCAGCGCCCAAGTCTCGATCACATACTATGTGTAAAAATTACGGAAGCACCCATCCACGAGCTCTCCATGTGCACGTAACCCGAGGTGGTATGCGACACCCTGCATGGTGATCGCGCACTCACCCCATGACAAGAGGAAAGTGTGGGTTTTACCGTCTCAGAACGCTAACGCTCCACGAATACCGTAATCAAAGAGTTGTTAAACATGAAATTTCTAAGTGGCACCGCATCGCCAAAGCCAGCCTCCCTTAAGTAGGGGACAATAGCGTCCA
This sequence comes from Arachis hypogaea, assembly GCF_003086295.3. Lineage (NCBI taxonomy): Eukaryota > Viridiplantae > Streptophyta > Magnoliopsida > Fabales > Fabaceae > Arachis > Arachis hypogaea. The sequence goes on from NC_092038.1 coordinate 12,987,359, forward strand.
GTGATTGGAGTATGTGATTGACTCATTTAAAAAGAAGTAGGTGAGACTTTTGATAAACAATAAAAAAACTCGAATGAGAAATATATAAACCTATAAAGCTATAAAAATGTTAATGTAAAAAATCTTTCCACTAAACATTTACATCACAAATTAATTTAAATTATAAGTAAACTAATTTAACAAATAACTACAAATATTTACCTTATAAATTAATTTAAATAAAAATATTTACTTAAATAATTAATAACTAAATTAATAAACTTCTATATAATTTAATTTATATAAAAATATTTATTTAAATAATTAATAACAACATTAATAAACTATCTCCTTTATAATTAATAACAACATTAATAAATCATCTTCTTCATAACTTACATTAACTAAAAATATTTACTTAAATAATTAATAAGTAAACCATCAACTTAATAACTTAATTTAAGTAACAAATTTAAATAAAATTATTTACTTAAATAAATAATAACTAAAAACATAAATATCTTGTTACTTAATTAAGTTAACTAAAAATATTTAGTTAATTAATTAATAACTAAATTAATAAACATATGCTTAATAACTTAGTTTAAAGAAAATAAACCTAAATAAATATTTAGTAACAATTTTATTTTACTAATATCTAAAATCATATCTATCATTTAAATTATTGCTAATAATATATTCATTCGCCTAACATATACTGTATACTAATTCTATAAGAGTATCTACACATATATGCTTTAACATAAACATAAGAAAAATAATACCAACTTTAAAGTTGGATACCACATCAATGTGCCATGTTGCCTTCGATCGGTTGATATCTGCATCATATGCATCGACACGCGCCATAAACACCTTGTAATTCGATAACGTGATTAGAAAAGGATAGAATTGAGAGAAAAGTTAAAGAAATAGATGTAATAAGGACTCAAACGGCGCTGTGAACGAAATACATTTTTTTTTTGAAACAAAAAGTTTAACACAATGAGGTGGAATATTAAAAGAAAAGTACTAGACAGATAAAATAAACTAATTCTTAATCATCTTCGACAATGCCATCAACAACCTAAAAGATCAAATATCATTCTACCCTTTATAACTCCTAATCGACCTGTTGACTACTTCCGCAATACCTGTTTCTTGATTCCTGAAAATTCTGTCATTCTTTTTCAACCAATTGTTCCAAATAATAACGATAAAACTAAACTCACCAACATTCTATCAATTTGACTGCACGATTGACTCATGAACCATGTAAACTTATGGTCATTCAGTTCTATATCCACCAGTTCCATTTCATGTATCCATGTTTTAAAGTCTTCTGCTGTTGCTGCTAACACACTAGCGCCTTTCCTTTCTTCCAACTGCACAACCTCATTGAAGTCACCTATGTAGCAAAGAGGAACTTGACATATTCTCGATAAAAAACTCAACTCTTTCCACACAACAAGCTTCTTCTCCCTTGTATGTGCACTATACACCAAGCGAACCACACAATGAAAATTATTATTTGTCAATTTTCCTTCTATATACAACTATCTCTCTCCTTTGTAACAATTACTCAACCTAAACATCATATCATCTCACATTATAATAAACCTCCAGAAGCACCTTCCGATCCCACAAATTCCTAACCCACTGCATCATTACCCCAAAATTGCACTACACCAAACTTAGTAATCACCTCCTTCTCTGTCTCTATCAATCCTAACATATTCACATTATTTTTACGTTTAAAGGTTTTACCATTTCCTACTTTCCACCACCCCCTAAACCCTTCATACTTCATAAACTAAAATCATTTAAAAATTTTAGTACACATCTTATTCTGATTTTCGGAGTGGCTCCTTCTTGCTTTCTCTTTCTATTTTGCTTGCCTTCTTTTTTGTATCAATACTTCATTCTGAGTTTGGAGAATAGTCAACAGCTCTTTATCCGATTGCCAAATCCCAAGCAGCCCTGTTTTCAGCCGTATCTTTATCCTAACTTCCTCCGTTCTCATCTTGATTAGTTTCACCGTCTGCATCCTACTCTGAGTCTCCCAAATCTTTCAAGTTTCTTACAGCCCCTTCATCCTCCAACCCAATTTCTCCAGCACTGTATTCTCATCCTCTAAATCTAAATCAGCACTGCATCATCCCTCATTAGACATATGCCAACATGCTGCTTACCACTCCCGTCCAATATTTCCCTCCGTTGTACTGTTCGAGTAATTCTCCGCACCTTCAGCAATCTCCTTCTCGGCTTGATTTTGCTCGTCAGGTGCATCAGGGGCTTCACGCTCCTCCCTGCCCTCCACGCCATCAAACTTAACGCGGACATTATCACCTTCGCCATCAGCAGCTGGCTTTGTGCTACTTTCAAATCCACCTTATTAGTGTTGTTCACCATGGCATCAATCCCTTCGTGAACTCCTCACATCCCCTCTTTTCACCGTCGTCTGCAGTCGCCAACAAGGAGACCTTTTTAAAATACGCAATAACGTACTCTCTGTTGCACTGCTAAACAAATACATATATATATATATATATATATATATATATATATATATATATATTTCGTCCACTCTTACCTCGTTTATCATGCAAACGAAATAGGAGATACGTTATATTTTCATAAAAATATTATAAATTGTATATTTTGATAAATAAAAATATTTATTTATTTATTAAAAAATCCCGTTAATTTATCTACTCTTTAAGAGCAACTCCAATAGGCTGATGGTGAGGCCATGTTTCTGACAAAAGAGGGATGGGGAGCATTGGAGAGAAGAAGAAGCGAGTCCCTGCACGGGTCTCAAGGTGAGAGAGTTCTTTTAAGTAGGGACTCAAATTAACCAATAATAATTTATCATTTGGCAAATTATTATAAAAATAAATAATTATATAAAATCTCAAATAATTAAATAATTATATTAAATAATTAAATAATAATTAAATTAATAATAATTATAATAAATAATTATATTTTTATTTAATTAATAATTTATATTAATTATTTAAATAATTAAATTATAATTAATTTATTAATAATTTTAATAATTAATTAAAGTTTAATTAAATACATATGGTAATTTTACAATGTTTGTAAAACTTAATTATGTTTTTTTTATATTAAGTAATTTTATAAATTAATGTAATTTTGAATTATATATTGTGTATTATTGTTATATATGAATTTATTTATGTTCGGTTGGTTGGTTACCGGACGATTCGGGTGGAGGTTTAAGATGGTGGGGACGCCTTGTTCTGATCGGTTGTGACCGGATCGGGCTAACCGGGCTGCCGAGCTCTTGTTGTAGAGAGGGGGTGTCACCTGCAAAGACACTTCGACGCTCTAGTCAGTTAGTGTGCAGGCGAGGAATAGACAGGTGGAATGTGTGACGTACCTTGGGGAGGAGTATGACCCTCCCTTTATATACTATGTCAGAAGTGGGTCCCACGAGGGTAGAACCCACCTTCCTCAAAGTTTCCCTGTACAACTGTGGCGGCCAGCTGTCCCGGACGCGTGTTCGGGTCGGATATGAGTGCCTCACATCCGAACGTTCAGGTCGGGTGGTTAGTGGGTCGGGTCGGCCCATGTTCCCATTGGGCCAGGCCGTAACAGTGCCCCCAACGCGTCAGCAATAGTCGCGTGAGCTGTTGGTGGTGTGTTATATCTGATCTCATGCGTTGTTGCCAGGTCGGCCGTCCGTGGAGGGGATGTGCCTCTTGCGCGCGTGCCTGTTTTTTGCTGGGGCGATCATTCATCGCCTCGTTCCTCATGCCGAGCATTAAATGCTCATAATGGGTTTAAAACCCTTCGTGCAAAGACCAATATACCCCTCGGCTTTTGCGCTCCTTTTGGTGGTAGTTTTAAAACAGTTTTGTGATGCCTTTGGTGTTCATTTGGCGTTTATCTTTTCGTTTCCAATTTAGCTATCTCCATCTTCTTCTCCCTCAGCAGTTCAGGGTGTTGCTCTTGTTCTTCCTTTCAGATTTTTGTAATCAATACAGGTAATTATGCATCCTTTTTACCCTCTTTTTGTTGTTCTTTTGCTTCTGCTGTTGCTTCCTTTTCATGCATGCTGTTTGTTTAATTTTGCATGATGGTCGATCCTTGGCCTCAAGTAGGTGCGTTAGAGGGAGGTTACCATTCTAGGGTGGATTTTGTTTGGGTTTTACCTTTTAGCCGTGTTTAGTTTTAGCTGCAGAATAGGTTGAGTTTAGTTTCTGCTTCACTCCGAGCACCTGACCTCTTAGACTAACTGGGTGGTACCCCCATGTAGGTATGGCTCGCATCGCCTCCCGAGCTTCCCCTTCTCCCGCGGCGTACGACCCCTACGCCTGGGTGTAGGGATGGCAAACGGGCCTAAACCCGCCGGGCCGGCCCGCGTAACCCGCCAAAAAAGGCGGGTTGGGCTGGAAAATCGGGACCGCCAAATAGCAAAAGCACGCCTAACCCGCACCGCTTAAACCGCGGGTTTTGGCAGGCTTTGGCGGGGCGGGGCGGGCTTTCCCGCCGGGCTAAGGTTTTTATTAGTGAGGGGGTATTTTTGCAATTTTTTTCCCAAAACCTAACTTCCCCGAACCTAACTTACAAGAGTGTGAAGATAAAAATTGAGTGTTTTGAATTATGTTTATGTTATTTTGGAGACAATATTTATAATTATGTTTTGGATTATATTTATTTTGCTTTGGAGAGAATATTTATACTTATATTTTGAATGAAAATTTGGTTTATAATTATATTTATTAGATATTTATAATTACAAAGACTTTAATGTTTGTGAATATAAAAAATATAATTTTTTATGCCATTAGAAATTATAAATTTATTAATATAGTTGTGAAATTATATATATTACTTAGTAGTTAATAGTAAAAAAAAAAGAGGAGCGTTGGCGGGCTTAGCCCGCCAGCCCGCAGTTAGGCGGGGCGGGCTAGGATTCTAGGACCGCCTCACTAGGCGGGGCGGGGCGGGGCGGGCTTCCCCGCTTGCCACCCCTACCTGGGTGATTTCCGATCTGAAGGACTCCCCCAACCAAATGGGCGAGGAGGAGCTCACCGAGTTCCGTCAAAATGGGCACTTGTGCGGCGGAACCGACGAGGAGTCTAACTATGACGTCTTTGTCCTGGCTCCCCATGAGCGATTGTACGAGATCAACTTCAGTGCTCCTCGAGTTGCTGACTGGATTTGGTTTTATAAATCCATGTTTAAGCAAGTGGGGGTTCGTATTCCTTTCTCTGCCTTCTAAATGGCGCTCCTTGGCCAGATTTTCATGGCGCCGTCGCAGCTGCATCCGAACAGTTGGGCTTCAATCCGTTGTTTCGAGATGGTTTGTGAATATCTCGAGCTGTCGGTGTCCGTGGATGTCTTCCTTTTCTTTTTCAGCCTTACAAACCCTTCGAAGGAAAGGAAAGCAAGGAAGGGATTCATGTCTTTCCGATCTGTCTAAGGTCGGAGGATTTTTGGTTTGTTTGAGGACTCCTACCACGGGTTCAAACATAAGAATTTCAAGGTGTACCCCGTCAAAGGTCATCATCCTTTTTGGCTGTCGTTAAAAGGGCAACGCCTCATCACAACGTATTGGAGCTTCGGGGCAGGGTCTAATGCCTTTATTAAGGTAACCTATAAGGGTATGTCCACTGTGGACAAGAAGATTGCTGACGTGTTATGGGCAGTCTTCGGGAGGTATCATGTGAATCCTCACCTCCTCATGGGTGATCAGGAAGTCGGTCGGAACTATATTTGTGAGTAGTTTTAACTTGAACTTTCCTTTTTGTTTCTTGCCCCTTGTCCCTCTTTTTTTTTAGTATTCCATTGCGACTAACAATCTCCTTTTCCTGCAACAGTGGGGATGTCTGCCGAGGTGACGGGACTCCATGACTTGTTCCAGACTTTTCTATGTGCGAGTGATGACGAAGCGGCCAACGAGAAGTCGACTGCCCCCCAGAGGATAAGAGTAAGGCTTCTTCCGAGGTGGGAGTTGTGGCTGACGAGGTTGGCACTTCGGTTCAGGGTGCTTTAGCCCAAGGGGACAAAGAGGTGCGTGTTTCTCCTCTTCCCGAAGTGGTCGGTACTGGGGGTTCGACGTCTAATCCGGTGACCGACGACGACGTGGAAGAGGTGCCCACTCTCAAAAGGAGGAAAACGTCCAGTAGTCTTGAGGGGGTCCTCACCGTGATGGAGAAAAATTTTGATGCTGGGAATTTCATAGACGCTCAGTTAATTCCTGGTACTGAAGATCACTTCCACGAGTCATCTCTGGCTGGGCAAGCGAGGTGGATGTATCGTACCCTCCTGCGCGGCGCAGTGATAGCTCGGAAGGCCGAGTTTGAGCTGTCCGGGATGGAATATCTCCGTAAGAGGTTGGAATCTGCTGGGAAAGCTAATAATGCTTTTAAACGTGAAGTTGAAACTCTTCGGGAGCAACTTGCCCAATCTAATGAGAAGCTCCAGGCTGCCGAGGATAAGGCCTCCGCTGTCAAGAAAAAACTGGAGGAGTCTGATGCCACCGTTTCATGACTTGTCGAGCGGGAAATGACTTTGGAGGGTCAAGTCGGCGTGGCTCAGGGGCGGGTGACTGCGCTAGAGAAAGAATGCGACGAGGCTGTTTTGGCGAAGGAGGCTATCGAGACTGAGCTCGCGGGGTGGAAAACAAAGTACAAGGAAGTCGTTAAGCAGGGGAAAGGTGCAATATTGGCGACTGAGGAGGCCCTTAAGGCTCAGGTCAAAATTGTTGCCCCTGAGTTCGACACGTCGGCTATTGGTGTCTTCAAGATGATCAAGGATGGCAAGATTGTCGACATGCCCAGGAAATAACTTCTTATGTCTTGTATAATTTTATGAAATCTGTGAGTAGTTTTGCTTAGCTCTTGTGAACAATGGTTTTTTGGGCCGTCTGCCCGGTTTACTGTAGTTAATACTTTCCCGTTTGTCTGGTTGTGTTCTCGCTATATTCACCGTTATTGGTTTGTTGTTCGCACTCGTTCTACTGAACTGATGGTATTCTGGCTAGGCCAGGTCGTGGCTTTTTAATGTAGCCATTTGCCATCGTGGTAGCTGGAGGTCTCCCGGGGTGATCAATCCCGGGGCCGCGTATTATTGTGTTGTTCGGCGCGCGTTGCGAGGGATTCATTTGCGCAATGGGTTGTCCAAGAAAAGTAAACAAAAGAAACAAAACTTTTGACAGGTATATTTTAGTCGGTAATTACACAAAAGGTTTGTAAGCCATATTAGAAAGTACAATCCCATGAATTGACTACTTAGCTCGTTTGGTCACTAAATCACCGCGCGCGTGCTAGGAGTAAAACCTTCTCAAGTTGCTCGCATTCCACGTTCTTGGGATTTCTTTGCCATCGAGCCTTTCCAACTTGAAGGCGCCTTTTCCAATCACCTCTTTGACTCTGTAGGGACCTTCCCAGTTCGCCGCCAGTTTTCCCTCTCCCGGGGTTGGTAGACCGATATCGTTGCGCCTTAGGACGAGGTCGTTTGGTTCAAACTCTCTTTTGAGTACTTTGGTGTTGTAGTACAGGGCCATTCTTTGCTTTAGCGCTGTTTCCGTCAAGTGGGCTATCTCTCTAGCTTCATCTATTAGGTCCTTCTCCACAGCTTCCCCCACTCCCTTCAAAAGTAGTCGTGGGCTTGGTTCCCCAATTTCCACGGGTATGACCGCATCTAGCCCGTATGTTAGTCGGAAGGGGGTCTCTCCGGTGGACGACTGCTCGGTTGTACGGTAGGACCAAAGGACCGAGGTGAGCTCGTCGGCCCAAGCACCTTTTTTATTGTCCAATCGTTTCTTAAGTCCTAACAGGATGATCTTGTTTGCGGACTTGACCTGTCCGTTTGTTTGGGGGTGTTCTACTGAGGAGAACTTCTGTCTTATGCCCAGGCCGGTGAGAAACTCTGTAAACTTCTTGTCGGTAAATTGTGTCCCGTTGTCCGAGATGACGACCTCTGGGATACCGAACCGTGTTATCACCTGCCTCCTCATGAACTTCCTGCAATTGGATGAGGATATGCTGGCCAACGGCTCGGCCTCTATCCATTTGGTGTAGTAGTCAATGGCGACTATGAGGTACTTGACTTGTCCTGGACCAACCGGGAAGGGCCCCAAGAGATCGACTCCCCATTGTGAGAATTGTCGGGAAGACGTTAACAAGCTTAGCTCAGAAGCTGGTGCTCTGTGAAAATTGGCGTTCTCTTGACACTTGACGCACTTTCTAATGAATTCTTTAGAGTCTGCCATCATTGATGGCCAATAGTATCCAGCTCGGATTAATTTTCTTGCTAGAGCTTTGCCCCCTATGTGATGGCCGCAACACCCTTCATGGACTTTCCTGAGAACGTAGTCCGTTTGGCCGGGGTGTAGGCATTTCAATAGGGGTTGGTTGAATCCTTTTCTGAACAACTGTCCTTGGATGATCGCGTACTTGGCTGCTTCCCTTCTCAGTTTCTTAGCATCTTTTTCGTCGTCGGGGAGTTTGCCGTTTTCTAAGAAGCTGGTGATGGGATCTAACCATGAGGGGCTTAGCCTTGACAGGTGCAGAGTGACTGCCAGCTCCCTCATCATACCTTGGATGAGAGATCGGTTGCCTTCTCCCGGTTTTGTGCTGGCCAGTTTTGATAGAAGATCTGCCCGTGTGTTCCTCTCTCTTGGAACGTGGTGGATCGTAACCTCCTCAAATTTCTGGCTCAAATCCTTGACTTTTTCCAAGTACTTTTGTAGTAGCGAGTCTCTGGCTTGGTAGCTCCCGTTTACTTGGGAGGTGACAACTTGTGAATTGCTGCATATTTCCAACCTCGTCACTCCAACTTCCTTTGCTAGGGCTAAGCCCCCTATGAGGACTTCGTACTCTGCTTGGTTGTTCGAGACGGGGAACTCGAACTTGATCGACTGCTCGTATACGACCCCGGCTGGGCTCTCTAGGATGATCCCGGTGCCCCCCGACGTCTGATTGGAGGCCCCATCCATGTGGAGCCTCCACCGTGTGCCCGTCTCCTCGGTTGGATCTCCCGTCACTTCTACCAGGAAGTCTGCCATTGCTTGCGCCTTGATTGCTTGCCAGGGTTCGTATCGTATGTCATATTGGGAGAGTTCAATGGACCAAGTCATCATCCTTCCTGCCAAATCGGATTTTTGGAGTACTTGTCAGATTCCTTGGTCCGTCCTTACGACAATTTGGTGACCTTGAAAGTATTGTTTTAACCTTCGAGAAGAGGTCAAGAGTGCCAGAGCTAGCTTTTCCAGTTTGCTGTATCTTAGTCCACCCCTTGTAGGGCTCTGCTCACGAAATAGACTGGTTGTTGAACCCTTCCTTTTTTTCGTATCAAAACCGTGGCCAGGGCTTCTCCTGTTATGGCGAGGTATAAGTATAACGGCTCTCCGGCCTTTGGCTTCCCGAGTATAGGGGGTGTTGCTAGGATTTCCTTGAAGTGTCTGAAAGCTTCCTCGCACGCAGGCGTCCATTCAAATGCTATCCCTTTCCTCATGAGGTTAAAGAAAGGTAGGGCTTTTGTTGCCGAAGCTTCGAGGAAACAGGACAACGAGGTTAGTCGACCTGCCAATCTCTGGACGTCCTTTACACAACCCGAACTCTTCATCTGGAGTATCGCTTGGCATTTCTCAGGGTTGGCTTCTACCCCCCTTTGGGTTATCATGAATCCTAGGAACTTTCGCCAGCCTCATACCATGTTGTCGGAGAAATGCGAATACATTTCCCAGGTCATTCAGGAGGTCGTCGGGTCGCGTAGTCTTTGCGAGGATGTCGTCTACATAGACTTCCACTGTCTTGCCTATGAGATCGCCAAATATTTTATTCATCAGCCTTTGGTATGTTGCCCCTGCGTCTTTTAGGCTGAATGGCATCATCCTATAGCAGTAGGTCTCCCCTGGCGTTATAAATGCTGTCTTGTCTTCGTCAGGTGGGTGCATCGGAATCTGATTGTAGCCGGAGTAGGCATCCATGAAGCTCAGATACCGGTAACCTGCCGCCGCGTCAACGAGTGCATCTATGTTGGGGAGGGGGAAACAATCTTTAGGGCATGCCTTGTTGAGGTCGGAGTAGTCTACGCACATTCTCCATTTGCCGCTGTGCTTTTTTACTAGAACTACATTCGAAAGCCAGGTCGAGTAGTCTAGTTCCCGTATGAAGCCCGCTTCTAGGAGGCTGGCCGTCTGTTTGGCCACCTCCTCTGCCCTCTCTCGCGACATCTTTCTCCTCCTTTGGGCTACCGGGCAGGCTTCCGATTTGACGGCTAGGTGGTGCGACATAACTTTGGGGTCTATGCCCGACATGTCGGCCGGTGTCCAGGCGAACAAATCCCCATTGGCCCTGATCATTTCTACCAGAGGCTCCTTCAATTCATGTGGAAGGTTTCTATTGACAAACGTGAACTTTTCCTCCGTGTCACTGACCCTGAACTTCTCCAGGTCCCCCTCTGGTTCCGGTCTGGGCTTGTCGTCAACTCTGGCATCTAGGTCGGCCAGGAACACCCTCGAAGCCTCCTTAGATTTCTTCCTTAGGGAGAGGCTGGCATTGTCGCAAGCGACCGCCGTTTCTAGATCTCCTCTTATGGACCCTATAGATCCGTCATCGGTAACAAACTTCATGACTAGTAGCTTTGTGTTGATTATTGCCTCAACATCGTTAATCGTCTTTCTTCCCAATATGATGTTGTAGGCTGTGGAGTCTCGGAGAACCACGAACTCAGCCATTGCCGATCTTCGGCCTTGGGCCTGTCCCACGAAAATCGGTAGAGATATCACTCCGTCTGGCTTGATGAAGTGGTCACCTAACCCGATGACCCCGTGTTGGTGAGTCGATAGGTCGGCGTCCCTTAACCCCATTGCATCGAACACATTGCGGAACATAATGTTCGAGTCTGCCCCCGTGTCGACAAGGATTCGTTTGACGAGGCCGGTTCCCACTCTGGCCGTGATGACCATGGGTGGGTTTTCAGGGGCCTCGTCGAACCATTGGTCTTCCGGGCCGAAAGAGATGGATGGGGGCTTCTTGGAGCTTCGCACCAGCGGGGAGGAGACCGCCAGGACCTTGGTGTCTTTCTTGTGCGCCGATCTCGACCTTGGCGCGGTGTTTTTGGTGGTTACCACGTTTATCACGGTGAGGCCATGGTCTTTGTCTTCTGGCTCTTGTCGCCGCTTCACGGACCGGGTCTTGCCCTCCTCGTCTTGGTCGCGATGTCGTCTCCTCGGCTCCCTTATAAGATTGGAGAATTCTGCTAGTTTACCTTCCCTTATCGCCTGTTCTAGTGCATCCTTCAGGTCAAAGCAGTCTTGTGTTTGGTGCCCATAGCCCTTGTGGTAGTCACAGTAGAGGCTCTTGTTTCCTCCAGTACGATCCTTGAGTGGTCGGGGCTTCGACAAGATTCCTTTCTCGGCTATTTGCTGATAAACTTCCATGATGGGAAGAGTGAGTGGAGTGTAGTTGGTGAATTTTCCGATCCGGGGAAACGGTCTAGGTGCCTTGCTCGGCCCTTCATCTCTGGCTTGCTCCTTCTATCTCTCTCCGTTACCTTGTTGCCTAGGTGGATTGTAGGAGGAGTGCCATTTATTGGCAGCCACGACTTGGCTGACTTCCTCATCATTTATGTATTCCTTAGCTACAGTTTGGATCTCGTGCATCGTCCAAACCGGTTTCGTGGTAAGGTGTTTTCGGAAGTCCTCGTTGAGGAGGCCGTTCGTCAGACAGAGGCTGGCCACCGAGTCGGTTAAGCCGTCAATTTCTAGGCATTCGTCGTTGAACCGGTCCAGGTATTTTCTGGTCGGCTCCCCGGGCCTTTGGGTTATCCCAAGTAGGTTGATCGGGTGCTTAGCCTTTGCTATTCGTGTTGTGAATTGGGCTAAGAAGGCACGACTAATGTCCGAAAACTCGTAGATGGATCCCTGCGGGAGGCCGTTAAACCACCGGATCGCGGGCCCTGCCAGGGTGACCGGGAAGGCCCGGCACCTCACCTCGTCTCCTACTCCCTCCAGATTCATTCTGGCCTCGAAGGCCGTGAGGTGTTCCAGAGGGTCTTGGGTTCCATCATACTTCATGTCCGTTGGTTTGTCGAAGCGCTTCGTCAACCGGACTTCGAGGATGGATCGGTGGAATGGGGTGGCGCCCATTATCATGGGTCGCCGTGTCTTCACATGCCTCTCTTCCCCGTCCTCACGGTATTGTCCCGTGAGGCGCGTTTCCTTGCCTCGGGAGTAGATGATTGTGTCGTTTCGCCTTCTAGGGATAGGCGAATCTTCTCGGGTGCTTTCCGCTTCCGTTCTGGCGGCGGAGGCGTGCCGGGAGCGACTCCGGTGGGAATCTCTCTCTCGGCTTTCAGGAGAGGGGGAGTAGCTAGGGTCAGTTGTTCGTCGGTTATACTCCTAATCGGCTAGTTGTCGTTCCAGGTTCTGGACCCTATGGCGTAGCTCCTGCATTATCCTGGCGCTGTCGCCGCCAGTTCCTCCGAAGGGGCGTGTCTCTCGCGTCCTTGTGTGCGGTTCATTGCGCTGCCGGGGGGACCTTCATCTCCCTCCCGGTGAGGCGACAGAGGCTGCCCCCTCTGCGCTGGCTGTTCGGCCTTGGTCTCCGGTGCCCGGCACGACGTCCATTTAGGCAGGTCCCCACAGACGGCGCCAATGTTCGGTTGGTTGGTTACCGGACGATTCGGGTGGAGGTTTGAGATGGTGGGGACGCCTTGTTCTGATCGGTTGTGACCGGATCGGGCTAACCGGGCTGCCGAGCTCTTGTTGTGGAGAGGAGGGTGTCACCTGCAAAGACAATCCGATGCTCTAGTCAGTTAGTGTGTAGGCGAGAAATAGACAGGTGGAATGTGTGACGTACCTTGGGGGAGGGGTAGGACTCTCCCCTTATATACTATATCAGAAGTGGGTCCCACGAGGGTAGAACTCACCTTCCTCGAAGTTTCCTTGTACAGCTGTGGCGGCCAGCTGTCCCGGACGCGTGTTCGGGTCGAATATGAGTGCCTCACATCCGACCGTTCAAGTCGGGTGGTTAGTGGGTCGAGTCGGCCCAGATTCCCTTTGGGCCAGGCTGTAACAATTTAATATTAATATCTTTTAATAGTGAATTATTTTTAAATTTATAAATTTAAATAATATTATTAAAAAATCAATTATATTAATTTTAAGTATTTTAATTAATTAATTAAGTGGGACCACAATATAACGCAAAAACTGATGTGGAGTTATTTTTTATGACAAATAGACCATAAATAAAAATTAGAATGAGTTCCCTACTGAAAATGGTCTTCTTTCCTAAATCAGCAATTGCATAACATTAACAATGAATGTTGACTTTGAACTTTTAAGTTTGAATGATACAGCTACCAATTCCCCACATGTGTGACTCAACTACCCACCATAAACGCATAATAAAGAAACTCTACTCATGACTCAACATCCCTACACACATAACTTCACATAAGAATACATTAACTTTCAGTAATCAAACTCAAACAATGACTCTGCTTCGATGGCTTGCGATTCTGTTCCTTCTGCTCGCCGTGTACTGCGGTCTCGATCCGTTTCGTCACAGCCCCATAGCCAGCTTCCCGGAATTCGAGGCCAAACTGATTCAAATGCCGCCGTGGTCCGAGGTGCCGCCGGAGAAAGACTCGGAGAATTTGTTGCAGAAATCGGAGGTGAAGTTCTTGAACGAGGTTCAGGGACCAGAGAGCGTTGCTTTCGACCCTCAAGGTCGCGGTCCTTACACTGGTGTCGCTGATGGAAGGATTCTCTTCTGGAATGGACACTCTTGGCTTCCCTTTGCTTATACCTCTCCCAACAGGTATAACAATCTTGAAAAACCCTAAATTTCCACTTTGAGAGTGTTTTCTACTTTTCAAGTGGTGAGTCCTGCAAATCTACAATTAGTTCGCATAAATTATCATTCCTTAATTTAATTACTCTTATCTTGATTTTAGTTTATTTTACTTATTTCATGATTCTCACTGTATGACAGAATTTAGTTTGATTTCAAACTTTAAATGGGACCCACTTTCCATGTTGTATCATATGGGGTATGGGCACTAATTGGATACTTGTACTTGTTAGTTTTAGTTGTAGGTAGGTACTGTCCGAAGTTTTACCACGTCAGCAAAAATAACTATCTTTTATATCGTTTGCATAAATGTTCATTTACAAGAACGGATGAGATTGCAGGACTGTGCAAAACATTTTATATTGTTAATGCCTTAAAATTAAACTCTTATTTAATCTGCTTTCAATGTTTATTTTTGAATTTCAATATATATTTTATACGAGTGGCTGATTTGGTGGTGGATTTTTTATGTTTACCTAACATGGTTGAAAAATATTTGTTTTTGAGCTGTTCTAGTTCTAGAGCAGAGCAATCTTTACACATACATCAACCCACTATGCCTTATACATTTTCACCCAGCAAGTTCTAGTTGTAGAACCATTTTCTCCCAATTTCTGAGTTTTTCACTTCAGATCAAGTTCTGCTACTTCTGCAACATGCTGTTTCCTTGCAGCATTGCTGACGAACCTTAAATTATTGTACACAAGGTCATCCTTTTCAAAGTTTGAGCTTGAATCTTTAAAGCTTGTTCTTGTTTGGATACTGAATTTAAGTTTTTGGATCAGTAGAGTGTATATGTTTGCAATATCATGTGATTAAATGTTAATGATCTTTCTATGTCCATTTCAAACACAGGTCAGAATTGTGTGATCCTAAAGTTTCTGCATCACCACTTAGCTATGTGACGACCGAGCACATCTGCGGAAGGCCTTTGGGACTCAGGTTCAACAAGAAAACTGGCGATTTATACATTGCGGACGCATATTTTGGGCTTCTGAAGGTGGGGCCTGAGGGTGGTTTAGCAACACCTCTTACAACTGAGGCTGAAGGGGTGCCATTCAGGTTTACCAATGATGTTGATGTTGACGAAGAAGGGAATGTTTATTTTACGGATAGCAGTGCGAAATATCAGCGCAGGTAGGATCCTCTTTAAAACTTTTAGCAATCGCTATTTTCTTTTGAAAAACTTTGTACTGAATAGGGATATAATCACAAGATATTATTTTAAATCAGAGGAATCTGTTAGAAAATTATTTGTATAGCGACTTAAATGGAAATGTTTAAACTTTGGAATCTGATTGATTTTTTTTTCTTGTACAATATATGGACATGATAACAAATTTTGAACTGTAGAAATTTGATTGAAAATTGAATGATTTATAGGACCTTCAGAGTAAGTAAATCCTTTATCATTTTGTATCCAATATTCGGATACAAGAGAAGCATCCAAACTAAGTTAGAAATCCTTGGTTATAAATATGATGGATGCACCACTACTGAAATCTGGTGGTTTTCCATGCTTTAGAATTTTATGAACTTAGTTTTTCATGCATCATATAGTAAGAGTGAAGTGCGTTGTCTTATAATAACCTATCCCAAACGCAAATAAATGAGGAAGGTTATGCTAAGGCGTCAACAACCAATGTAAACACATTGTCAAATGGTTAGGCCTATTAGGCATCCCTCCCTATATGAAGCAGTTACTAAGGTGTTAGGCCTATTTAGAGTGATTTCCTTAAATATTTAATTCATAGAATTCTGAAATATTGTCATTATTGTTACATCTGTCATGCTTTGTTGGTTCTAAAATAATTTTGTGTGCAGGAACTTTATTCAACTGGTATTTGCTGGAGACGATAGCGGCAGAGTTTTGAAATACAACCCTGACACTAAGGAAACCACAGTTCTTGTGAGAAACATTCAATTTCCAAATGGCATTTCCTTAAGCAAAGATCGTTCCTTCTTTTACGTCTGTGAAGGTGTTGTTGGCAGGTGAACCTAAAATAACAGCTTTTAACACTTTAAATAAGCACGACCCCTTGTGTTAGAAACTTTTACTTGCTCGCAAAGAAACTTATATATCTTGGTATCTACTGTTAAATGTTTACCACCCCAACAACGTGGTACTCAATCAGTGGTTCATAGCAAGAGATTCTAAGAGAACATATCTATATGTGAACCTTCTGATATGCTAGAGACTGCAAACATAAGTAGGATTAGTGTCTCTTTGGGTTCATCCTCAGTGATTTTCTATTTTCTAGATTCTATAAAGGAAGACAGAGAAAACAGTACAATCAAAATTTTTTATTCTCATTTCATGCTTTCGTTTTTATCTTCATAAAATCCTAAAACAAACAACATTGAAAATAACAACAGGAAATCAAAACAAAAACCAAATAAGAGGATATTTCTAAGTTGGTGATAATGCAAATTCCATTCACTAGTTATTACCTGTGCTGAAAGAAAAACTAAGCAATGTTAGCTAGAAAATCTTTTGCCATTTTTCTGAAAGAACCTAATGATGGAAGTCCTATATCTGAATTCATATTGATTATTAGAGTTCTTTTCTTTATACCATTTCTTGTTCTATATAGGCTACGCAAATACTGGCTGAAAGGCAAAAAGGCTGGGACTTCAGAGATCATAGCCATCCTGCCTGGAATCCCTGACAATGTGAGAGTCAATGAAGATGGCGATTTTTGGATTGCACTTCATTGCCGAAGGTATATGTATGCGTACCTTAATGCCCTCTATCCAAATATTCGGAAACTCATACTCAAGCTCCCTATACCAACAAAGATTCACTACCTGCTTCAAATTGGTGGCCGGCAACATGCGTTGGCTGTTAAGTACAGCTCCGAAGGCAAACTTCTGCAGATATTGGAGGATAGCGAGGGAAAAGTTGTTAGAGCAGTGAGTGAAGTGGAGGAGAGAGATGGTAAACTATGGATGGGAAGTGTTCTTATGCCTTTTATTGGAGTTTACAACTTGAAATGAAATAGATAACAATACTCTGTCTGAGCTATACACTACGTTGAAAAAAATCCTGAGTTTGATGTTTTGCTTAATTACAAGTTTTCATTGATGGACAATGAATTCACAGTTGAGGAAGTCCTTAAATGAATTCAAAATTGCTTCCATGTTGCCATGGATAGTTATAGTTGTGCACATCTCAGTAGATAAAACTGCCATTTGAATCAGAAACGAATTTGATCATTCCATAACAACCAGATAATATTATGTTTGGCAAAAAGGCTTAAATTTTCAAGGTCTAATTTCACCTGCATAAATTTGTAACATATCAGATAATATTTATAATAATTATTTTATGATAATTGATATATAATATTAATTTGTTATGTTATTGTGTTTATTTGGGCGATACTAAGTTTATAAAAAAAAAAATATTTTTTCAATGAAAAAAGATCTTTTTTCATTTTTTAGGGTGTTTGGTAAATTTTTAGTAATAAAAGTAAAAGTGCTAGAAAAATTAAAAATTTTTTTTGAGAAGTTATAATTTACATACTTTTTTGTAAGATCTTTTTTTTTAAAAAAAGATGTTCTTTATATAATAAATAAACAAAAAAATATTTTTATATGATTATATCCAAACGGTGAAAACTTAAGTGCAGTCGATTTCACGCTCTCAGTTATCACTGCAGCTGAGTTTTCACCTATCCAAACATAATTAATAAATAAAAAGATAAAGTATATTTTTTATACTTGAAGTTTGGCAAAAGTTTTTAAAATATTCCTAAATTTTATTTTGTTTTAATTTTGTCCTAAAAATTTTCGATTTGTATCAAATATACCCTCAACGGATAAATTTTTAAAAAATTTAAGACCAATCTACCAATAATGCATGAAAATTATACTTGATTTGCTTGTGTTGAAGGTTGTTCTTATGAAATTGTTGTTGAATCGGCCTTAAATTTTTTGAAAAATTAGTCGTCAAGAAAATAAAACTTAGGAGTATTTTTGAAACTTTTGTTAAACTTGAAAGATAAAAAATATAGTTTACCCTAAATAAAAGAATTTTTTTTGTATGAGGTATTCAAATATAAAATTATTTTTATTTTTTTATAAAATATTTAAAAAAAATAATTTACAAAAGATATTTTAAAAAAAATTTACTTAAACAAATCCATCATCTAACTAATAAAACGACTAATTTAATTTACAATTATATTTTTTAGAGGACCAATTTGATGAATATAATCGTTTGAAAATTAAATTGATACTTATCTAATTTTTCAAAGATCATTTTAACATAAACTTTAAAATATCTTCTAAATTAAAATTATTACATCAGTTGAAGAGTTATAATCTTATATTCTTATGTAAGTCTAAACTCTCCAAAACATAATTATAATTTAGGTCAAATAAGTTCATTATGTCATGAATAAAAGCTATGATACTCTCTCCAAATTCCAAAACTTGGATTGATTTGATCAATGACCAGAGCGTTGTAATTATTTGCTATCAGCTTACAAAATTCATCTACCTTAAGTAAATAATTATTGAAAAAGTCTAGGGGCCAGTAATTTTATTGCATTTTGGCCAGTATGTAACTAGCAGAGAAATGTAAGCCATTGGATAAAATCTCACACCAATTTTACACCATCAAATCATCATTGATGGCTAGTTGATGGGTACCAATCAGTCAATCACAAATGTTGCTACCTCCTAATTGCTCATAATTATTTTCTTTCCTAAAAAGAAAAGCTCTTACAAATAAAGGCCCAAATTAGAAAATGAAGGAAAGTAAACTGCTGCAGGCTGAAACAGAAACAAGAAAGGAGAATGAAACGACAAGCCACCCTTATGGACCGGTGCTGCATTCGCCAGCAACTCTCTATACTCGTAGTTGCCGCTGCTGATTTGGTGCTCGCCTCCGACACGCCAGCGGTGGATAATTCAGCAGTGTTGTGTGGCTGAAACCCAGTTTGAGGTCCCCACCCAAACAACCCCCGTAGCATGCATGGGCAGGTTTCGTGTTCCTCGTACGTGCTTCTCCTTTGTTTCTGTGTCTACCGTTTTTCAAAATCCTGTCTTTCACTTGTCCACCGTTACCTTCAAAACCCACTTGGAAGATGGAAACTTTTCATATGCCAAAGAACAATTTGCAACCTTGTGTTCCAATGGGCGTATCAGAGAAGCGTTTCACAACTTTGTTTCTTATATATGGTCTGAACCCCGTTTGTTCTCAAATCTCATACAAGCATGCATTCGCACAAAGTCTGTTTCTTTGGGGAAGCAGCTTCATTCTTTGATTATTACTTCTGGCTGTTCCTCGGACAAGTTCGTCTCCAACCATCTCCTCAACCTGTATTCGAAATTTGGGGAGTTTCGAGCTGCAGTCTTACTGTTTGATAGAATGCCTACTAGGAACACCATGTCGTGTAACATCATGATCAAGGCCCATCTTGAAATGGGTAGTTTTGAGAGTGCCAAGAAAATGTTTGATGAAATGCCTGAGAGGAACGTTGCTACTTGGAATGCAATGGTCACTGGGTTGGCCAAGTTTGAAATGAATGAGGAGTCTTTGTTCTTGTTTTCACAGATGAATGAGTTGGGTTTCATGCCGGATGAGTACTCACTGGGCAGTGTGCTTAGGGGATGTGCACACTTGACAGCTTTGTTTGCAGGCCAACAGGTTCATGCTTATGTTATGAAAAGTGGGTTTGAGTTTAATTTGGTTGTCACATGCTCTTTAGCTCACATGTACATTAAAGCTGGAAGCTTAAGTGATGGAGAGAGATTGATCAGATTGATGCCAAATTGTAATGTGGTTGCTTGGAATACACTTATGTCTGGAAAAGCTCAAAATGGGTGTTTTGAGGGAGTTTTGGATCAATACTGTTTGATGAAAAAGGCAGGTTTTAGACCGGATAAGATTACTTTTGTGACTGTGATCAGTTCATGTTCGGAGTTAGCCACACTTGGTCAAGGGAAGCAAATACATGCCGAATCAATCAAAGCAGGAGCTAGTTCTATAGTTGACGTAGTTAGCTCATTAGTTAGTATGTACTCTAGA
The DNA here is from genome assembly GCF_003086295.3 of Arachis hypogaea. NCBI lineage: Eukaryota > Viridiplantae > Streptophyta > Magnoliopsida > Fabales > Fabaceae > Arachis > Arachis hypogaea. Next base: position 13,007,219 of record NC_092038.1, read on the forward strand.
TGTGGATCCTTGCAAGACTCTATGAAAGCTTTTTCGGAAGGCAAACAGCGAGATATTGTATTGTGGAGCTCAATGATTTCTGCTTATGGGTTTCATGGTCAAGGGGAAGAAGCTATAAAGCTCTTTAATGGGATGGAACAAGAAAATTTGCCAGGAAATGAAGTTACATTTTTGAGCTTGTTATATGCATGTAGTCATTGTGGATTGAAGGACAAAGGACTTGATTTCTTCGAGTTGATGGTACAAAAGTATGGACTCAAGGCTAGACTAGAACACTATAATTGTGTCGTTGACCTACTAGGTAGGTCTGGCTGTTTGGAAGACGCAGAAGCTATGATACGTTCCATGCCTATGGAACCAGATGCCATTATATGGAAAACACTGTTATCTGCATGTAAGATCCACAAGAATGCAGAAATGGCAAAACGGGTTGCCAAAGAAGTTCTTAGGATCGATCCTCAAGACTCAGCATCATATATTCTTCTTGCCAATATTCATGCTTCTGCTAATAAGTGGCAGGATGTTTCTGAGGTGAGGAAGGCCATGAGAGGCAAGATGTTGAAGAAAGAACCAGGCATAAGTTGGGTAGAAATAAAGAATCAGGTTCACCAGTTCTGTTTGGATGACAAATCCCACCCACAATCTGCAGAGATCAATCGGTATCTGGATGAACTAACTTCAGACATGAAGATGCGCGGTTATGTCCCGGATACTAGCTCTGTAACGCATGACATGGACAATGAGGAGAAAGAATACAACTTGGCACACCACAGTGAGAAGATGGCAATTGCTTTTGCATTGATGAATTGCCCAGAGGGAATGCCAATAAGGGTGATGAAGAACTTGCGCGTTTGTAGTGATTGCCATGTTGCCATCAAGTACATATCAGAGATAAAAAATTTAGAAATTGTTGTGCGAGATGCTAGCAGGTTTCACCATTTCAAAGATGGTACATGTTCTTGTGGAGATTATTGGTAATGTACAGTTTTTCATTGATCACCATTTCAAGTGTACTTCAGTACTTGTATATACTATGCCCTCCTGTTTATTATTATTTGTAGTTTCCCACTTCCATGATCTATTTGTGTGTCATTGCTAATTGGGCCAATGACCCATGATTCATATTTCAATTCTGGTAGTATGATACTATAATCTCATGCCACGTGCCACAAGATCATTGGCTGAAACTCTCACTTGGATTGGTCTGTCAGGAGGCCTTATATATCTCTATGGGTAAGGTTTTTAATTTTTTGAATTTTGACAGAAAAATGGTCCATGACTGGTTTGAATCTGCCTCTTTCTTTCTCTCTCTCTCTCTCTCTCTCTCTCTCTCTCTCAAAGGTAGTTTGCAAGGAAAAAGGCATTGGTACATAAAGTGGTTTTTTTCTATAAAAAGCTATAATTGCATTCCACCACCAATGGAAGAGTTGCATGTTACACATGGCTAAAGGCTTATATGTATGTGAAGCAGAGAGTAGGTTGGTCTGAATATTATTTATGGTTTATTTGAATTTCATGGCTGGTAGGTTCTTGTTTCAGGTTCTAACACAATGCTATATCAAACTCTCACAGATGTTTCCACTGTCATCAAAAATCAAAACAAGAAAAGCATCACTTAGCATTAGTGAATGATATTGCATTCAGTCCAATGTATGTGACTTCTTGTTTATAAGTTGCTATTTTGGATTAGGAAACTAACTTTGGTTAATTTAACTTCTGTTTTAGGATGACAGGTGCTTTCGTCACCGGTGATAATGAAGGTGATAATGAAGGTTACGTTACCATATGGGATGCTATAAATAGAAAAATTTTAGTTGAGGTATTTACCTAATTATGTTTTGCATTTGTATCTAATTAATATTAATATTAGAGCATTGTAATCAATTCATAGCTTTTTCTTGAGGGTGTTTGGATGCACATGTTTCTCTTGCCTTAATCCTTATTCTTCAACCAAATTTGACTATAAATCTCATCTTTCTGTCTTTCTTGGTTATGCACCAAATCACAAGGGGTGCTTAATTCGGCAAGGCGAAATCCTTATTACTCGACACATTTTATTTGATGTAACCAGGTTCCCTTACTCCGCTCTTTTTCCTAATTCCACCCCATCTAAGCCTCAGCAACAATTCCCTCATACACACCTTGTTTTACCACTTCATCCTACCCCATCTATTCCTCCATCACCTTCTGTTGACATATCACCTCACACTTCATCACAATTTTCTTCCCATAGTCCTACTCAAACTGATTCTAATCCTTCTTCTGATGTGCCCATCTCTGATCCTACCCCTCCTCCTTTTACACCATGTACACCATCTACTTCTACACCAAGTAACCCCACTCAACCTCATCAAATTATTCACCCTTAGTATTCCAATGCAAGGGATTGAAATCCAATTTGGAAAAACTACTCTTTCACTCAACACTCATCCAATTCAAACCCGTTCAAAATCAGGAATTGCCTAGTGTTGAGGTGCCCAAGTAGTGTTGTGTCCTTATCATACAATCACGAGGGCAACTTATCGCTGTAGCATCTAGCCATACATACAAAGCAGCAAAGAGAACGTGAGTAGTTCTTATTTTTATATCTTTTATGAATTTTGTCAAAGTGAATTTTCAACTTGTGTTATCAATGAATAACAATGAAGATCCCACTTCCTATCTTTTACTCATGAGATATAGCTTTTGCTGGCCCGCATGATTAAAGGAACATAGTAATTAAAATTTGGTTATGGTGACTCTGCTGTCTTACATTTTTATCCATTTTCAAATTCAAACCTCATGCATTTTCATTCTAAATTACTGTGGCATTTAAATAATGTAATCTGGCTACAATTGGGCGAGTAGAAGTCTCTGCTAGCTGCGGTTGTGCCACATTGAAATGAGTTAATAACTTTTTTTTTTTATTTATAAACCTAAAAATGATGTCTTCATTAACTATTATGGAAGCTGAGCATGAAAGTATTTGGCTTTTGACTAAAATATTTATTAGCATCTTTGATATTGACAGAGAAGGGCCTCATGGGATATTCATCCATAAAATGGACAACGTTGATATTGGATCAGTTTCTGCTGGTAGTAAAAGTTAGGGCCATGGCTCTGGCATATAGAAATGTGTTGTTGACTTGTTGTAGTGCAGTAGGTGACAAGTGGTGGTAGAGGTAACAATTTCTGCAAGGTTATAGGTTGTATAGCCTTGTAGGCTTATATGGGGAAAGATGTTTTGCAAGAGATGACTCCTACACATTTATATAGATGAGATGTTTTGGCTTTTGGGGGAGGAGAAACTTCGTTTGAGGATGAGAGGGAGAGCTCGAGGAAGACCCCATCTCTTTCTCTCATTTTTTTTAAACAACACAAAACGAAGTCGTTTCATTAAAACCGGCGGGTCCTGATTTGGTCCGATCAGCCAGTTTTTAGCCGGTTCAGCAGTTTTGCAAACGGTTTGGAATTGTCGATTTTAATGGTAAACCGAACCGTATTACTGTTCAGTTTGCGGTGGGACTGATGGGACTGACCAATCCGATCCGGTTTTCAGAACTACGGTGAAGACAATGAATATTGCAAACCCTTCAATTTATGTCCACCGCAAGTCTGACTCAACAACTCATCAATGGCCCAAGACCATCGCCACTAGCACCAAATATGATTGGCCCAACTGGAAGTGATCCGAGTGCAAAAAGTGTATCAAGTGCAAAAATAGAGGAGGATCAAAATTAGCAAATGGAGGTGGATCAAGAGTTGCACCTCAGAAATAGTGGCATCTATAGTATTCAGACCGTTGTTTGTACTAAAATGTGACTTTGGTGTTATGTTTAGGCCTTTATTTTCATGACAAGTATAGACTTGTGTGGTTGGTTTTTTGGATTTCATATGTGACTTTGGTGTTTTGATTTAGGCCTCTGTTTTGATGGCAATGGTAGATTTGTTGTTTGATATTTTGTAATGTAAATTGTAATTTGGTATTTAGGTCTCTGTCTTGATGATTTCTTTTTCAGCAGGTTTTTAATGATAATTTCTAATTATGCGTTCCTTATTGCCCATGTTGATCGAAGTGTTGATTATTGTGAATTTGCAATCAATTGTTGATTGCACTGGACTTGTTTTGGAACTAACACTTTAAACATAGATTTGTATTCCATAATCCATATTCATGCAAATGAAAGTTACAAAACAACCCTAGTACATATTTTCATTTCTTCTGTTTATAGAGCATTACAATTACTGAATTACTTATGAAAAGTGTAAATAAACAACCACAAAATATAGATTTCCATTCCTAAGCAAACATAGTACACTCATTTTCTAATGTTCTTCAATTTTTCATTAATCTCATCAATTATTTTCAACATCTTTTTCACCTCATCTTTAGCCTTTGAACCCAAAGCAAATTTCTCTACCTTATTTTCACCTCCTTTCTTCCATTTGCTTTTTTTCTTATCTTAAATTTTCTAACTTTTTTTAACATCACCAATTTCATCGGTCTAAATAAAATAATCGCATCTCAAATCAACCTGTTACATTTATTCATTCAGAACAATTTGAATCATTTCACATAAGTTGCATAGTATTTATCATCATAAATAGAATAAGAAATCACATACTTCTCATAATGGACCACGAAAAAACAATTTCCATGAATTCCACTCTGTTGTAGACTTAATACCATTGCATCAAGTCTATGCAAACACTTGCCATTGTTGTAGTTGAACTTTTTTTTCTTCCTATTTTTCGATGCATAAGAGGAGCCACCACAAATACTCACACAAGATTGGATATATTCTTCCTTTGTTGAGATTATAACATTTTTGTACCTTAAGGTTTATAAATCCCAATATAAATTTACACAAAGAAGATGTTGAAGATTTTACTTTATTATTTAATTTTTTATTTATTTTTATTTGCTAAATCCATATCACACAATGCATAGAGGCACGATGGCAAATATTATTCCACCTATTAGCCACTACTAACAAAAACGTTAATGAGATGATAAAAAGGTCGAATGATTAATTGAGTGTGATATTAATATATACACATGATCATTAAAATATAAGAATAAATTTATGTTTATTTGTTCACCGTAAAAAAAATTTATATTTATTTTTGTCTATTCTTTCAAAAATAAATTAACTAATTATTGATCATTAAAATGTTAAGGAATAATTTTAATTTTTATTTAAATATTAAGCATAAAATTGAATTAAATAAAAAATTAAAAACAATTTAAAAAATTAAAAATATTAAGAGAAAATATATTTGACAAAAAAAAATCTAAATCATTTGAACTCACTCTAGCTCCCCCCTACGTTTGGCTCTTGTTAGTTGGCTCGACTAACAGGCATAATTGCCCGTTTCAAAAATCGCTTTTGGATCGTTGAACCGGTTGGAAATCTCCCGGTCGAACCGAACGAGATCTGGTTGGTTTTTGCTTTTAGCAAGAAACGGCGTCGTTTCGCTCAATTAAAAAATTACCCCAAAGCACTCGGCCACTGCCACTCTCAGAGCTGCTCCGGTCCTCCCTCGCTCCCTCAGAATCGCATCACTTCCTCCGTCCAGCCACCGCCGTCCCCATTACGGTCGTCTCCGCCACTGCTCGAAGCCGCCGTCCGCACTGCAACTTGTGCCGCATCGTTCCTCCGTCGCGAATCCGCTGTTCTGCTTCGCCGGCTCTGTTCCACCGCGCTCCAGCCCTTCTCTGCTCCAGTTCCGCCACGCTCCACCTCCTCTGCTCCAGTACCGCGCACACCACCCTCCTCTGCTCCAGTTCCGCTGCGCTTCACCCTCCTCTGCTCCAGTACCGTGGCACACCACCCTCCTCGGCTCCAGTTCCGCGGCGGTCCAGGCCATCTCTTCTCCAGTTCTGCCGCGTCCAGCCTTCCCTGGTACTCCCTCACCTCTGTGCTCTAGAAGGTATTTTTTTACTGTAATTGTTGTTTTAATTGGTTTAGGATTGTTAATCTGTGATTTTTCTTCTTCAAGTGTTGTTGTCATTACTGGGGTTGTTGATGATGTTCTTGATTCTGTTGTCTTTAATTTCTTTTTTGGTTTTTACGGTGATTTTCTTTGATTCTCATATGCTGTTGTTAATTTCTTCAAGTATTTGGTGTCGTTGAGATTATTGGGTTGCTGTATTCTTGTTCTTTAATTTCTTGCTTATCTCTGTATTGAGTTTTCTTAGGTTTCTTGTGTTTATTGTTGTTGCTGATTACTGCTAATGGTTCTTGATGGTTCTAATTGTTGATGTTTGTTCACTATTGTTTGTTGACTTTGTTCTTATGGTTCTTGATTGGTGTTTTTTTTCATAAAGTGCTGTCTGTTTGCTTTGCTGCTGTTTTTGCATTCTTATGCTTTGTGCAAGTTAATTTATGTTTTATTACTTGATTTTTTTAATTATTGTAGTTAACTTGTTATTATTGTGATTCTGTTATGTTGATTCATGTCCTTGTTATTTTTCTTTTTCAATTTTTTAACTGTGATTTTCTACTCAGGTTGTTACTGTGATTTTTCTGTTGTTATTGGGTTATTGGATTATTCATTTGCTGGATTGAGATTGGGATTGCTCTTGTTATTTGTTATTGGATCGTTGGATTTTTTATTCAGGGTTTGTTTTTGTTAATTTGCTAAGTGTGTTTCTCCGTACTTTTTCTTATTTATTATTTTATTCTTATTTATTATTTTGATTAAATTAAGATTGAACTAATTGAACCAGTAAACCAATGAATAAGTAATTAGAGTGGTTTGGTGATCGGTTCGGTTTTTAAAACCTTGCTACTACCTTCCTCTTCTCCCCTTCTTTCCCCTTTTCTGTCTTCCAACTCCGGCAGAGCCGCCGCCGCCACCGGTATTGTTGCTCTGTTCTCCATATTTCTGCTCCATCCAACTCTTGCATCGCCTCCCGCAACTCTGCCACCTCTGGCTGCTGCAAGCGTCTCTTCCCGCCAGCGTCTGTACCCGCCCACGCTGCCGCTAGCGTCTCTACTCACCTCTCTTGTCTCCTCTCCGACCACATCTCTGCTTGCATCTTTTCCCGTCTCTGCCCACCTTCTCTGCCGTGGTTGCTGCCTTCCCTGGTTAAGACTTACTCTGCTCTCTCAATTTCTGCATTGGATTTGCTTCATGATTTATGGATTTGTGTTTATCCTAATGAATAAGAAGTTTTTGTTAATGTGATTTATTTATCCTAATTAATATTAAGTTTGCTATGGCTAGTTGTTTTGTTTAACCTTCTTTTAACAATCTTGCCTTTGCCTTTTAATTTTCTTTTTTCTGAGTTGCTGTTTAACTTTCCTTTAACAAAATAGTTGACCAAGAACCTACAAAATGTCATTTTAATTTTATTTTAGTTTTGAACTCTGATCTGTTGAACTTTGAATGTAAATTGTAAAATTTTAATGATGACAAATTATTATATGAGTAGTGAAATTTCGAATTTTATTGTCATTGATTCATTGAATTTAGATATTAAAGAAAGTGATTCACTGAACCTGTCCAATTCTCACAACCTTGGTAAATATCTTGTTTTGCTTGTTATGTTATATGGAAAAGAAGATTACTTTTAGTTTCGTCATATTCATTTATCCTATGTGTTATCAAGTTGTTTGTATGTTGTGTAGATATTTTGTTTTGTATGTTGTATAAATATAAGAAGTGATTAATTTTTAATCACATTCTCTAATGTGCTATCAAGTTGATTTTATGTTTTTGCATTCTCTGCACATGCTTGACTATTTCTAAATTTTGTGTTTACTAACATTTTTAAATTTCAATTAAATTTCTATTACTTTTATCAGATACCTCTTTTCAAGTAAAGACTCTTGACACTTGTGAAGCATTGAAGCATGTAGTAATCTCCTGTTAAGAAGAAAGAAGATGTCTCTGTCCGCTATGAGTTGTTCAATTCTCCCAACTACTGTATTCTCAATTCCCTTCCCTTCTTCCAAAGCCACCATTTCAATCAACTCTACCACTACCACCTTAGTCTCCAAGTCAGCAGCAGCAACATCCAAACACATATGGACAAGAACAGTCCAACGCCATCCACGTGACAGAACCCGGTACAAAGACCAAACGTTCTTGGACCACATTGTGGACATGGATGAGCTGATATCTTCGATCAGACAGACCCAAAATGCGGAGGAGCTTTACGCTCTCATGTCTCCTTACAATGGCAGGCAGCTCTCTATGCGTTTCATGGTTTCTCTCCTTTCTCGGGAGCCAGACTGGCAACGCTCCCTTGCCTTGCTTGATTGGATCAATGACACGGCTCTCTATTCTCCTTCAGTCTTCGCCTACAATGTCGTTATTCGCAATGTTCTACGTGCCAAGCAGTGGCAAGTTGCACACGGCCTGTTCGACGAAATGCGCCAGAGAGGCCTTACCCCAGACAGGTACACCTATTCAACTCTGATTACTCAGTTTGGTAAGAATGGCATGTTTGATTCGGCCTTGTTCTGGCTCCAGCAAATGGAGCAGGACAATGTGTCTGGTGACCTTGTCTTGTATAGCAACTTGATTGAGCTTTCTCGGAAATTGCGTGATTACACCAAGGCGATTTCGATATTCATGAGGTTGAAGAATGCTAACATTACGCCTGACCTGGTTGCTTATAACACCATGATTAATGTGTTTGGAAAGGCTAAGTTGTTCCGTGAGGCTCGCCTCCTCCTTCAGGAGATGAAGGGTAATGGTGTCCGCCCGGATACTGTGAGTTACTCGACATTGCTCGTGATGTATGTTGAGAACCAGAAGTTTGTTGAGGCACTCTCGGTGTTCTCGGAGATGAATGAAGAGAAGTGCCCGCTTGATCTGACGACATGCAATATTATGATTGATGTTTATGGCCAGCTTGACATGGCCAAGGAAGCTGATCGCCTGTTCTGGAGCATGAGGAAGATGGCAATCGAACCCAATGTGGTCAGTTACAATACACTCTTGAGGGTCTATGGAGAAGCTGAGCTGTTTGGGGAAGCCATCCATCTATTTCGTTTGATGCAGAGGAAGGGTGTGGAACAGAATGTTGTCACATACAACACCATGATTAAGATCTATGGCAAGTCTCTCGAGCATGAGAAGGCAACGAATCTCATTCAAGAGATGCAGAGCAGAGGTATTGAGCCAAATGCCATCACTTATTCCACGATAATATCTATCTGGGGAAAGGCAGGGAAGTTGGATAGGGCAGCCATGTTATTTCAGAAGTTAAGGAGCTCAGGAGTTGAAATTGATCAAGTTCTTTACCAAACAATGATTGTTGCTTACGAGAAAGCAGGTTTAGTTGCTCATGCCAAGCGTCTGCTTCAAGAGCTTAGGCATCCAGAGAACATTCCTAGGGAGACTGCAATCGCAATCCTTGCGAGGGCTGGTAGAATTGAAGAGGCTACATGGGTTTTCCGACAGGCTTTTGATGCTGGAGAGGTGAAGGATATATCTTTGTTTGGGTGTATGATTGATCTTTTCTCAAGGAACAAAAGGCATGCAAATGTTGTTGAAGTGTTTGAGAAGATGAGAGAGGTGGGATACTTTCCTGATTCTAATGTTATTGCTCTTGTGCTGAATGCTTTTGGGAAGCTACGTGAATTTGAGAAAGCAGATGCTTTATATAGAGAGATGCATGAAGAAGGGTGTGTTTTTCCTGATGAAGTTCATTTCCAGATGCTCAGTCTATATGGAGCAAGAAAGGATTTCACAACAGTAGAGTCATTGTTTGAGAAGTTGGATTCCAATCCCAACATCAACAAAAAGGAGTTGCATCTTGTTGTTTCCAGCATTTATGAAAGAGCAGATAGACTTAATGATGCTTCTCGAATCATGAACAGGTTGAATAAAAAAATCGTAAGAAATCATGACAATACTTAGAGAAGTTTGCATCTGCTTTCCCTAATCCCTATGTAACTTGTATAGTGATGAACATTCTTTTGCCCTTGACCATGCATAAAAACTGTAATCGGAAAATCTCTCTATAATGAGGTGTATCATGTAGATATGATATATTATTATGTTTTGGTGCAATAATTTTTTTATATATGCATATAAATGGAGCAGTGCTTCTTCATTGCAGATTGTTGAGCCAGTTTCAAGTCAATTTTTGAGCTTTTCTGGTAGTTTGATTGTTTTCCTGGTATAACTGAAAATATTTTGTGTGCTCCACCTGTAGCAACTGTCAATCAATTTTAATTAATTTGGTGCTGATCTAGTAGTTTAGGTGTGGTTTAATTGGAAATCCTAAGCTCCAGATTGAAGTTATGGGTGAAAGAAATATGGAAAGTGACATGGAGAATTATTTTCAACTCATGGTAAAATTTATTCTTTCGTTAACTTTGTTCGGATATAGTTGAACATATTCTCCTCCTTTTCTCTCCCATTTGACCTCACTTTGCTGCAACATATATTTGTTTTATGATATTTTATTTTCTAGCATCCCCTAATGGATCACTTCTTCACCCCCTTGATTTGGTACTGCTATAATATGATGAAGGTAAAGTTCATGGAGGTACTAGATTGAAGCTGAATGGTTGTAGATTTATTTATATATATAGTTCATTCTGGTTTTGAATATTGATATATCTGTACTTTGTGTATAACAGCAGTTATTCACTTCGTATGTTGGTTTAATGAAGAACCTTCAAATGGTTGTTTCATGTGTGCTGAAGTATGTACTTTCAAACCATCAGCTAGCAAGTAAAATACCAGAGTTTTCCCCATGATTGCATCAGTGTATAAGTTCCTTTTTTCCTATTCTTGACGATGGATTTATTAATTATTGTTTTTGCTTAATTGTTTGATTGTTTGAGAAATCAAGGTGCTGTGTTTGGTGGGATGCTAGTGTGTTCATGGAACCTACAACAAAGCAAAAAATATCAAGTATGTCAACTTTCTTTACCAATGCAGATAAAATAATTTCTACAACTTGAAGTATGGTTTAGCTTTGCTTGCTGTCATGACGGGACAAATCTAACTTGTCTTTACTTCTATATATGGTAGCCAAGGTTGTTTCAACCAACTGGTAAGGATGCTCATATTACAAATGCTTTACAAACATTCTTCATTGGTATTCCATGCCTTACAAATCCTTTTCAGTTGTTTCTTTGAAAAAACGTTAATGACAATAATAATTAATAAGACATTTTTTTATGATCATGTCAATTTCATTTAGTATGCTTTGTTCTTGTTGCTAATCTGAGATTAGTCTTTTATCAAATGGAACTATATCTTGATAAAGAATTGTCTTGAATGTAAAAAAAAAACAGAGTTGGGATGTCTAAATAATGGATTGAATAAATGAAATAAGTGGTTGTGTAAGTTTATTTCAATTATCCAAGATATTACTAATGAGTCAATGTAATTTTCGTTCATACAAATTTGCATGGAGCGAAGGTTTGATTTTTACCTATTGATGCTTCAGGTGTTTATTGTTAGAAACATATTGTGGATATATATTTAAATAACTTTTTCCTTGTTCTGGAAATGGCAAAACTTGAATTATATGAAATGCTTAGTTATATCTGTGTTATTCTCACAAGTAGTGAAATGCAATGAGTTATAATGATGTATATGCCGGTGTAGGTTTTCTTGTGTCCAGTTCATTATTCTTAACTTCACCTTTCCAAAAAACGAATTCAATGTAAACCTGGAAAGAGAGAAGATATAGTTAGAGTGATAGAACTTAATGAAACAAGAGAATAGTAAGAGAGAATGTGAAATTTGGGAGAGAGCTAATCATGCATTGTTTGTATCCGTGAATGTTTTCTTTTGATGAATGTGAACACGCCCATGCTAAATTGTTTTTTTTTTTTTTGGATTATGGTACAAAATTATGTCATGTAATTTGCTTTCACATTCTTTAACTCTCTAGCCAAGGTCCTCAGCCCCTCCCCATTAGAGACCAGTAGCGGCAGACGGTGAAGGGAGACACTGCGGTTTGGAGAAAAGGATGTTTAAACAAATAATATATATTAATGTTTATTGCAAATAAGTCACTTATCTAAATTTTCATTTCAGCTTGCTAAAACTTCTTCCTATTGTCACAGTGATTGAAGAACTTAAATGTGTCTTTATCTATGAATATTTCATCTCTTAAGTAGCTTAAACTTATAGTTTGAAAAACAGATCTAGAGAATTGAAACTTATACTTTTTAATAGCATGCGCTGAAGTTTTTGTGGTGGCTGATGGAATGGACAGCGGAAATGTAGTAAGATAGTATCATTGCCTATTTGAGTGTCTCTGATGCAGATAGTGATGCTGTAAATTATGTCAAGCACCCAAATTACCATTATATTTGGAGAAAGTTAAATAACCATTGTAATATTAAATTTGTCAACACATCTCATAAGTTTGTCATCTTGATGGTTTTATGTTTAATGTTGAATATTTTCCGTGTGACCTATTTGTACCATGACTGCATGTTGCAGAAATACTTTGTAATTTCCAAGGTGTTTTGAAAAGATTATGTTAATTTGGTGAATTAACAAAAATAAAAAGGGATAGAATAGAAGTGAACAAGCCATAATGCATATAAGTTAATTTGGTGAAATTAACCATTATTTTTTGAATCCCCAACCGTGTTGTTGTTGAGCAGACAAAACCTTTGTTATTTTCACTTTAGCAACTATGCTTTCTTATAAACATGTTAAGTAACTAAAATAAGAGATGGTAGAATGATGGATGGTTATTTGAGTTAAATGAAGAATACATTTAGTTTTACTTAATAAAATAAAAAAATTAATTTTGCTGTAATATTAGTATAAAATAGTTTTACATGTACATCTTATTATATTAACAAAAATAATCATCCAAAATATCAAATGTGATTAAATAATTGTATAAAATATTTTATATTTTTAACGTATTAAAATTAGATTCAAAATAATATTAAAATAAATTATTTGTTAAGATAAAACTCAAAATTAAAATCTATTTAAATGCAATTTTAAAAGAGCAATTGTATTTCTTATTTATTTATTTATCAGCAATATTATACAGTTAGTAAATATTATTATTTTTTGTCAATAGTTGGCCAATACTAATGTATACCTATATTTATATACATAAATTAATATAATTTATATTTATATTTATCAGAATTTATATACATAAATTAGTAAAATTTGCTTTTGAAAATAATTCAATATTAATGCTAAAATAATTTTTGTGTATATATATATATATATATATATATTTTTTTTGCGATACTTTATTCCTTCCCAAAGAAGCCCAAAATATTCCGCTTTAATTTACGAAGGCCACGCAGCTGAATAGCTGGTACTGGTAACACTAACGCACTTGACCTTGTTCTCCCGCGCTCTCCGCTAAAACATGGTAACTTAGGGTTCTTCCTTCTTCTTCTTCCTCTTCTTCGCCTTTCATCAACTCTTTCATCTCTCCATTTGCTTCTCCTCTTCATTTTCACACTTTGAAAGTCCCTTATCTAATATTTCCGTTTCGGGATTTTTTTTTATTCTGTTGAAATTTTCAGACTGATATAAGGAAGTGGTTCATGAAATCGCACGACAAGGGCAATGCCAATGCCTCCTCCAAGCCCGCCACCGATAAACCCCAGAATGACAAACCGGTTAGTCTTGTTTCGACTTTTATTTGTTACTATTAATTTGTTTTGTTTGGTAATTCGCGTTAAAGGCTCTTTTTTTTTTACATATAACAAAATGAAGTGTACAGGTCAATTTAGAGTGTGTAGGATTAGTTTCAATGATTTTAATAGAACTAGGGGTGTAGAATGGCCAAAAAAAATAAAAAATAAAAGAAAAAAGAAGCAAATAAATGCTGAAGGATGCGAGGTTGTGATTCCTCTATTATTATGATTATTATTTTCTGGAGGCATGTGTTGATTCAGGAAAATTACTTTTGTTGGGGCTTTGCTTCCCATTAACTTGATGGTTTTTCCCCGTGGCGGGGGAGGTTGGTCATAATCAAATGGGTGTGGTTAAATGATTTGCATTATTGGTTTGGTTAAGAGTTTAGCGATACTTTGGTTCTTGAATATATATGAAAATGTGTTGAGTGAAAGGAAGATGTTTTTCCCTTGTGCAGGCGTCTGGAGGTCAAGAAAGTTCGGGGAGGAGGAAAACTAGCAAATATTTTTCTACAGACAAACAAAAGGCAAAAGATGAAAAAGAAACACTGGAGCTCCCTGCTAAACGAAAGAATATAAAGGACAGTGGAGAACTACCAGAGGCCCGTACTTCGAAGAAGATTCATGAAGCTGAAGAAGATGACGAAGATGACTATGCTTTGCCAAAAACTAAAAAAAGTTCAGCTCATGCCACTCCAACAAAGAAACTGAAGAGTGGATCTGGTAGGGGGATCCCGCAGAAATCTGTAGAGTTAGAAGAAAATGATGAAGATGACGAGAAAGAAGCTGTGGCATCAGTTAAATCTGCCGGAAGAGGTCGTGGTGGTAGAGGAGCATCGGCACAACCATCTGGTGGGAGGGGTAGAGGTGGTGGTGGTAGGGGTGGGTTCATGAATTTTGGAGAAAGAAAAGATCCTCCACATAAAGGAGAAAAGGTTCATAGTTATAATGAATCTGGATCTTACCTATTGAAAATATTGTCTATCTATTTCACTGAAACTTCTTTTGCATGGCAGGAAGTCCCTGAAGATGCTCCTGACTGTTTAGCTGGCCTAACTTTTGTGATCAGCGGAACGCTGGATAGGTATTTCTTTCTAAATTTTACCTAGATTTCCCATTTTTCTTACTTGAGACAGAAATCAATCTAAAGTTTATTGCTTCTTCATCTATTGTTCCCTCCACTTGTCCGTTTTCTTTATGGTTATTGTTTAGGTTTATTTCTATTTACAATGTACAAGTTGTAAACTTATTACTACATTCCAAATTTTAGTGTAATTGTCCTTTGTATTTTACTGTTTGCATACTGACAGTTTGGAACGAGAAGAAGCAGAAGATTTGATTAAGCGCCATGGTGGTCGTGTCACGGGATCAGTCAGCAAGAAAACGGTTATATAATGCTTTTGTTAATGGTAATTGATTGAATTTGCATAACCATAATCTGATGAACATTCTCTGTTTGCAGAATTATCTACTATGTGATGAAGATATTGGTGGACGAAAGTCTGAAAAAGCCAAAGAGCTTGGGTTAGCATTCATATATTTATACCTTTATAACATATTTTAAACATAAGATTTCCTCATTTTACTGTCACTTATATTTCCCAGTCTCTTTATTTCTGTAGAACTAAATTTCTCACGGAGGATGGATTGTTTGATATGATTCGGGCATCAAAACCGGCAAAAGCTCCTTCACAAGAGCCCAAAAAGTCTGTCAATAATAAGCCTGCTACTAATGCATCACAGTCAAAAAGTCCCGCAAAAGCAGAACCTAAGCGTAAGCCATCACAAGATGTGCTTCTATTTATGGCTGCCAGGGTTTCAGTTTTTTTTTTTTTTTTTTTAAGCGGCAGTGCTTAAAGTTGTTCCAATCAAAAGGTGTCATTTGATTTCTAGTTCTAATTTGAACTCCTGATCAATAAATGCAGCCTCTCTATCTTCACGGCTGCCTTCTACCCAAGCTAAGGCAAAGACAGCATCTACTGTTCACTCTCCTTTGATGTGGACAGAGAAATATCGACCTAAAGATCCAAAGGATGTGATAGGGAATCAGTCACTTGTATAAACAACATTCTTGATTGCCTTATTGTTGTGCATAAGTTGTGCTCTTATATATCTGAATTTGGATAACTGTTTTATAATTTCTTATATGTATTTGTGTTCAGGTTTCACAGCTCAGAAATTGGTTGAAAACTTGGAACGAGCAATTTCTTGGCACTGGCAGTAAAAAAAAGGGAAAAAAGCAGAACGAACCCAATTCCAAAAAAGCTGTGCTGTTAAGTGGAACCCCTGGTATAGGGAAAACTACTTCAGCAAAGCTTGTCTGTCAGGAGCTTGGTTTCCAGGCCATAGAGGTGGCACTTTTTACATATATGGTAATGCTATTTCATCATCTTCCTTCTCTAATCTGGATTTACATATGTACTGAAGGTAAATGCTAGTGACAGCCGTGGAAAAGCTGATAGCAAAATTGAAAAAGGGATTAGTGGAAGCAATGCAAATTCAATCAAAGAACTTGTAACCAATGAGGCCCTTGGTGCAAATATGGATCGGTTAGTCTTGCTTTACTATAATATTTAATTTTCAAGTTCATAAGATCACGTTGTTAAGTCTTCAAATTTCATAAATTTCAGGTCAAAGCTTGCTAGAACTGTGCTCATTATGGATGAGGTTGATGGGATGTCAGCTGGTGATAGGGGTGGTGTTGCTGATCTTATTGCTAGCATCAAGATATCAAAAATTCCTATTATCTGCATTTGCAATGACCGTTACAGCCAGAAACTGAAAAGTCTTGTGAACTACTGTTTGCTTCTTAACTTCCGGAAACCTACAAAGCAACAGGTATTTATGCTTGTCACTTACCAAAAAATTATTGAGCTCAGATATGAATTTAAGTTATTTGTATTGAAGCACACCAAATTGGTTTATTTTCTGAGCTTTGCCTTGTCCACCATCTCCACCATCTCCAGTCCTTGTATATATATATATTGCAGATTATTATTTTTAAGTGAACCTGGTTATTAAAGGTACTAAATCAACTATACAAGAAAGTACACAGTTCGTCACCCATTTAGTTTAGGTTTTAGACTTTCAATGTAATATCATGGCCTGCCTTCATATAAACCGTATGTGGCTAGTTGGATAAAGGACAGGGAGATGTTATGAGAAGTATATGGTTAAGGACTTTATAAGAAAAGGGAGATTAGCATTTATAGAAGTGAAGTGAAACTAGGAGATTAGCATTTTGGATATTCTAGTTAGTTGGTTTTAGTTTTTTGACAGGATGATTTGCCACAGATTATCTTGCTTTTACCTTTCTCACCCTTTTCAAAGATCAGATGGGACACATTGTGTATAATCTAAAACAAAAGAATTGTTTTAGATCCTCATGCATTTTTTTATTGCCTGCTCTAATAAATGTTTTCCACCATGAGGGTTAATTGACTTTCTGTCACTGGGTCTATATGTGCTTTACGAGAGTCTATCTTGCTATTACCTTTTAGTCTTTGAAATCTAGTGTTTTGCTCTGAATGTTAAAACAGTTTTGCTGAAACCTGAGAATTTTGAGCTTAACTTTTTAATTTATGGCAGATGGCCAAGAGGTTGATGGATGTTGCAAAGGCAGAAAAGCTTCAAGTTAATGATGTGAGTTCTATAGCTTTTCCTGCTGTATTTAAAAGGGGTGGACCTTAGTGGTTCCTGTTTCTTACAAAAACTATAACTTTGGTCTTAATATTGACCGACTTAATCCTCACCATGATCATTTAAGATTGCTCTGGAGGAACTAGCAGTAAGAGTTAATGGAGATATGCGTATGGCACTGAATCAGTTACAATATATGAGTCTCTCTATGTCGTCTATAAATTACGACGATATCAGGCAGCGCTTTCTTACCAGCTCAAAGGATGAAGACATATCACCATTCACAGCTGTTGATAAGTATGATATCTAGACTATTCCATGCCACACTTAAACAATGTTCTATGTTGAATACTTCAAATCTCATTACTTTTCTTGGCTTTAATCATTGTGAGTTGCATTTTAATTCTCAATCTGTACTTGCTTGCTTGACATTCTGTTTTACTCTCTTTCCAACTATTGTGCTTGTTTAATGGCTCCATTGGTCAATATCAAATTTTTAAAATTCATGGCTAGATCTATTTCGTGCTTACCTTGCAAAGGAATAAAGTGTATAGGACTCAATTGGAGGAAGTATGGACTTCCAAGTAGTAATTTGATGCCGTCTCTACAGAGAAAATAGGGTTCTGTTGGCTGTTTTTTAATTCCAGTCAACAGTTTGCATTATATAGAATCCCACCCTTGGAATGGTATGTTTCAACTAGCCAGTGTTTTAGAGTACCCAAAAAATTGTATTCTTATTTCATTGTAGATTGTTCTTTAATATTGTTGAGTTATTTCACTTGTTTGCTTTGTGTTTCTAAGTGCAAATGACATTTATAGATTTAAATAAGTTTTAGATTTCTGGATTCATTGTCATCTCATTTGATCAGTATTCTCATTTTATCTAAAGCATTAATTGTCTCGAAGGTTTTGTGGTAAATTACATCAGGATATTTGATGACATCCGATCTTCGTATCTTGTAGGCTTTTTGGTTTTAATGCTACGAAGATGAGAATGGATGACAGGATTAGTCTTAGCATGAGTGATCCGGATCTTGTTCCACTTCTTATCCAGGTTCTTTAATCCATTTTCTTTCACTTTATTTTTGTTCTTTTTAAAATACAACTGCTTAGTTAAAATCATAGAATTGTTTATTAAACTTATGATCAGTTGAAATTAAAAATTTATACCACATTGTGTACCTACTGTGTATTAAAATGACCCTATTGTTGAACATATACCCAAAACCTGCTTAAACTTTGAATAATCTCATCCGTGATGTTGTTTCAAGGAAAACCATAATTTTATTTGGGCTGCATGTTTGTTGATTTCATCATATATTGATGAATGTGCACTTTTGTGTAACAATCTGGGAATTCAAAATTGTCTTCCTTTCTTTTGTTTTATTTAGTAATCTGTAGTTGATGCTTTCCTGGTGAATAGCCATATCCACTTCTATGCGATCTTGCAAACTAGATGGAGATTTAGGGCCCAGTTGGGTAACTGCATTTTTAAATAAAATATTAATTCTTTTGAATTACATTTTAGGAGTCAAAAGCACATTTTTATTTTTGTCCTACTTTTAGGTTGTTTTTTCTCAAGAAGTAATTTCCATGCTTATTGAGACGTTAAAAATAATATCTAGCTTCTTAAACAGCACTTTCCCAAAGTCTCAAACAAGCATTTATGTTACTGCAGATCCAAAGATAAAAATATTTATTGTATAACTCTTTTGGTGTTATACATGGCAGGAAAATTATATTAATTATAGACCAAGCTTAGCTGGTAAGGATGACCAGGGGGTAAAACGCATGAACCTGATTGCCCGTGCTGCTGAGTCAATTGCTGATGGGGATCTAGTGAATGTACAGATTCGAAGATATCGACAGTGGCAGCTCTCTCAAACTAGTTCTGTGGCCTCGTGTATTATTCCGTATGTAGCCTTGTGTCTGATCTGGAAAATAACAAGATTTTCTTAAATCAGATGTTCTCCATCAAATTATTCATTCTTTATCCATGTCTTTGTTTCAGTGCTTCATTGTTGCATGGGCAGAGAGAAATACTTGAACAGGTGAAAGTAGTTTGTCTTGTTCAAGCTATTGCAATTTGTCTTGCATCTCCTTATTCTTTTTGTGCTTTTTTATCACCCCACAATAATTGGGCTCAATGTTTGGGGAAATGGCATTTATTCTCAATTCTTAATCAATTGTCCAAATATTATTTTTATTCTTGTGCCTCTTATGATCAACATGAGTTGCAAGAGTTTCTTGTTTCCTGTGTTTTGATTTTGTTACCAGCTTCTCGGTGGAAAGTTATTGGTGATTTACATATCTAATAGTATTAGTTATGTATGCTGGTCTCTTTCATTAAACTCATCTATTTTTCCCCCAATCCTTGCAAAACATGCCAATATATGCAGGGAGAGCATAATTTTAACAGGTTCGGCGGGTGGCTTGGAAAGAACTCAACGACAGGCAAAAACCTTAGGCTTATGGAAGATCTGCATGTCCACATACTTGCTTCACGTGAATCTAGTTCAGGAAGGTAGATATCGATTCAGTATTTATTTTGTGTTAAGTTTATCCCTTATGCACATAACTCTTGGAGGTTTTCTTCTGTTGAAATGAATGCTTCTTTCAATTCTCGAGTATCTGCAGTTAGACTACGGGGATTTGTTTGGCTGTGAATTTCAATCATTCACTGAACTTAGCATTAATATTAGGCACTTCCATACAAAGTAATGTCAAGCAGACTTATGGAGTGTGTCCCATAGACTTGTTATAATAATGTTTCGTTAAACATTGCAGGGATATTATCCGATTGGAATACCTTACCCTTCTCCTTAAACAATTAACAGAACCGCTACGATCTCTGCCCAAGGTTGGAAGCACATCTGTTCTTGTATCTTTAAACGTGAAAGATTTAGTCTATGTGCTGAATTTTAGTTGAAGGACTGAATCACATCTAATCTGTTGTAAATTATCAGGCTGAAGCTGTTGAGAAAGTCGTGGAATTTATGAATACATATTCTATCAGTCAGGAAGACTTCGATACTATTGTAGAGTTGTCAAAATTCAAGGTGCGTCAAGTATATTTGAGCTGTGTCAATACCACAGGCTGCTAAATCTGGGTTTTAACTTATTTATTTTGTTTTGTATCAGGGTCACCCTAATCCATTGGAAGGCGTACAGCCTGCCGTTAAGTCAGCCTTGACAAAAGCATACAAAGAGCAAAGCAAATCAAGGATGGTTCGAGCTGCGGATCTGGTGAATCTTCCTGGAATAAAGAAGGCCCCTAAGAAGCGCATTGCTGCTATTTTAGAACCAGCTGAAGAAGTAGCAGAGCAGGGCGAAGGTAACACGTTGGATGAGAGTGAAGAGGAGAACAATTCCGACACAGAGGAGTTGGGTAAGTTCTATGTGCTTTGATTTGTTGTATAGTTTTTGTAACTATTCTGCTTATCTTAATTGATTGCTTTTGCTCATTTTTAGAAGGCAGCAACCCCGGCGAGAAGCTGAAGTCAGAACTTCAAAGTTTGAACTCAAAGGGTAGGTCAACATATGTATTTTTCAATTAGTGTATGGTTAAACACATTACCATAATTTAATTTCTGATAAATAATATATTTGTGCATGTAGGCATGCAAGTACAGTTAGAGCTGAAGGGTGTGGCGAATTCGAGTTCCAAGAAGGCATCTGGTGGCAAAGGTGGTGCACAGAAGGGTGGCCAAACTTCAAGGGCTGCTCCGAAAAGAAAGAGGTGAAGAACATAGATAGGTTTTTCTTCTGGCGACACTAGCAACATCTGTATATGAACCATGTCCATGAGTCGATGATCTTCTTGTGTTTGATGTTTGATCTTATAAACTGTTTGAGTTGTAAATTTTCCTAGGACGATTGAATGAAACATGGGTGGCCTTTTTTGTTTAAAAAAATGCAGACGATGTCTTCTTAAGAACATTGCATGGCACATTGTGAAGAATTCTTGAATTTAATTGTCTCTTGTTTATTACCCGATACTATGGTTGGATATGTATTGCAACGGCCAATGGGGAGTTAAGCTGATTGGTTGCATGCACTAAAATAGTTTTCAAGATCTTAATTGTACTAATTACATTCTTAAAATTGGTAGAAGTAAATCATGTTAGTTCCTCGGTCTTTTTTCATCAAGTGATTCATCACACTGTTATAGACTAATGTGATGCATTTCTGTCAATTTCAAGAATATAATTGATATAATTAGATCTCAAAAGTTGATACAATTAGATCTCAAAAATTATTTTAGTGTACGCTATCAATTTTAGAAACTACTTTAGGGATGATTTACTAGTAAAACATAAATATACATTAACGTAACCAATTGAGTGAGTAATATTGAAGTGTTAGAGAATGATGAAAGAAACATTATTTGTATCAACCTCTTAGTATTAAAAAGATGATTGTGACCTTTTTAGTCACTTTATTTCTAAAAATGAAAGTTGTATATTTAGTGTGAAATAGAGAAGTATAAGTAACATTTTTTATAGAGTTAAGTACAAATTTAATCTCTAAGGTATAAATCGAAAATATTTTTCGCTCAATTTTTTTTTATACAAAATCGTCCTTAAGGTTTAATTTTGCTTTAAAATAGTCTTTTTTACTTAAATTTTATATTTTATGACCAAAATACTCCTAAGTAAAAAATTATACAATAAAAATAAAAAAGGAAAAAAATAGAAAGAGAATGACGGAAAGCAGAAAGAATGGGGGGGGGAGGGAAGAAGGGGAAAGGGAAGGTGACGACGCCGCAGAAAGAATGGGGGGGGGGAGGGAAGAAGGGGAAAGGGAAGGTGACGACGCCGCCTGTGATGGAGAGGACGGATGTTGATGTCAGCAGATCGGTGAGGGAGAACGTTCGCTGCATTGCCGTTCTGCTCCTCCTCTATGCTAGTTCGTCGCGTCGCCGTGCTCCTCCTCCTCCTCGCATGTCGTTGCTGCTCTGCTCCTCGCCGTTGCTTCGCGTCCGCGCCGTTACATTGAGAGAGGCGTTGATGGAATTTGGGAAAAATGCCGATGCCGCTGTTCCTTGCCAGTCATCGCTGGTCCTCGCCAGTCGCCGCTGTTCTTCCCTAGGGTTCCAATGCTACTTCTAATTTGTTGATTTTGTTAATTACATTGTTGATTTTGCTTCTGTTTATTTAGTTAATTACATTGTTGATTTGTTAATTTTATTAATTATATTAATTCTGATTAATTCTATTGTTATTGATTCTGATTTTATTTTTATTTCATTGTTGTTCTGCTTTTGTTTCTTCTGATGCTAATTTTGTTTTTTCTACTTTTGTTTCTTCTTTTTCTTCTGATTCTGATTCTATTGTTGCTGTTAGTTGAAATGAATTGTTGTTGTTCTTTTCTTTCTTTGTTTCTGCTTCATTGTTGTTGTTCCTGATTCTGTGACGACGAAGAAAAAAAAGAAGATATGTTGCTGCGACGGAGAAGAGAAAGAAGAATAAAAACTGAGTATGTTAGTGAAGAAAGAGAATGATATTTTAGTCTGAATGATGGTTTTAAAATTTAACTGAACCTTAGGACGATTTTGTATGCAAAAAAAGGTTAGAGTTGAAAAAAATTTTCTGCCTATAGGGCCAAAATTGTACTTAACTTTTTTTTATACTAATGGAATAATATATAGGATAGCTAAGAGCAACTCTAACGGTAGAGAAATTTTGAACCTCATTTACTGTGTGTCAGTAAAAGGTGAGAATCTACCATTGGAGTAAATTAAAAGCGAGTTCCTTCACAAAGTTCAGAGCAATAGAAGCCCTGCTCGGAGGGACTCTCTCTCTCTCAAAGAAATAATATTTTATTAATAAAATTAATACTTTATATATATATATATTGAGCTGACCGTTATATATATAGTATACTTCATATACATAACACATATTAACGTTATATATATAGTATACTTTACATAATTATTAATAAATTATATATGATTTAATTATTTAATATAATTAAATTATATTAAATAATTAAATCATATATAATTTATTAATAGTTATAATAATTAATTAATTAAATGATTAAATTTTTATTTAATTAATAATTATATTATTATATTAAATTAGCCGTTGCAAAACTAGCCGTTGTAAAATTAGTCGTTGAAACTAGTCGTTACTATGTTACTGTTTTTATTAATAAATTAATATTTTGTTATTCTATATATACAACTTAGATACACTTCTATTCTCACACTCTCTACTACTCTTCCTCATCTTCTTCCAAGTTTACAAAATCAAAGTTCTACTACTATTATTTTTTGTTCGAAAAAATGGATCCAAACCAACTCAACTATTTCTTCAATTACTTACAAAACTTTCCTCAAATTCCAAATACCCAACAATCTAAAACCTCAAACTCTCAAGTTCCAAATCAAAACTTCACACTATCAAATACATTTCAAAATCCAAATCCACAAAATCTTTCTAATTTCAATTTTCAAGCTCCTTATAATAATCAATTTCCTATATTCCAACCGCAAAATCAAAATTCACAAACACCCCATTTTCCATTTTCATCCATATTTAATCCCTTTATCGGAAATGTTACTCCAACTTTCTTGCCGTTTCCAACTCAATTCAGTGCATCAAGACATAACTCATCTGGTGTTGGTGGCTCTTCTAACCCATCCTCTCAGACTCCTATACAATCTAGTCCAAATTCGTAATATTCTGATTTTGCCAGCCCTCGTGGATTAGATGCTATCGACCTCAACGATGATGATATCGAAGATCGGAGGCAAGATAGTATTCAACACTGGCTTTGGGAAGAGGATGAGATGTTGATCGGTGCATGGTTAAATGTTCCAACTGACCCTGTAGTTGGTACCGATCAAAAAGAGAAAACATTTTGGAGTCGAATTCATAGCTAATATGTAGAATTTTGTTCCGACATGACAAGAGGGGTAGTTACATGTAAGAAACGATGGTATAAGATCAACAAGGTTGTTGCACAATTTGCTGGTTGCTACGATCAAGCTAGTCGAAACATAAGGAGTGGTTTGAACGCTGATGACATAAAGGAGTTGTCTTATAAACTTTATTCCACAAATTATGGTCAAAAAGTCACTTTTGAGAGGCATTGGAACATGCTTCGATTGGAGCAAAAATGGAGAAGCCAACTACCTACACAGAGTGGCGGCTCAAAGAGAACAAAGGGCAGTGCAACTGGAGCATACTCATCCTCATTAAACCCAGAAATACCGTTGGCTGACGAACCCGATGTGGACTCTCCCGTTCGCCCACAAGGATCAAAGAAGAGCAAGCGAAAAGGTAAGGAAAAAGCACAGATGTCTGAAGATTTTAGCGAAAGAAAATCATCAGTTGTAAAAAAATTATCTCTCATGGAAGATATTAAGAATGTTAGAGAAAAGGAACTAATGGATAGGAAAAAAGAAAGAGAAGAGGAGAAGGAACATAGAGCAATGATTATGGCAATCAAAGAGAAGGAGTTACAAATTCAAGCGGTAATGAAAGAACAAGAATTACAAGCTCAAGTAGCAATGAAAGAAAAATAATTACAAACTCTGGTATATTAAAGAAATGGAGATAAAAGCAAAAGAAAGGGAAATGGAAAGGATGGCCAAGGAAATGGAAAGGGAGATGGATATGCAAATACTTAATGCTGATACGTCTACAATGAGTGAAAAACGACGAGCTCTTCATGAGATTGTATGTGAGAAAATAATCGCCAAGTGGTTTACTTAATGGTTCTTTGTATTCGTAGAGTTATGTAGTATGTTCTTATTTTTATTGCGTATTATTGGTTTATGATGTAGTTTGTTTTATTTATTTCTGATGTAAGTTTTTAAATTAGTCAATATTATTGTGCCCTTATTGTTCATGAAAGTGACCGTTGCAAAACAAGCCGTTAACTAGCCGTTGCAAAACTAGCCGTTGTAAAACTAGCCGCTGCAAAACTAGCCGTTGCAAAACTAGCCGTTGTAAAACTAGCTCTTATTATTGCAGACACACTTATAAATATCAACTATCAATGACTCTGCAACTCCATTTCAACTCTTGTTTCTCACCTCGAAAGAAAACAAAAAATTACATTTTTAAATATGGCTAGAAATTTTGATAATATGTTTAACGAGGCTTTGTATGGCAAAAGAAGACGGCAAGATAACACAATCATAGATAATTGGATCGATGAGTGTTTACTCCAAGATTCAGAAGAAGAAGATATCGATAGAAGTTCTATCCCAATTACTCGTAGATGGATCAACAGAGATCGAGAAGCAGGACATGATCGCCTTTTTCAAGATTACTTTGCAGATGAACCGGTGTATAATGCTGACATTTTTCGACGGAGATTTCGAATGAGAAGACATGTGTTCCTTCGGATAGCAGATGCTCTCTCAAACGTCTATCCGTATTTCCAACAGAGAGTTGATGCAACTGGAAGAATAGGCTTGTCGCCACTCCAGAAATGTACCGCTGCGATACGGATGTTAGCATATGGCATAGGAGCTGATGCTGTTGATGATTATGTGCGCATAGGCGAGAGCACTACAATTGAATGCTTGAAAAAATTTGTTGAAGGTGTCATTTCGGTGTTCGAGGATGAATACTTGCGAAAACCCAAACCAAATGACGTACAACGCCTGCTACAAATGGCGGAGGGTCGTGGCTTTCCTGGCATGTTGGGTAGCATTGACTGCATGTATTGGCAATGGAGAAATTATCCAAAGGCGTGGAAAGGTATGTACATGAGTGGTTATCATGGGGTTGCAACCATAGTACTTGAGGTTGTAGCATCTTCAAACCTTTGGATTTGGCATGCGTTTTTTGGAGTTTTTGGTTCAAATAACGATATCAACGTATTAGATCGTTCTCCAGTATTTGATGATATTCTAAACGACCGTGCTCCAGAGGTAAATTATACTATTAATGGTAATAATTATACAATGGGATACTATTTAGCAAATGATATTTATCCTGAATGGGCCACATTTGTCAAATCAATCTCAAAGCCACAAGGGGAGTAACGCAAGTTATTTGCACAATACCAAGAAGGGCAAAAAAAAGATGTGAAACGAGCATTCGGAGTATTGCAAGCACGCTTTGCAATTATACGTGGTCCAGCTCGTTTTTGGGAAAAGAAGAAACTTGCCAACATAATGAGAGCTTGTATTATATTGCATAATATGATTGTTGAGGATGAAAGAGACACTTATGCAGGAAATTTTGCTCAAGACTTAGAGTATGATGATGTTGAAAATGGCTTATTACAACCTCAGTTGGGAGAAGAAGATTTTGCACCATACCATCAATTTCTCCAAAGAAATGCCCAACTTTGAAATAGGCAGCATCATAGACAATTGAAAGAGGACTTGATTGAACACATATAGCAATTTCACGATACTTATCGTCAACTATAGAGTTTAATTATGTTTTTCTTTGTATTAAGTAATTTTACAAATTAGTGTAACCCCGAATTATATATTGTGTATTATTGTTATATATGAATTTATTTAATATTAATATCTTTTAATAGTGAATTATTTTTAAATTTAAATATTTAAATTACATTATTAAAAAAATTAATTACATTAATTTCAAGTATTTTAATTAATTAATTAAGTAAGTGGGACCACAACAGGGACTAAAGTTAGTTTTTCCTAATGGAGAAGAGAAAGATACTTTGAGTTTCTATTTACTGTTTATGACGCAAAAGCTGATGTGGAATTACTTTTTATGATAGGTGGGCCATAAACAGAAACTGGAATGAATTCTTTAGTAGAGATGATCTAAAATGTTAGGAGTTATCTGATTTAATACTATGCACCTAACTAAGATGTAACAAATTTAGAGAAAGTATGAGGGGCAACGTCCTTGGCAACATTAGGGAATAGGGATATCCCTCCTGGTGGAGCTGTTGGTGTTAGTGAAACACATTGGAGTGTATAAGTTGTACATGTTGATGGTTTTATACACACCAAAATACTTCTTGAGTGCACATTGCATTATATAGGCTGTGTATTCCCAATCTGCACATATAAATGTGTCTCATTAACGTTATTATTTATTATTATGTGTGATATGATTTTTTTTTTTAATGATAAATTTTGATATTTGAATTTGTGAATTTCTAATAATAAACTAAATTAGTCACTCAATTGATTTACTGGTTAGTTTAGTTCTCGCAATTTTGATTGGCAAAACTTTTATGTATCTATATATTATAATTTATAAATAACAACTATTGAAATAAACTTATTTTATCTTTGTTTTTATCTAAATATTTGTTGTATATTTGTGATTAAATGATAGAGAAAGTTTAGGGAACTAACTCCATATGCAACCAAATATCCAATTTTTCAAAAAATTCTAATCTTTAAATTTTAAAAACTAATTTTACTTTTAAAAAATATGTGTTCTCCCATCTCTCTTCTCTCCTCTACCTCTGTGTCTCTTCTTCTTTTCCTCCGCGCCACCTATCCCTCCAGGAACCCGATGTCGCCACGGTCTGTCTTTTCTTTATCACTGTACGTCACGCAACTGCCGTGCCACGCCAAATGGCATCGCAGCGCCACGCCGCCCATTACCACCCATTGCGCACTTGTCATCCATCGGCAAAAGTAGT
Source organism: Arachis hypogaea (assembly GCF_003086295.3). NCBI lineage: Eukaryota > Viridiplantae > Streptophyta > Magnoliopsida > Fabales > Fabaceae > Arachis > Arachis hypogaea. Next base: position 13,035,055 of record NC_092038.1, read on the forward strand.
CCGTCCTCCACAGTCGACGGCATACGAGAGAGCAACTATCACAATTACGTCACACAAGGTGTTCTTTTTCTTGTAGGTTTTGGATGATTTTTTTATTAGTTCTAGATTTATTTTTTCTTAGGTTTGAGATGTGTTGTTTTTATATATTTTGGATTTTTTTATGTTTTAGATTTTTCTTCCTCTTAACTTTTGGAATGTTCTTTTTTCAATAGTTTTGAATTCGTTTTGTTAGATTTTGAATTTTTTTTAAATGATTTTGGATATCTCTTTCTTTCTAAATATTGTTTTTGAAATAATCTTTTCAAAAAGAAAAAATATTGATGTCAAAAGTGTTGTACTTGAAATTAAATTAGTTTATGTATTTTTTCTAGTAATCAATTTATACATTATACATAGGTGTGATATTAAATAAGTACATTTTATTCTGGAATATTCTTAAAATTATAAAAAGGCATTTTTCTAGATGTCAAATTGTTACTGCTAAATATAAAAACTTATTTTTGCGAGTCTGATTTTGCTAAAACACTTCACCCAAATATATCAAAACATAATAAAAAGTAAAAATTCTCTAATCAAAAGAACTTTCTTCATCAAAATACTAACTCCCAAGAGAACACTATTGCATACAAAAATAGATACACATATCTTCGATTCTATCAAGCTACTGGCGATAATATTTAAAATTGAAAATATTACAGTAAAGAATCATTTTATTATCATTACTGTGTTTCCATTTTTCATTACTTGCGTAAGATTATTTATTGAATTGACACAAGTTCCCTGCCTTCTAATTACACAACCTTCTCATCCCACCAACACAATCTGTAGCAGCATCCATAGCTGAATCTAAAGTCACATATATAATATTTAATAAAATAATACAAATATAACATATATGCACTCTATATAGTTGTATTGCTACGAGACTTGAGAAGCTGTTTGTTCTCTTGTCTATGACGCAAATTCACAAGGAGAAAAATCAAGTGGGGGTAAAATTAAAAAAATAAAATAAAATAAAAGGGTAAACAAAAACGTGGGAAAATTCAAACCCATAATAACAGCTGCTACTATTCCATCAAGAAACATGGCCTTCATATTCCGTTGACTTTTTTCTTCTTTGGAATTTTTCCACCAAACCTGTGCATCTGTATCATGGCATGTGCATGCGATCAGTGTGTAAATAAACAATGCTAAACGAATCATGAAAACATACAAGGTCAATTCAATGCCAATTTAGGAAAAAAATATTTTCATAATTTTTTTTCTTAATAAACAAATAATTGTCATGAAAGTCTCAAAGGCCCTAGGTTGATGTTTTTATTTTATTTTATTTTACATAAGCTCATTAGGCTGGCTTTACATCATAGGTGAAATTTGTCATAATAAATTTGTCTCAACTGCAAAATGAACTTTATGCTTTGAGAATTTTATTCAATCATTCATTTCATTAGACATATTTGTGACCATGGATGAAGTTTGTCATGAGCAAAGAAAATATTCTTTTTATTTAGTAATCATTTACTCAAAAATAAGATCACATTAATGAATTATTAGGGAACATGAGATACGAAGCTATATATATAGTCTCACTTTTTTTTTATTATGTTATAAGGAGTGTTGCTAGTATCCATATCAAAGGTATGTTTATTGGCACGAGGCAAATCTAGAGTGCTGTCCAAAGGTTCCAAGCATCCAGCATGCTGTTTCCATCAATTTTCCTGCCAATTCCATAAAATTCTTTAAACATGAGCTCAAAGAGAAACTATGTATAATGATCCTTGCTTGTTGCTATGATGCAGATTTTCAATATAGAGGGCATGCCAATTAAAATTTGACATTTGGTTGAAAGGGCTTCCTATGAAAAATCACATATTTTCTTTGTGTCTTTGAAAAAAGCTTGGGACCTTTAATTTTGAAAGTTTGAACTACTTTCTTACAACTTAAGAAAACTATCTTCCACATCAATTTTCTATAGTTTCTAGTGATATAATCTAGCAGGCTCAAATCAAAATCAGCAAAATAACATATTGCTTCAACTTTAACATCTAAAGCCCTCACAATATAATAAAGACAAAGGCTACTTTAATGGATTACTTAAAAAATTACTCTTAGAATGCTTCTCTTGTTTCAGAAGTGCTATGTGTATACAAAAAATCAGTCACCAAATCGCAAATCAGTTATCATATAGTTATTTTGTATTTTAATATGTGTTCTATTTCGGGTGACTGATTTTTATTGTACATATAGCATGATTGTTATTTATTTATTTATATTTTTTTGCAATAAGAAGCCAAGGTCATATTAAACACCTTCTAACTTTTGTGCTTACAATTTCAAACCCTCACTAAAATTCCATCCTAATCAATAGCTTAAAGACAATCAATGTAAGCCAATAAACTTAACCAAAACAAGAAGGCGGCCATCCACACAATAAAATCCCCACTTAAAGAAAACTCAAAGATGAGGAAAAATAAATAAATAAAGAATAAAAGGAAAACCCACCCAATCAAACCAAGCACATCATTATCACCTTTTTACCATCTCTTTCCATCTTGACTTTAAAAAAGCACCCATCCAAGCAAAAAAAATTTATTCCACACAAAATTTTACATAAAGTTGATATTTTACCTTATAAATCATTAAATAATTTTTAATGATTAGCAGCAATTAACTAACCCCTTAATTTCCCAATGAAAAGAATGAGTTACCCCACTAACTAAAATATATGCATTTTAACCAAAAGTTACATATTAGCATCAAATAAGAGTAACATTCAGATCAAGATTGGTTTTAAATTACTTTTGACAATGATAATTGAGGCAGCAATATTAATTACTCTTGCCTCAGTCTTAGCAAATCATAATCACAACCACGATTTCACCGTCTACGTTTTCCCTAGTTTACTATAAAGTTTTCACTATCACATGAATCACAAACACAAACACAATTCAAAAGTATATATGAAGAGATTAATTTCCATTTAATTTTACATTGTTAACCAACCAAATTACCAAATAATATACTATACAGTTCTGTATAATATATATAGTGGTGACTGGTGAATAGTTATATACAATGAAGCAGCAATCTCACAACCTTTTATTAGTCCTATAAAATTGCCATGACAAAATTAGAGAATAATTTCTGTACACTAACAATGTTAAAAAAAAAAAACAATTATATGCAACAAACAATATAAAATATATAGAAATTTGATAAGCAAAGAACTTATAATCATAAATAGTTACTAAGCTTAATTTAATCTACACTATCACCTAGAAATTAAGTCCTAAAATGTTATTATCACCCATTGAAGTGAACCATAACAAACTAAAATAATTGAAAGAAAAAAGGAAAAGAAAACTGACCTCTCCTCTGCTTCTTGACCGTTACCTTCCCGGGCTGATCCGTTTTCGCGACCCGCCTAAAAACCTGATTCTCCTTCTCAGCCTTCTCCTCCGCCGTCTCCGGCGGAAACATCACGGCATCAATCCCCTGAACGGAGATCCTCCCGTCCGTATAGATATCAGGATCAAACAAAAATGCAGCGTCATCGCCACGGCCAAACCTGACAGAACCATCACCTTCCTCCGCCACAACCTTATGCGGAACCCTAAGCGTATCGTAGCGAACCTTCCCGAACCTTCTAACGGCATTGTACATCGATTCCTCCGTTTGGTACTCAGGGATCAAATGGTAATACATAATCTGCTCCGGTCCACCTGGTTCACTCAACTGTTCCGTAGTCAATTTCGCCATCGCTTCGTCGTTTGGCGCCAAAACCGTTAGAACGTAACCTTCTGAGACTAAACGACCCATTTCGGTTGCCAGAGAAGTTAGGTTTACCAATATGTCTGCCATTTCGTTGTAGCCGCCGTACTGGATTAGGGTTTGAATGAAATCTTTCACCTGTGCTTCGCCGTCGAAGTGGTGGTGTTTTCCTCCGGGTCCTGGTGCAGGCGCCGGAGCAATTGCCGGACCTGGTGCCATTGCGTCGTAGATCGGGAGTGCCGGTGGGGAACCTGGTTTTGACGGTGGTGCTGGTTTTTTCAGGCGGTGAGTTCGGGGATCGACCTCCGGTGCTCCTTCTGGTTTCACGGCGCCGATCGAGCGCAGGCTCCGGCGGTTGCTGAAGTCTGATTGGACTGAGCGTGGAATCAGGAGCGAGTCGATTCCGTGGATCACTCCGTCGGGTCGGGTTATAGTTTCCGGGTGGGTGACCCGTGCGCCGTCGACGGTGAATTCAACGGTGGAATTGGCGCTGATTTGGATGTGATGGTTGTCGGCGGCGAGAGTTTTGTGTCGGGTCGACCCGGTTTTGCGTTCGGAATTGATTCGGGTTGGGACGATGTGTGACATGATGAGTGTCTGAAGAGATTTGAGGTTTCTGGGTTCCAAGAGGAAGCGCTTGAATTCGGGGTCAAGGTTTCGCTCCAAAGCTTCGTTCTTTGGGGCAAAAATGGTGATGTTGTGGTTTGCCACGGTTTCTTCGAGTGTCGGCAAAAGCATGGCTTTTTCAATCAATTCTGCCAGCTCTGTGTAATGTGAGTCCAGTAGTGCCACCAAGATGGAGTTTGAATTGATCTGAGCCGTTGGTGACGAAGAAGAAGATGATGATGGCGATGGTGATGAAAATGTAGTTGGGGTATTGGAGAAGAAGAAAATGAGGATGATGAAGAAGGTGCCATGGATGTAACAATCCATGGCGAAAATCAGAGGAATGCAAGAAAAAATCTTGTGAGTTTTGTGCTAATAATGCTTTGTTGTGTGTACCAGGTACATTGCTTGGTTGCTTTTCTGTGAAATGTTGGTTTTTGGGGTCTTATGTTTTCTAGTTTTGGTTTTTGGTTTGGTGGGTGAGTGCTATAAAAATGTATGTTACATGTATGTTATGGGGTTGCTGTTAGTGTTAATGAGAGTGAGTGCGAAAAGGAGATTAAGGCATTAAGGTGGTGATTAATTTGGTGTTGAATTTAGAAGGTGATTAAGTAACTTGATTAGTCAACTAATGATGATGTTGTTGTCTTGTTGATAGGTTTTACTTGTATTGTAGGAGAAGTGGGTAAATCAATGGAGGTGTCGGTTGCACTGTTGAGAATTTGCCACGTGGCGGGTCATGATTGAACCGGGAGGGAGGGCTCGTGTGAAGAAAGAAAGAAGTGGAAAGGTGGGGTCCAGTACCCAACTGCTACCTGGCTTCAGCTGCTACTTACAGGTTGTGAGTAAAATGGAGGTATAAATAAACCAACTTTCATTACCTAATAATGCCATTGTTTTCTACTAATTCGTCATTGGGATATTGTTCCACTTTACCCTCATTTATCATCATTTAGATAAAACGGATGAATCATGAGTTACTATAATATATTATATTAAATGAATGAATATAGACCCCAAAAAAAATATAATTATATAAAAATTAACGGTTAATTTGATATTCAAAAGATCTAAATAATGACAAAATAAAATAATTTTTGAATTATTAAAAATATAATAAAATAATTAAAAATAATTATTTAAATCAGTTTTTAAAAATTTTAAAAATAAACATTTTAATCTAAAAAAATTAATACATAAAAATATTTTTAAAATTTTATTCCATCCAATTCATTTTTCAAAAAAGTAATTGCCCAAATCATTTCTCAAAGTTTTTAAATCTCCTATTATTATTATTATTATTATTATTATTATTATTATTATTATTATTATTATTATTATTATTAATTACACAATAATAATATACTATAATTTTTTATATTTGTTAAACAAAAATAATAATAAATTTATTCATTAGATTCTTATATATTATTTATAATATAAATTTTGCATAAAAAATATAAAAAATATAATCAAAAGATATCCTATTAAAATTATTCACTTAATATTAATAATAATAATAATAATAATAATAATAATAATAAAATTATTAAAAATTATTCTAATAAAAATTTAAGATTAAAATTATTTGATATTTTTGGATTTAATATAATCAAAAGATGTTCTATTTTAAAAAATATATTTGTATTAAAAAAATATTTTAATTTAGATTTTAAAATATTATTATTAACTTTGCTTGTTTCTAAAGAAAAGAGTGTTCATCGTTCGTATGCACAAAATTAAGCTAATAATAAAAGTTGACATATAGTAAAAGTAAAATAGACGGAAAGACTGTTATGTTTGATAGATAAAAACATTGGAGATTGACCTGTGTATTAATTTTCTTTGAAGGCATGTTTGCTTTTAAAATCTTTAGAGACTGATTTAGATAATTATTCTGCCAGAATAAAATCTTAAAAACTGATCCGTGTATTAATTTTTTTGGGACTAAAATGTCTACTTTTAAAATTTTTGGAAATTGATTTCAGTAATTACTCAATACTTAATAAATATTGTATTTTTTTAAATGAAAATTTTTTTTGTATTAAACAAATAGCATTTTTATTGATTCAAATTTTTATAGTGACATTTGAATAAATATTTAAAAAATACAAAAAAAAATTCAAAACAAAATTCAATCTCTAGCTTTTTCATTTTATTTTTCAAAAGAATTTGGTCATTCACAAAAACTTTTTTTTAAAAATGACCAGACATCAAATTTACTAGATTTTAAGAATGAAAAGTCTTATTTTTTTAATAATATTTACAAAAAATTATATTAAAATAAGATATTTAAAATGTTTTTAGCACATATATTTAATATCTAATTTTTTTGTCACATTTTTAAAGTCTTTTTAAAATTTATTTATCATTAACATTTTTTGAGATTATTTTTTATCCGCAATATGAACTTTTGGGTATATTTTTATAGTTTATTCAATATAAATATCTTTTCCAATGATACTAAATATTTTTTTTGAATTTAGTTAACGTATATTAGTAGGACACATGATAAAACTACTATCGATAAAATTTTTAAATATTTTTTTAATAAATACAAAATAAATATATTAAAAACTTAAATTTGTTATATTTTTAATAATTTTTTTAATTTATAATCTTAACATTTATTTTCAAAACATCAGTTAGCTAAATTTTTTTTATTTAACTATTTTTATAGTTTTCTAAAAAAATTCAATATATTAAATAAATTTAATTTTAATACACTAATATTATAAAATTTATATAATCATTATATTTTATTTTTTTATTATTATTTATGTAACTAATATAAAAATAATTATTTATGCTGCTATATTATTATTTAATTAAATATATATAAAAGTATTTTATCTTAATAATATATTAAAATTAAATTCATATTAAATATCTGTTAAATATATTGAAATAACATTTCCGATGGCATTGGGGCCCCTCTCTCTCTCTCTCTCTCTCTCTCTCTCTCTCTCTCTCTCTCTCTCTCTCTCAATATTTTGTCTTTCTCCCTCGATATATAATATATTTTTTTTTTCAGTTTGTTGACTGTGTCTTGTGATTCTTGTGCATTTTGTTTCCAGTTTCTGTGCACGTTAAAGGTCACTTTTATTAAAGCCATTTGACACTCATTCTTTAGGGTAAACTTCCTTTATTTCCAACTAGTTGATCTTCATAACAGAATGTTAAAAAATGAGGATTGGTTGTGAACTACAAGATTAATATTCTAAACAGGGTTATCAAAATACAATTTTCTTCTCGAAATTTATTTAATTTGATAGATCATAATGTGACAACATACTTATTCATTTTTATAAAATAAAATAAAATGAACTATATTGTTATATATTTCATGGCTCTGGAATTCTGCTAACTCTTCTTTAATAGTGTGTTATTACTTATTAGCATATTGCTACATATGAATCTTTTTACATTAATATGTGCATTTAATATAGATCGGATATGAGGTCCATACCATAGAATAGACACCGAAGCAAATAAAAATAAGATACCATATAGACTTATGAATTACGAGTGGTGGTTCCCACTTGACCTTGGGTTCTTATTTTGATGGGGTATAAGCTGAGCTGTTCTTGTCATACAGAGTGTGTAAGTACAGAAACCACCCCAAACAACATTAAGAATAAATAATTAAGAAATAAAATGGAAATAACTTCTAGAAAACTTGCTTATTTGACTTCAAGAGCGGCAGGGTTTTGTTAAGTATACATAAGTTAGGGAGAATTTGAAGTGTATCTGGACCTCGGATGTTTTAATAATTTTAAGATAAAAAACATATATAATATATATTAATTGAAATTAATAATTAAAATTATTAAAATATTAGTAATTTAGATACATTAAATTTTTTTCTAAGTTAATTTTTAGTGTTCTAAAAATATTGATATTTTAGTAATTTTAGTTATTAATTTAAATTTTATATATTATAATTAAGATTCATTATTAAAATTATTAGAACACTAATATGTTTAGAATGTTTAAATACTTTTCTATAAATTTATGTTAAGTTTAATTGGATAAAGATGAATATTCAAACGGAGTGAAATATATGTATTTGTGCTATGTATTTAGTTATTTACTTTCTGAGTTTTGCAAATGAAGAAATCTATTTTCTTAACTTTTTCACATGCATTACTGGCCATCTTAGTCATCATTTTTTTCATCAATTATACTGATTTGTCGACATTAACACGCAACAATTGTTCTATTCGTATAAGTACATACTAACCTTCTGCGATATTGAGCTCCATAATACTTATTAATACTATTGTGTATTTTGTAATATTGATAATGATCACGCTTATAAACTTGACATTGGAAATTAACAATATAAATCAAAAGATGTTATATGTACGTTTAATATTCCATGAAAAAGAAGGAAATTAAATCGGCACAAAATAATTGATCCCACAAATAAGACGACTAAAGGAAAGTTATTGTTGCTCAGCACCTTTTACACATGGAAGGATAATATTTTATGCCAGGAGAGAACTCCTCAATGAGTAGATTTAGAAGGAAATCTATATATTTGGTAGAAAAGCTTTGAAAGGTAGCTAAAGGGAAATGTTTGATAAAAAAAATTATTAACAAAAAATTGTTGAAATTTATTAATTTTGATTTTATTTAATAAATTCTACAATCAATAAATCATAAATAAGATAAATTTTAATTGTTTGGATCGATTTTTTTTTTTTGTCTCCTTAATATTATCGTAATTAAACAGGGAACCATACTTTTTTGTTTCATTTAATGGTGACTTAGCAAACACAAGTGAAGTAGTGCTCTTTGTGCGGAGAGAGACATATCCCCAACCGGAGGGGGCTGTTAATATGTCTGTCTCTTTGAGCTTTCTTTACTCAATCTTCACTATTATCTTCTCATAAATGTGAAAGCTTCGATCAAGTAGAGGTATTCATATTTTGATTGATGGTGAAAGTAAAAGTCTTGGATTATATTCTTGGTTAATCAATTACCATAATGTATACAATAATGTTAACACTCATTGCATAACTTGCATGGTTTTAATTTCCTTGTCAAGTTCTCAACAACATGAAAGTTACTTATACTGTCATTTCGTTTAATTATTCTAACTAATTAATAACAATGTATGTGTTATTTTCGATTTATCACAATCTTTTGTTTATTTTCTAACCACGTACGTAGTTAGTCTCTTTAGCTACTTGTACATCAAATAAACCATCAAGGTATCAACATAGAATTTCAAAGTATTTTTTTATTTAATAAAAAAAATATTAATTATTATTATTCTTCTGTGAAAAATAATATATAATATTCAGATGTATTTAGATTAGCAATACAATATGTCATAAAGAACAACAACAAAGCCTTGTTCTACTAGGTGGGATCGGCTACATGAATCAGACGACGCTATTGAGCTCTGTCATGTATCATGTTTACAGAGAAACTGTTTGCATATAGATCTCGTTTGACCACCTCATGGATGGTCTTCTTAGATCTTCCTCTGTCTTTCACCCCTTGTCCATCTTCCATCTCATCCACCCTTCTGACTGGGTGTTCTGTCGATCTTCTTTTCACATGTACAAACCATCTGAGACGCGATTCTACCATCTTTTTCACAATGGGTGCTACTCCAACTCTCTTCATTATATCTTCATTCCTTATTTTACCCAATCGCGTATGACTACTCATCCATCTAAACATTTTTATCTCTGCCACACTCAGTTTATGCTCGTGCTCCCCTTTAGCCTCCCAACACTCCATATCATAAAGCATAGCCAGTCTAATAGCAGTACGATAGAATTTACCTTTAAATTTTAAAGGCATTTTTTTGTCTCATATAAAACCAGATACACTCCGCCATTTTGACCAACCTGCTTGGATACTATGATTTACATCATGATCAATCTTTCCATTATTCTGTATGAACTATGATGCACCCAAAATACTTAAAACTTTTAACTTTTCGTAAGATGTTTTCTCCAATTTTTACCTCTATATTAAGATTTTCACTTCTCAAGCCGAACTTACGTTCCATTTATGTTGGTTGTGGAAAACTTAACACAACTCTCATCTTTTATGTGGATTTAAGCGTGTCATGTAGGCAGAGTTAGATTAGTAACAAAGAATAAAAATATTTTTTTAAATAAAAAATAATAATTACTTAAAAATATAATTAATTTCTTTTCATATAATATATTGCTCGAATATTATTTTTTATGTTTGAATGCATTAATTTTAAAGTAATTTTATTAAGTGGGGAAAAAAGTTTTAGGACTAATTAACTTAGCCTGAAATGCAAACATATATGATGTAGGACAAAAGTGGAGGTGATTAGGTTTTTCTACAATGAGTATAGAACGAAGCAGATATGGAATATCCATTATTATGAAATTAACAAATGATTTTGGTGATGATATTAAATGAGTTTGGTCTTGTGTATCCCTCAATTGTTAGGTGGTGGAGATGTCCTTAAGAAACACAGTCTAAGGTACATTTTCATTTTTTTGGGTCAATTTTTTTTCACTTCATTTGCTTTGTATTCCTACTTCCTAGCTAGTTGCATCCTCTGGAAAATTGTCGGTGGCCCTTACACTAATCATTTAGTGACAAACTATTTTAATGTCTGATATTTATTATTCATGACTTTAGCATATCTTTGAGTAGTTGGCATGGAATATGTATGTTTTGGGAGAAATTCGAATTTACCAAAACACCCTTAGGAAAGCAAGTTCAAATCTTAAGATCTTGGTGTATAATAAAGGGTGTTGTGGACTTTATGGACTTGGAACTTGCTATGGAATAAATCATCTCGTCAAAACGAGTGTGCTTGCTTTTGTTGTTTCGTCCATACTAATAATAATTTACGTAAATTAAACATGTTCTTCTTTTCTTTATTACATGGAAAATGGACGTCTCACTGGTTTTATAATATAATTGGCTTTGCTTGTTTAGGTGTATTTTTGTCTCGTGGATATACAATTTTCTTTTTCTATATAATAATACTTTTGCTATATCCCATGCTTAACTACCAAAATCGAGTTTATATAATATATGATAAATTATTATATGATTCTTTTTTTTTTAAAGAAAAATATAACTATAATGCATTGAGCACTATTCAAAAAAGGAAAAAGGGAAACCATTATTATTAGCTCATATGAGAATGATTTACATATATATTTTCAAATTGAATTTTTATTTGTTTATTTTTCTTGAAGCAAGCATTAAGAGGGAAAAAGAAAACATAAAAAAGGAGAATTTCAGGGATATAATTGTTAGTCTTATTTGTAAACCACTTTAACTTATAAACAGCTCTTAGTCTATTTCATATTCAAAACAATCACATGTTTATGACTGAGTCCTCCACATAAAGAAAAGTGGAAAAGAATCCTTTATATGAGAAAGCCAAACTGATAGAATATTGAGATATTAATTCTCATTTGGCACGAATGTAAAATAAAAGAGTGGGAGAACAACATTTATACAATTTTGCTATGTTACCAACAGTATTTCTGGCAACTTCTGTCAATTCTTATTTATGACTGTGTTTAATAGAAGTGTCTTTGTGATGTGTCTGATAAAAATGTCTTTTTATGACTGTATCTAATAGAAGTGTCTTTATAGATGTATTATCAAAATGCTATTTTGGCAACTGAAAGTACAACTCTTTTGCTTCAATGTAATATCAATATATCACGCTATTTACTTAAAATAATTAATATTATTATGATAAATTAAGTATACTCAATTTTGATAAAGAATGAAACAATAAAATTAAATTCCTAGCCTCCTATTTTCTTTTCCATATCAATTTTGAACTTGTTAGTTACTTTAGAGTAACTAAAACTTTCAAAACCATTCTTTCTCTTACACTTCCGTTTATAGTTCTAGCTATTTGATACACATTCACTCTAAAATTTTAGTACTAAATAATTACCATTAAGTAATAAATTAATTAAGAATTTAATTTTGTTCTAGAGCCGGATAAAAAAAAGAGGACCATCAATTACATAAGGTCGAATTAATAAGGATATAAGGGTTAATACATTAATTGGTCTTTAAAATATAACATACAAATTAATTTAATTCTTGAAAAAATTCAATGTATCATTTTTTTTTTTTGTTAAGAAAATGGAGCTACCGTCCAAAGCTACAATATTTTGTAATAAAGTGACCCTCTACAGTCTACAGTCATCATCTAATATTTTCTTAAATTCAATGTATCATTTTGATCTCTGAAATCTGAATAATACTAAGATGTCTCAAATTAGTCAGTCTATTATCTTTCCATAACAAAATCGTATCAAATGAAAGTGACATTATTAATTTTAGAGTGACTTTTCTTCTCTTTTTCTTTTTGTCAAGGTAATTTAACTAAGGGAAGGTTTTGGGTTCTTCTTCTTAGGTCAGGAAGTTCTTAGGAGTTAGGGTCATTAACACATCAAAGTTTTGTCACCCAAAAATGAAAAACGAGTAAAACTATAAGTTCATGTTTCCAGTTTCCTTGCACCAATTATTATGGGATCGCACTGTATTAGAGTCACATGTTTTTTTTTAAGGGACATACAAATCTATTCTTTTTTTGTGGTCAAAATATATAGAGTCACATGTGTTGCAAGACCTCCTAGCTTGGCCAACTTGAACCCTAATTAGGCTTCCCTCTTAGTTACTCTGGTTTTTTCTTGAGCCCTCGGCTCTCTTGTAGACCAAAAACATTCAAGCATCTGTGTTAAGGACAAAATACATTGTTACCTTGGGCTTTCAATAGCATTGAGAAAATGCAAATATTTTGATATACAATATTAGGCCCAAGTTCATGGAAAGTCCAATAAGACACTAACAAGTTGTAGGTATGTTCAGTTGGGGTGCAGACTTGTAGGTTTGTTAAAACAGAAAGACTTGTAGGTAAATAATAAGCAAGGGTTAGGTTAAGGTTCTATGGAGGGAGACTGGGAGAGTCAGGTTCTGTAATATCAAGTTAGTAGTTGGGTTAGGGTGGGTTAGTGTTTGGGTGTGGGTCGGGCTTCCTGGCCCATAGCATGACAAAAAAAAAAAACAAGGATTATAACCAACTTAGGTTATCTATCAACTCACTTGTCCGCTTTTTATTTATTTATTTATTTTTATCAAGTAGATTAGACAACCCCCAATCTTAAATATCACAACACACTCATGCTACACACTCACCCATACAACATTTAAAGTTTCATATTCAATGCTTGGTGCACTCACCAAGATTTGAACCCGAGAGCAGCATATTAAGAGGCATGTGATTTAACCCGCCAAATACGGTAGGAAACCAGTTATAGTGAATTCTCATTTCTCAAGTTTGTTAGGGTGTTGCATAATTAGTGATTCTTCCGGTGCGAAATAGAATTTCTAAAGCTAAAGGCCACAATGGATCCCAAATTGGGTATAACAACAAAAGTTAGGATATGGGGTTTGCACTTACAGACCCTCCCTAATGTAGCAGTTCATTAGCATATTTGTAATATTTGTTGTGTTGTTTCAAAATCTTTGTCTATTGAAATGAAGCATTCATGTCCATAAAAGGGAAAAAGCAAGGGGGAAAAACATTAGAGTGATTCCAAATGCAAACTTCTTTATTTTCTGTTATTTTTCATTTCTTTTTCTTCACAACATCCATATTCTGTAGCATACGAACAGAACAGAACAACAATCATGAAGATTCTGAACGTAACAGAATTCATTTTTCTTTCGGATAATCACTGGAGGCTTGAAAAATAAATAAAAAGGAGAAAGTAGAAGAAAAATGTTTGTCTCCTAAGCATGTGTGCATTCCAAAATTTAATGCGAATCTAAAAGTGAAGGTGCACAGTACTATAAGATCACTCGCGAATAATTGAATATAACACCCATCACTGTCTCATATCATTTTGTCATTTATTTTCAAACCACACAGCTACAATCAAACGCAGCCTTCCCGAATTTTCCAACAACGCAATTTCAAACTCCCATAATATCATGATTACGTCATCATAATCTTCATTTTCACAATCTCCCTAAAGATAGTAGTAAATCCAAACTTTTCATATCACTACAATCATGCCCAAACCATCATTTTTATCATCAATAATTTCTTCAACAAACAATTTCTTTCACCCTACTAAAAAACTTTTAAATTTAATTTGGATGCATTAATTTAAAAAAAAAATTAAAGAGTGAGTTTAAAATTAATTATTTTTATTAATATAAAATTTTTTAACAAAATATGGAAATTAAATTTAATTTTAATACATTAATAATATAAAATATTTTTTGAGATAGTATTATGTATATAAGAAAAAAGGTAAGATAAAAGAAAGAATTACTCTAAAATTTTCACAATAAAAAAAACAAACAAACAAAAATGCATAAAATATGTGCAATCTTCTTTTTAAGAAACAAAGATTAACTGAAATTCTAAAATATGTACCGATGGTGAAAAAAAAAAAAAAAACCCTCTGCACATGTATGTACACATTTTCCATCCATCACCGTTGCACCATTTCCCATATTCTCCAATTGATTCGGTTCGGAAAATTAATCATGGTTGGCGCTGGGACTCGCTCCTCCAAAACCCAGTTTCTGCGAACCGGGCCCACATCTCCTTCTCCATAGGCCACACTTCTTTTTCCTCAACCGGCCTGGGTTCGACTGAAACCGGTAGCGAGTCAAACGACGAGGCGAGGCCGCTAGACCGCTGGTGCCGCAGCAAAACGACGTCGTTTTTGGAATCTCTCAGCATACGGTGTCGTTTCTTCTTGTGCAGTGCTTTGCGCACCAACCCCGCTGGAACCCTGTAAATGGCGAGAACTGCGAGGTTTATCACGGCGCAAGGGCAGCAGCACACAACGGCGGCGCACTCCGCCGCGCTTCCGCCGGCAACTTCACACGCGCGCCGCCGCCGCGACGGCGGGTTACTGACGACGATGACCTGGCGAGACATTTTAAAGATTTGAAGATTTTGAGAGAGAAGAAGAGAAAGAAAGAAAGAGATTGTGTCTCTTTCTTTCTCTCTCTATGATCACAATTCACGGAAAGAAGCGAGTGTGATTGTGAGGAATCATGAATATTCTGAAAAATGAGAGAGATTTTAGGATTCTTGGGTTTGAAGTTTGAATGATTATAAATTGGGGATGAAAGGGGATAAGTGAGCGGTTATGGATGGCGCTCCAGATGAGAAAGAATGAAACGAGAAATGAGAGGTGCACGCGGTTTTTTCTAAGTCTCTATGACTCACATAGCTTGAAATTCGTTATAAATGGATATTTTATATTTAACTATATATATATTAATTTGGATTAATCAAAATCTGTGAGATTTGAAGTTTGAACCTTCTAGAACTATCCAAACTGCTATTTACAGCAGATAACATTATTATTCATATAGGTTTTTAATTTTTTGTTTTAATAATATACGATAAATATGTTAAATTATAATTTTCATATATTTTTATAAACACTCTTGTAATTTATAATTTGAACATATATTTTTTAGAATATATTAATTTTCTTTTGGCCAAGAGAAATAGTTGCTCAACTTTCTATCTCTTATTTGATCAATGACTTAAAATTTAAGTTTTCGATTAAGTGCTTGTTCAAAATTTTTTTAATAAAAAATATATTTTTTAATTTTTAGTATATTTAACTAATTTTTAATAATAAAAATTAAAATAATAAAAAATAAAAAATATTTTTTTTAAAAATTATAATTTACATTCTTTTATAATTTTTTTAAAAAAAATATATATATATATTTCTTACGTAATAAAAAAATAAAAATTATTTTTATTTTATTTTATTCAAACATAATTAATAAATAAATAAAATTTTAAATAAAATTATTTAAAAAACGATTTTTTTTATAATAACATCCAAACAAACTCTAAATCTCTAAATTATCCTCATCAAGCTTGGTTTGCCTTTAATGTCCATTTAACTTATGCTTACTCGTAAAATCTTTACGATATTACTTAATTATGAATTTGGGTGTTACAAGCTTAATATTTAAGAAAGTTAACAATTGGAACGTAGTAAGAATTAGAATAATTTACGTAGATAAATTAAATAAAAAATTGTAAAATATTTTAAATTAAATTTAGTTATATATTTGTTTTGTTTGACTTTATATAAATATAATCAAATAAATTTAATTTATATTTTTTTAAGTGTAAATTCAATAAATTTGAGTCGATTTATTACTGTATAGTATATACATAATAAATTGAATCAACTTGATTCATTTAATACTAATATAGATTATTGACATTTTTTATTTTTAAGTTAATCGTTATTAATTTTAAAACATAAATGTTAATAATAAAACACTCCATTTAGATTTAAAAAAACAAATAGAAATTCAAATTTTGTGTTTTAGTTTAAATTCTATTAAATTTACATTTTGACAAATTTATAAATTCAAAATAAAACAATAAACGATTTATAAAAAAATCATTAAAAAATATCCTGACTCATCATTAGCATCTGAAAAATCGTTAATAAGATTTTTTGTGTTGAAAAAGTTAATATAAAGTATTGTCTTCCAAAGTGATATATCCGCTGATAAAGCTCAATTAATGGAACGCTACATTTTGGTCATAGCAATGCATTATCATCGGATTTATCCTCCGATAAATTCCACGGTAAACCTGATTTAAATTTAAAATGTGTGGCCCTCTTTTTTTACTTTCGAGAACACTCTTCTCTCTCCCTCATTCTCCTTTCTCTTCTCCCTCCCCCCGTCCACCCTCCTCCAGCGCTCTCCACCTTCATTCTCCTCCAAAATCTGCGTCAAATTGCTTGTATCGTGTTTCGTTGCCTCAAACGGAATTGCTCCTTCTGTCTCCACCACCGTTGGAAGAGTTGTCACTGTGCTCCTTTTGTCGTTGGAGTTGTGTCTCTCCTCTGTTGTTCAGGTAGGTTGCCCTCCTCCCTCTCCTCATTCCATCTTATTTTCATTTTTTAATAAAAAATCCGAATCTCTTTTTGCCCTCTCCGACGGTGCACCTCCTTCCTCTCCCAGAGTTTGAAGTTGCGAGTTTCTCTATTCGCCACTCTGCAAGTTCTGCTATCACCTTATCGTTGTCTTCTGCTTCTCATCATTGTCGCTTTCAAACCTGCTCGCCTCTAGCTCCATTCCTTCCGGCATTCAGGTATAGTACGCGACTCTGTTACTCAATTCAGTTCTTCAGCATCTCATAGCTAATTGTTTTTCTTCCATCTCTATTAGTTGTTTTTCTTGTTGCTGATTCTTCTTGTTAATTGTTATATTGTTGTTGCATAGATGTTCAATTCTTATAGTTATTGAATTTATTTGATGTTATTGTTATTGATTACTTAATTTTTTTGCTAATAATTATTTAATTTTCATAGTTATTGTTGTTATAGTTCTTGTTGATTTGTTAGTGATTATTACGTTGTTGTTGTTGTTATTGTTCTTGTTGATTTGTTAAAATATTTTATTAATAATTGTTCAATTCTTACTAATAATTTTTTTACTAAATTTTTGTTAGGTGTTATTAATTTTTTTGTTATATAGTTATTGAATTTGTTTGCCTAGTTGTTATTGTTCTTGGTGTCTACTTATTATTCTAGCTGTTATTTATTTACATACTAACTGTTGCCTATTTATTAGTCTTGTTTAGATTTTTTTTTTTTTGTTATTTGACTTGTGCGGACTTGGATGAGATTATATAGTACTTTGGTTAATGCAAAATTTTTAATTTGGATGAGATTTTAAAATTTATATTAGAATATAATTAAATTTTGTGTGTTTATTTATATTTTATTATAATTCGGTTATCCCGATAACAAGCTAATAAGGTCTAATACAAAATCTTATTCCAGGTAGATGAGACACACTGTTAGGATATACAGTATTGGTAGAATCTTGGGACTTCGGTCCTTTGCCGATTACACTATGCTTTATTTTATTCTTTCGTTTCCTTATTTATACTTATGCATCTTATTATTTTTCGCATGTATTTTAAGTATTTAGTAAAATGCTACATTTATCATAATAATAAGGTTTTAGTTTATGCTTCTTTGCATATATTAATGTTTTTTACGGTAAATTTTAAAAAGTTCACCCATTTATAAACATATAATACATGTTTTTTTTAAATCACTTTTTATGTGTGTTATTTGATACTTTATATATGTATTTGTCCAATCTCTTAACAACCCATAGTTAACAATAATATCACTAGTGGACCAGAAAACAATAAGATCATCATTCTAATAAATAACGCGAATAATATAACTCTGAATACTTGGTTTAGAAAGATATATTTAGCACTACTTATCTAGAATTACTATTATAGAAATGAAAAATACACAAATAATATAATACTAGCAGTATCATTGAAAGCTTTTCAGATGATTATAGTAATATAATAGGTTCAATATACTCTTGTAGCAGTAATAATATAAAGTATAAGATTATGGTAACATAACAAGTTCACTACACTAATCTTTTGATTCTTCAATCACATTTGCAATTTTGTCAAAGAATTAGGATAAAGAATTCAAGATAAAAAAATGGGGAGAGACAATAAATTAGTTAATTGTTAGTATCATAAATAATTTGGTATAGTTGATTCTTTATGTAACGTAGTAGTATTAGTATAGTCTATTCTCTAATGCTTATCGGTATTACTCTTTCGATTTCTGATTTAATTTTGTTCAATTTTTGTAATTGAGGATTTGATGCATTTTAAATATGATTTTTCTATTTAATTGTTCTCTCTTTTATTTTTAAAATAAACTTTGATATTTAAACTTGTTTGTGAACTTTCAACTAAAAATTATAGATAAATTATTATAAGAAATTGTAAAATTTTGAATTTTGTTAGTTGAAAAATTATTAAGTTTAAATATTTAAAATTATATATTGAATTTTTAAACAAATTTTTTAAAAAATTAAAATTTAAGTTTACCATCGAATTTATTGTCGGTTAAATCCACCGGTAACTATTAATTTAATTATTAATAATAAATAATATATTATCGTAGGATTTACCGAAAAAAATACGATGGTAACAAACTCTAGAATTTTGTAATTAAAAGTTTATATTCGTCAATAATTAGAGGCAGACAAAAAAACCTGTCGGTAAACAGATACCAGCAAAATTTATACTTTTAGGTTTATTTCGCCGTTAAATCTAATGGTAAATAGGTTACCGACGAATTTTTTTAGTAAATCTGCTAATATCCAATGACTTTTTTGTAGTGTTACATAAATTGATTTAAGACATCTATATAATTTTACACTCTAAATTATTTATTCATGTTTGCTTGATTAAATAAACTTTTGTTATTTATAGGAAGTATTCAATTAATTAGGATACAGTATGATTGAGTAAAGATTTACTTAAATGACTTATGAAATATAATAAAATTAATTTTAACTATTAATCTAATTATATAGATTTTATGATTAAAATTAATAATTAAAATCATTAGAAAATTTAATTTCATGCTATATTTGAAATGCTTCCAAAACATTTTTATAAAAGTCACAAGAAGTTGGGACCAAAAAAGAAGGATTTGCTCCCTTGCAAGAGAGATTTGTCCCAAACTTTTAGCAACCATTTATGTGAAATTTGTACATTGATTTTTTTTTTGACATTAATAAAATAACAAAATATAGTATGCATGTTGACATATGGAATAGCTGTCAATGCCGTTAAAGAATAAGTGCGAATAGATTAAAGCACTACAATTAAGACTTAAGAGTTTAGAAAAGTTTGTGGAAGACATTATTTGAGAATGAATATTTACAAAGACCAAAATTAATTAAATAATATGCAATGCCTACTTCAAATGGGAGTGGAAAGTGGGTTTTCCGAAATATTGGATAGCAGGCTAACAATATGAAAAAGTACCAAAAGAAAATGAGTTTAGTATATAACGTACATAATAGAGATAAAATTAAAATTATAATTAGTTAATAACTAATTTAATTAATTTTTAATAATTTTAAATTTTAAAAATATAAGAATTTGGTTATGGAACGTATTTTTCTATTTTACATGTGTGATTCCATTTTACATGTGTGAAGCACGTGCTGTAGTTTTTTCTCTTTGGCAGTCTCTTTTATTCTTTTTGAACTGAGACTACAAAGAACACCATCGTTCGTCGTTCAAAACGCAATTCGACGTTGTTCAGCTGTCCGAAAACATTCGACGAAGACATTCTTTGGCACACGTTGCCTCTATCGCGCAGCCCAAGACCGTCATGGCCGCTGCCGTCTTCAACGACATCGCAGCCTGGATCCTCTCGCCCTCGCCGTAGCACTCGCCGGGAAGGCTAACGGCAGCAACAGCCACAAGAGCCCCCTGGCCAACCTTCAGCCAACAATTCCCAGCTTTTTGGTGCTCATTGGTATTGCGAAAGGGACAAAATGATGATGCTCTCTAACTGTCTCTTCCGATCCAGCAGTTGTTCAATGCTCTTCACCAACAAACCAAGCAAGAAGAATCGCGCAATCCTCAAGTTGAATAAGACAAAGAAGGGAAGCTTAGTGATGAACAATGTTCTTGATGGTAGAGGGTTGAATTTCAAGGCGGGATAGAGCATTTTTGTGTGCACCATGGAGGGAAAATGGTTATCGACGGTGTTGGTTGAAGATTGACAAATTTAAATGCTGGATATTCAATTTATTAGATATGTAGATGGTTATTTTAATTTTTAATTGGATAGTTATTTTGTTTGATTTAGTTTAAGTATATACAATTAACAAATGGTAGATAGTAATTTCACTACGTAGTCAGATGATTATTTTAATAACTACGTGATGGTTGTTTGATGGCCAATGAGAAAACTTCTAAAGCTGGAGAGGTAGGATGATTGATGAGGATGGGGTAGCGGGGGAGAGGGTGTTTGGGTAAATTCCATTGGTAAATTAGGTTGAGATGGTTAATTTTTTGAAATAACTGTTTGAATTTTATTTTCTTTATATTATGCCAAATTTAAAATCTATTGTACACATTGTCAAGATTTTCATTGTCTCCCTAACAAAATTCTAAAAATATTATGTAAAAGCATGAAAAAATATGTATTTTATTGGTGATGTAGCGTTACTTATATTTAAATTTGTGATAGACATACATCGATAATTAAAATAAGACTTTTTTTTAATCAAAATAAGCTCAACACACTAATGTGGAGCAACAGAAAAAACAACAAGTACTTCATAGAAATACATAAAATCCTTGTAACTTCCGGTAATGCCATCAACCACCAAAAGGATCACTCTCGGTCCATTCGTTATAGCTCAGAATCGTCTTCCTTATTACGAACTCTACACCTGTTTCTTGATTATTGAAGATTCTAGCATTGCGTTCCACCCAAATGTTTCAAACAACTGCAAAGAACCCCGGCAATCATTTCTTCTGATCTTGTTTCCGCTTATGCCCACCAGTCGACCGCTGAAACAGTTCCCTTATGGTTCCAGGAATAGGCCACATCTCCCCAAAAGACCTCAACCAACTGCACCACACCTGCCATGTTAGTTCACATAGGAGAAATAAACGCTCCACCGACTCTATCTCCTTCTTACATAGTACACAGAGATTATCACTGGGCCTAATAACGCCTAGTCTACTCAACCTTTCCTTAGTATTCACTCTACCGATAAGTACAAACCACCCAAAAAGCTCAATTCTATGCGGTACCACCCCTCTCCAAACTGAACTTGTGAAACTGTAACTTGTTATCTCATTTGACAGAGTCTTCGATTGTAGGACCTGCACAACAGACTTGGTAGAAAATACTCCTTTACTATCAAACTTCCAAACCATATTATCATCTTTACCATCTGACAACTTCACCGGCCTTAGACGCTCGTGAAGTTGGTGGACAAGTTCCAGCTCCTATTGGAACAACTCTCTCTGCCACTGGAAGTTCCATATCCACTCAATCCTATCCTAAAATCCACAATCCCCTATCATCGATCCTTGCTGGTTCGAAATAGAGAATAGTCTTGGAAAAGCTACCTTCAAGGGGCCACTTTGCAGCCAGTTATCTTCCCAAAACAGTGTACTCCTCCCATTCTCTACCTCCATCGCCAGGCCAGTAAGCATTTTGTCTTTTATCCTCTGCTCTTTTATATTTAAATGACATATGTCTTTCCAGGGCCCTCCTTTAACCGGTAACTGATGATTTACTAGCATTACATCAGGGTTCAGGTTGTTGCACGAGCATACAATCTTCTTCCACAAGGGGCACTCCTCTTTAGAAAATCGCAACGATCACTTAAATAAGAGCGCTGTGTTCCGAAGCACCGCATCCCAAACCCCCAAACCTCCAGCCTTTTTCGGTGCATGAACCAACTCCCACTTTACTAACGGAATACCATCATTACCATCCCCCTTACACCACATAAACCGCCTTTGCAAAGTGATTAGCTTATTCACAACCGCCTTTGGCATCTTGTACAGATTGAGGTAGTAGATAGGTAGGCTATTCAGCACTGATTTGATAAGAACAAGGTTGCCTACTTTGTTAGAACCTTTGTTTTCCAGAGGCTGAGTTTCTCTTCTACCTTATCAATGTTCGGTTTTCAAGTCTTCACCATATGAGGATTCGCACCCAAAGAAATCCTGAGATACCTAACGGGTAGCACCGCTTTCTTGCACCCCAGCAAACCACAGGCATGATCTATCCATTCATGCTCACAATTTACCGATATCAAACTTGACTTATCAAAATTAATGTTTAGCCCCGACATCAACTCAAAACACCCCAACAGTCTCCTATAATTGAGTATTGTCTCTGTCACCGGGGGCAAAACAATATCGTATCATCTGCAAACTGTAAGTGCGACAATTCGATATGCTCTCCTCCAACCAGTAGCGGTTCAATGCGCCCGTTCCTGATAGCTTCTCCCACCATCCAATTCAACACATCGACCACCAACACAAACAAAAATGGAGAAAGGGGGTCCCCTTGTCTGAGCCCTCT
This sequence comes from Arachis hypogaea, assembly GCF_003086295.3. NCBI lineage: Eukaryota > Viridiplantae > Streptophyta > Magnoliopsida > Fabales > Fabaceae > Arachis > Arachis hypogaea. Next base: position 13,058,394 of record NC_092038.1, read on the forward strand.
TTCCATATTGAACGGCTTGGATGGTGACCCATTCACCAGAACAGACATAGTGGCCGTGCTGACACACTCCTTCACCCAATTCCTCCAACGTTGTCCAAATCTCATTTTCTGTAACACTATATCCACGAAACTCCATTTGACTCTATCATACGCTTTATGAAAGTCCAGTTTAATGATCGCTGCTTTCCGTCTCCGTGCTTTGAGCTAATGAACTGTCTCACAGGCTATGAGAGCACCATCATGAATTTTTTTACCTTTGACAAATGTCGTCTGGGTCTCACCCACCAAGTCTGGCATAACCGACCTCATTCTTCTCACCAGCACCTTTGAAATCACCTTATACACACATCCCACCAAACTAATCGGGCGAAAATCCGTTATCTCCTTAGCACCCAGGAATTTTGGGGCCAGAGTCACCCATGTTATATTCGCATCTGATGGTAGCTTTGCCCTTTGGAAGAAATCCATTACCGCCTCCGTGAACTCATGTCCAATCTCGTCCCAACATTTTTTGATGAAATTCATATTGTATCTATCACTATCTGAAGCCTTAGACGATTCACAATCTCATACTGCGTCCCTGATTAAAACAAGACTTATTAATAGAATATATATGACAATCAATAATTATTACATAACGTTTGTCGTAATTGGTTTAAAAGTTGTGGATGTTGTTTATTACACATTTTTTATATCGAAATTATTTTCATTAGTAATGTATTATTTTCATTTATTATATAGTTGTTTGGTAGAGTATATTTTTAGAATATAAAGAATTGTTTTTTAAATGAATTTTTTGTTTAATTTATTTAAATAATGTTCATTATAAAATAAAAATGTAATAAATTATTTTGCAAAATATGATTTTATTCAATAAATATTATACATAAATTAAAAATGGAATAAATCATTTAATAAAATCTATAATTGTTTATTATCTATAAATTGATTTTTTATTTTTTATTTTTTTGTAATACTTTTACATGCTGACCTGACTTGGAGTGGAACTGCAGTTGGGATTTGCCCACTGAATTGCTCTTAGAGCTCTGAGTTTCAGTTTCTGATCCGATGCCTTACCACTATGTTTCTTGAAGTGCAACAAAACAAGTGCTTTTCTGATCGAATAAAGTAACTACTACACATGCATGATTGAGTTTTAATGGTCCTGGAAAATCAGTACACTGTGTAACAATAAAAGACCATTTTTATTTTTAGTTTTGTACGGTCATCCTCAATTGATAGATTAATGATTCATCCACAGTAGATTTGATTTCTATTTAAGGATTTGTCGTTGGCCAATAAATCTTTATATACACAAGGATTCAAAATTTTCACACTTGTTTGAGCGGATAAATGAACTAATCACTGGACTAATCTAAATTGGTTGAATGAAAGATAATTTAATATATGCAATTGTATTCAAATTAATTTTTAAGTGGGTATAAGTAATATAATTTCTGAAAATGGATGAATAGAATGTAATACATATATAACTCTAAGTATCTGATATATGATTTTCGAAACCTATGTGAAGAGGAAAATGTGTCAAGTGTTTGATGTGCAGGAGGTAATATGTTTCTCATAACATGGAAAAACTAAAAAGTAAAATAAAAATTCATTTTTACAACCTGCAAAAAACAAAATAATAAATTAAAAATTAAAAACTATTTCGAAACCTGCAAAAAATTATAAAAAATATAAATCATTTTCACAACTTGCAAAAAATATTGTGTCTATATCTCAATTTGGTTCGACTATTTTGAAGCATTTCACACATTTGCTTTCCAATTTCCATAACCAAATTTTTTAGCCGGCGATTGCAAGTATACTTTGTTTTAGCCTTAAAAATTGTATAAATAATAAGTTATTAAAATTACAAAGTAAGAGGGTTAAATATGAACTTGAATCTATTATGAACTGTTGAAAGTAAAATTTAAATAATTTTGATTTCAAAATAAATAAATAAATAAAAGCCTCATATCATTATTTGATTTGAGAATTAGTTAAAATAAGTATAAAGAACTTGATACAATTTTGGTTTTTAGGGAGTAAGGAGGAATATAATACTACTTGTTAATATGTTTGAATATTATGTATGGTTTAGAGTTGAAAATTCTACTTGTATGGTTTAGAGTTGAATATAATTCTACTTGTTAATATGTTAATATGATTGAATAAGCAGCATGGAGCATGATAATTTATAAGACTTTGCTAACTGGTATCTTTAGAACAATAAATAAGGTTAATAGAATAGAAAAATTTTAACTTTATATTTATTTAATTCAACATTAGAAACTTGAGTTAGTTTGTTATTTTGCAATATAAAATTTTTACTTTAACTTCTTAACCTTAAGGTACTTTATAAAGCAAACATGGCTGCAGCAGCAATGAAGCCAAACACTTTGACTAACAAGTCAATATCGACATAACTTCAAATTTTGATATAGTAACATAAATAATGCTATTGACCAAAATACTATTTTCAAAATGTCAGGTATAAGGTAAATCATACTAAGTCTTACTCTTTAAGTAAATCTCAGTTAAATAATATTGTATGTTCAAGGGTGAGTCATGGCTGACTGTTTCAAGCATTAGGATTAGAACAAATGAACGAATGACATCAAATTTTTGTATTTATTGAATGGTAGGGTCCCTTTCTAATTCTAAGTGCTCAATTATGCAAAACAACTCAAAAGGCTATTCATATATGATATATGGATTTGGATTACAAAAAGTTGGGTCAAATCTCATCTCCAATCCGAATATATATATATATATATCTAATGAGATGCCATTTTAGCATTGTCAATCTATCAGTGCCATTAGCACCTTCATAAAGTTCTACAATAAAATAAATCAAAGAAATTATATTAAAAAAAATATTATAAGAAAAATATCAACTGTACCCGCTAAATACATTCCAGTGCATCTCTTGGCAGAGAAATACTTGCATGCTCCTAGAACACACTAAATTCTTGCTCCAGGAACATTCACAACTGAAAGAACAATGGTTATGTGATTATGTCCCTTCAACTCATTCCTCTGCTATCAGGTTAAGCTCAAGAATTCTTTTTTCTTTTAGATTATGCATGAACTTGAACCCTTAGGGCTCTCTTACAATTTTAAGTTCCATTATTCTAGCTACCAATGAAGCCGAATCGATGAAGAATGATAGCCAAAATGAGCATGCATATTGCCAAGATCATGCCAGGTTTCCCCAGCAGCCAGTTCTTTGTCTTTTTTGCACCTTCAACTCCTCTTTGAACCCTGTCTGCCCAAACCATCTGCAAATACGAAAGAGAAAGGCCTCATGTTAGTACAACAGACATAACATCAGATATTAAAGTTGGAAACCCTCAAAACAAGCACCAATTCGCGTTCCATGTGATGAAGCAACAAAGATTTAGACAGCGATCCTAAGCTTATCAATGTTACAGCCTATGCTACTTCAAGTACCAAACGACAACTCATGCTAAAATTAAGCATGGAAATAACTTGGATCCTAATGTTATCTTACATTTATTGCCAAGAATAAACTTGGCATGATTTAAAAAAAAATAATTTAAAACTAAAAACACTACCATTTTATCCAAGCTCTCTGGCGATAAGGATGACATAGCTTGCTGAGCTCTTGCTGCATCCTCGGGTGAAAGCTTGAAACCAAATTGTTCGCCCATGTTTGCCATCATTTCTGGACTCATATTTTTAATCATTGATGAGAACATCTGCCAAATCAACATAAGCTAAAATAGTAAGTAGATGATAAGTACATGCAAATAATTCACACAAAATGTAACATGATATGTGTTACTAGACAAAAGAAAACAAAAGAATAACCAAGAGAGAAGTATAACTATAACAAAGGTATTATTTAGCAACGTGCTTGTACGAAATCCTTATTAATAACAAAATGAGAAATAAAAGAGGAAGACGATTGCATTTATCCAAGCCACGCATGAACATACCTGCCGCATAGCTGGGTCCTTCATCTGATTTCTCATCTGTTCTTGCAAATCTGTGGTCGAGGAAGGGAAGTTCGGCTGAGAAGCATTTCTCATATTTGGGAAGACATTTTGAGAAGAACTTGACTCTCCAGAAACACTAGTTTCACTAGTACTCGAGGATGGTAAGTCCGACCGGGAAGAACTTCTTTCAGTATTGTCTACAGGTGCTGACAATGGAACAGATCCTCTCCCGTTCAACGAGGAAGCCATTTCAAACATCTTCTGAAGGTCATCTGGTGACATTTTACCTATCATATCACTTGCTGTTTTTAACATATCAGGTGATATGTTGGGAGGAATTGATCCAGGGTTGAAAGGAGAATTGGGGGAACCTCCCCTTAAAATTGGGTTGTCCCCTTGGAATGAAGAAGCCATTTCAAGCATTTTTTGAAGTTCCTCAGGAGACATTTTTCCAATCATATTTGTAGCAGTTCTCATCATCTCTGGGGATATATCATTGGATTGTCCAGGATTTAAAGAAGCCAGAGTTGCAGGATCGGCATTTGAAATGAAGTTTTGGAAAGATCTGCAGAATAAATACATAAGAATGTGTATCTCCTTTATAGGTCAATGATTAAATTAACAATATCGTAGCTAACCTACCTCATAGCTACTGGATCATTTTTCAACTTATCTATACTCTCGGCATTTGTTATTGGATTTCCATTTACTGTATTAGAACTATTTGAGGATTCACTGGACTTTCTTGGTTGAACCACCCTTTGTTCTGAAGAAGAGCTTTTGTTGTTTCCAGAAGGCGCATTCTCAATTTCTTCAGTGATTTCTTCGATTACTAATCCTACATCCATTACAACCATAAAGGTCAGGAGAGTGCGGCAAATAAAAGGGGGAAAATCAAAAACCAACTTTGAGTGACACTAACCTCCAGGAGCGCAGTCACCACCTTCCTTTGTCAACATTTCCTTGGTGTCCCTGGAATAAATATTTTATGGCATTAAACAGCAGTCCACATCCAACATAATGCTTCATATTTTTTTAATTTAAAAAAAAAAGAAGTTATTATTTTATAAAACTACTATGATAACACTAATTTGTAAATATAGAAAAGAAATGGCATCCGATATATCAATTCCTATATTGTTACAAAACAAGTTTTAATGTGTGTGTGCGCGTGCATGCGTGCGCGTGTGTGTGAGAGAGATAGAGAAAGAGGGAGAGATTGATTTTTTAAAAAATGAGATTGAAAACATATTGTGAAAACTTGTGCAAGCAGGTGATCAATCTCTGGTGTGAGCTCGAGAGAAGATAAAAGATCAGAACAATAAGAGAAGGGGGGGGGGGCAGAGAGAGAGATGAAAGAAGAGGAATTGAAGTGGAATGAATGAGCTGAAGACTAAATGAAGCAGTGGTGAATCCATACTTCAGTAGTTCAGTTAGTTACAGTGCAGCTATATATATATACATCACCTAATCAAAGCTCCTTCGACTAACTTTACTTGCAAAAAATATCTATCTCAACAACTTCTAACTAATTAATTAACTAACCAGCTAATTGAGCTAACTGGTATAACTAACCACCTAAATGAGTTTGCGGAGCTAATCGCAACTAATCAAGTCAGACATATCACAGGTATAGTCAATTGCTCTTGTTCCTAATATAGTTTCATGCAAATTAAAGGGAACAAGATCACACCTTAAAAGCTCTTCAATTGTATCATCATTAGGGGACACTTCAAGTGCTTTGCTTAAATCAGTAACAGCATCCTAAAAAATCAGGAAACCATTAACTTATGTAATAAAAAAATCATTGCAATCTAAATCGCAAAATGTTAGTTCAGTCACTAGAAGCTCACCCTTAGTAAACCCAGTTCTTTATATGCTTGCCCTCTCCGATAAAGAGCCTTAAGATTATTTGCATCGCATTCCAAAACCTACAGTAGTTAAAGGCACATTAATGCATTGATAGGATGAAACAACTTTCAAGAAATGAAATACTTCTGACGCTACATTAGCAAAAAGGAAGGAACAATAATACTATTGCAAAGATCATAACTATTAACTAGCATCATACTTTGCAATGGCAAAATAGAAGGAATTATCAATACCTCAGAACCTTCTTTTATGCATTCATTGTACTGCTTTGTCTTTAGGTAGCAGGACATCAAGTTGAGTGAGCATGCCAAACGAAGTTTTCTACTTTCAGAAGAGGGAATCTCTTTAATATTTTCTTTAGCCTGGAACATGGAACATAAAAGCAAGGAATTATGCCAAAATAGCAGATGAGTTTAAGTCTCACAACAGGGTAAAACAAGAAAAAAGGTTGCATGAGAGACAGTTGAGGAGTCAGAAAAAGTGCACTTACGCGAGAATACTTCTCCAAAGCATCTGTGAACTTCCCCTTGTTATGAAGCTCATTGCCCTGCAAAATTTAATTTTAGTCCATAAGGACACATGAGACATGTTTACAAAAATGCTCTTTGCACACCAAAATAAGCCACCATATATTTGTGTATATTTTACATATGTTGTTTCTCGCATTTTCAATGTGTATTTTGTATTTTAATATGTAATTTATACAGGTGGCTGATTGTGCATTCTCTAAGCAAGCAAATCTATGTGGCTAAAATATTATTCAAATATAATTGTACTTATAACTCTGACATGAAGTCTAAATGATTCTAGAAAAGAATTTTCCTTAAGGTGCCATAATTTGGTGAGGTCTTTTGGTGGACAGTTGTGGGACTGAGTTTTCCGTCAACTCGTAGTATGTTTCTACCAGGAACTCAGGAAGAATCAGAATATTTAAGAACTCTTCCAAACTACATTTTGCCTTCTACTTTGGTTCATCTAATGCCAATCATATTTTATCAATATAAGAAAACAGGTTTGAGCTCACCTGCTTCTTCAACAACTCAGCTGCACTCAATTGATATTTGATATGTGCATCAACACGGGAGCGCATAGCTGCTACTTCATCAGGTGATGCATTAACCATCTTCTCACCGATCTCAGCCATATCTTCAGGACGAGTATGCTTTAACTGTTCTGCAGCGAGTTTAAAGTCTTCAGGCTTCATGTTCTTCATGCTCTCTGAAGCCATCCTCATCAGATCAGGATTAGACATCATCTGCAATTCCAAAAATACAGTGTATTACAACATATTATTACCAAATTAAATCTCTATGATCACATTAAGGATCCGGCTCAAAAACCAACAGATTACGATCCCTAAAGAAGGATTAATCATGACTAAGATCACAAAACTTCTTAGGACTCCCAATATCACACGCATCAAGAAACCTATTCCATTATAATCATCAAGCCGATCTGAGAACAAAGAATTTGCATCCATTCCACCAGAGACTCGAAAAAACACAAATTGTAAAGATTATACACATTCAATTGCAGGGGGAGGGGGAGAAACAGAGCCAAAATTGAAGGAGAAAAACCTGTTGTTGGATCCGAGCCAACTCAGCGGGTGACATGCGACTCATCTGTTCCTGAGCGATTCTGATCAACTCAGGATCCATCATTCCGTTGAACATTCTCGCACCCTCAAAATTGAAATTCTTAAAGAAAGTATCAAGTCAGGTTGTTTTCAAAAAGATACTATATTGAGGGCAAAATTTGAAAATATTGAAAGGAAGATTCTAGTTATTTTGTGGTTTTCGGAAACTTTGAGGCGAAGGGTATGTGTGTGAGTAAGGAATTTCAAGCAGGTGGATTTGGGGAAAAGGATGAGGGGAAAAAAAGAACAAAGTAAGAGTCTGATTTGGTGGTGCCGCCTACCAAACCTGAAAAAGCGAGAAAGAAAGAGAGAGAGAGACCAAGAATGCTTTATGTGTGTGTCCAAGAGGGAATTTACTGTCTTGACCTTCCCATCTTCCTGTGTCTTACTCTATGAATTTTGTTTCGTACTTAATAAATAACTAGCGGCTCACGAGGCACTATCGTGCATGTTGAGCCGCTTTTCTATTGAGTTTTAAAAATTAATTTTATATTTTTATTTTAAAATTATAAATTTAATAATAATTAAAAATAAATTATAAAAAAATAAAATATTTTAAATTATTTAATATGTAAAATATTAAAAAAATAAATTTAAATTAAAAAATAAAATTAAAAAATATTAATTTGTTATTATGTATAATAAAATTAATATAAAAATTTATTGATATTATTTAAAGATTAGTTATTTATAAATATTATTAAATTTATTTATTTTTTCAATCCTATTTAATTAGAAGCAAATTTAAAAATTTATATTCAAAATATTTTTTATCTCTATCTATAATTTTAATAGATAAAAAAATATATTTTTTTAATTTAATATTAAAATAATAGTACTTTTATCTGACATTTAAGTAAAAATTATCTTTTATAAATAACTAATATGTATTTTGGTTTATATATACTCTTTTTAAATCAGAAAAATGTTATTATCATTATTTTTTGAATTATATTTTGGTTTATAGTAATTTTAATTTTAATAAAATATGATATAAATAAAGTCACATCAACATTAAAATAAAAAATACTTATCTAATAAATTTGAAGAATGAATGATATATTAACAAAAAAATAAAATTAATTTCTTAAAAATAATAGCAAAGCTGCTGAAAGTGCCTGTTCAGCCGCTTTTTTATTTTTTTATTTTTAAAATTATAAATTTGATATCAATAAATAAAAATTAATTATAAAAAAATTAAATATTTTAAATTATTTAAGATATGTAAAAAATATAAAATAATTTAATTTAAATTAAAAAATTTAAAAAGTTATATTATTATTATGTATACTAAAATTAAGATAAAGATTTACTAACATGGTTTACAAATTAATTATTTATATATTAAATTTATTTATTTTCTCAATCTTATTTAATTTGAAGTAAATTTAAAATTTTATATTCAAAATACTCGTTATCTTTATGTATAATTCGAATAGATAAAAAAAAATTTTTAATCTTATATTAAACATCTTTAATTATTTTTAATTTTATTATTATTTTAAAATTATTAATTTTTATTTTGATTATATCATCTCATCATATTATACACTATCATTTTTTCTTATCACTCTTTTTACATGGATAACTATTATCGTCTCACCGTCACTATTATGTTGTCTTATTTTATTTTTTTCGCAATCAATTACCATAATACCATTATGGCAGCTCTCATTTTTTTTCATCACTTTGTATGTGAAAGATAGATTAAAAATATATAAGAATGAGTTAACAAAATAATTTATGAGAGTTCTTCGGTTCATTATTGATAGGTATATACATGTCAAAAAAAATTAAAAAATAAATCTATCTATAACAATATATAATGCCAATACTGAGTTTTTGGTGTCCAACTTTATGTTCCAATATTGTCCTTAATGATAGAAGTTCTCCGTACATTCATGCGTTGGTTACTTTAAATAAAAAAAAAAAACTTCCACCACTAACAACACATATTCTTCTATCTCATTTTCATTATGTATTTTCACTAATAACCGTAAAAATGCGTAACCTCTTCTTCATTTCTTCATTCCAATAATTTATCCTTTTCAATTTTTCTTAATTCTCTTCTCCATTCTAAATGTGCTCCTTTGTATATAAAAATTATTTAGATGAGTTTTTGTGGTTTTTTGAACTAGATAATGATGATGCCAAATGTTGATTTTCGCTGCCATGTATGAAAGAAGGAAAAGAATCATTAGCGGTGATAAATAATTTTGTATAGATCTTATCATTTTGTTTTGGGTATATTCTTTATGTGAGTACTTTACACCAACAGGTTGCATCTCATTATTCTGTTATAATTTTTTTTTATCTCATTATTCGATTTATAGTGCTTTTTCTCTCACGGCTAGATGCACTTCTCTGTATTTTTACTATTGCCATCCTTCTCATTCCTTCAACATCGTGATTATATCGTTTTCATCTTTCTCTAGCCTCTATTCATTACAATTACAAATTATTACCTTTTAGTTAAATTATATTTTTTTAAAATTGTTTTGTATTGAATGATATTATTTTTTTATTTTTTAATTTATTGATTATGTAAAGTATTGTAATCAAAATTTGAATACATAAATATTTATTTTTAAATTAAATTAAATAAATTATATAACAAAATTTAATGATTTTGCATTCCACAGTATTGTTTGATATACAATCCTGATTATTTGATGAGTTTAATTTTGATGGTGTTGTATAATTAGATGCACGTAAAACTATTTTACACTAATAGGATATCAAAATTAAATTCTTATTTGATTGACATAAAAAAGACGCAATAAAAAGAATTGCACCTACCAATAATTTGTTTAAATATGTTTGTACCTATCAATGATCAATTGAAAAAGTCTAAAATTTTGTTAAATCCATTGTTTTTCTTTTTTAAATTACTTCACATGGAATAATATTATTTTTTTAATTTTAAAATTATTAATTATACATAATATTATATTTAAAATTTGAGTACATAAATATTTGTTTTTAAATTAAACTAAAATAAATGAATTATATTACAAAACATAATTTATTTTGACTTCTATAATATCATTTGTTTGGCATATAGCACTGGTTATTTGATTAACATATAAAAGATGTATAATTACGGTGGGGTGAAGAGAATGTGAAAGGAGAAGAAAAAAAAACGAAAAAGAACAAAGTAATATAATAATGTCGATAAGACAATGACATGTATGTGTATAGAGAATAATAATAAGAGAAAGAATAGTGTTTGATATGGTAAGGGGATATAATAAAATGATAAATTAATAATTTTAAAAAATAATAAAATTAAAGAAAATTTAAACAATTAAATATAAAATTAAAATTTTTTTTATCAATTGAAATTATGCATAAAGATAAAGTGCGCTTTGAATATAAATTTTTATCTCGACTTCAAATTAAATACTATTAAAAATAAAGAATTAAACTTAGTTACGTTTATAAATAGTTAATTTATAAATAATGTTTCTAAATTTTATTTTTATTTTGTTACATATAATTTTTAATTGAATAATCTTGAAGCGTTGATATATTTATTTTTATAATCAATAAATCTGACAGTTTTTTAAGACTTAAAAGAAGTTATTGATAAGGAGATATATGATGAATTAGGAAGGATTTTTTCCAGATATATAATTTTTATACTCTCTTATTTTATTTATTAATTATTCTTATAGTTTGATATTTAAAAACGAAAAAATAAGCATTCTCCTTTACTCTATTTTTTTACTATTTATAAAAAAATGAAGGTCTTTCCATATTTAGATTTATATTTTGCCCTATCACTTAAAAAAGATGAAGACAAATATGAATATCCATGATATTTAAGTAAAAATTATCTTTTATAAATAACTAATATGTATTTTGGTTTATATATACTCTTTTTGAATCAGAATAATGATATTATCATTATTTTTTGAATATATTTTGATTTATAGTAATTTTAATTTTAATAAAATATGATATAAATAAAGTTACACCAACATTAAAACAAAAAATTACTTATCTAATAAATTTAAAGAGTGAATGATATACTAACAAAAAAATAAAATTAATTTCTTAAAAATAATAGAAAAGCGGCTGAACAGGTACGTTAGTGCCTGTTGAGCCGCTAGTATCAGATAAAAAAAATAATCATTTTTTTAAATTAAATTGATGAGAGAAATTTTGTATGTGAAAGATAGATTAAAAATATATAAGAATGAATACAGTTTGGTAAGTAAACTGAAAAGAAAGGAAAATGAAGGTGAAAGTTATGCGTGAAATTAATATCAACAATAAAATGTTATAAAATTTGCAATTGTAGTAAATGAAAGCGAGGAAAAGATGGAAGCGATACAATCACGATATTCAGGGAATGAGAATGATGGCAACAGTAATAATATAGAATAGTGCACCTAATGGCAAGAGGAGAAGCACTAAAAATTGAATAATGAGATCAAACTTGGTATAAAGTACTCACATAAAGAATATACCCAAAATAAAACGATAAGATCTATAAAAAATTATTTATCACCCCTAATTATTTTTTTCCTCCTTTCATACATGGAGTCGAAAATCAACATTTGGCATAGTCATTATCTAGTTTAGAAAATTACAAAAATTCATCCAAATAATTGTTACATACAGAGAAACACATTCATACTTGGAAAGAGAAGTAAGAAAAATTGAAAACGGATAAAATTAATTAAATGGATAAATTATTGGAATAAAGAATTGAAGAAGAGGTTACGGTTCCTACAACTATTAGTGAAACAAAATGAAAATAAGATAGAATAACATGTGTTGCTGTTAACGGTGAAAGTTCTTTTATTTAAAGTAAAAGACGCATGTACGGAAGAATCTCTATCATTAAGGGCAACATTAGAAAGCACATTATATATTGTTATAGATTTCTGTTACTTGTGCCTGTTCCATTGTCATACGCTTTCATCCCTGTATGTTTCAAAAGTAAAATATAATTATTAAAAACTAATTGAATTCATAACAAAGAAAATTAGTTATCGTATTACCTGTATCAAATTGATGATGGGTGGTAGCTCTAGTCATTTGTTTAATTGTAGTCAATTGGGCTACTCCTATGTTTGTAGTTAATCGAGTACCTCTACCTGCGTTTGGCATTGGAGTTGAAATTGGAGTCAGTTGATATGGCAACTTGTTTTCCTTGTAGAATCTGGTTGTGAAACCAAAATTGAAAGTGAAAAAGTATTTAATTCTGTTGGGGTTTCAGTTTTTAAATTGAGTACGTAGTGGGAGCAGTTTTTTATTGGAAGTAAATCAGTTTTAAAATATGTCGTGGGTTGAAAATGAATCAATTTAATACTCTGTCGTGAGATAAATTCTTTTATACAAAAATAAAAAATTGAGGACGTGGTAACAGTTTGTTATATTAAATTCAATGTGTAACAAAAATAAAAAAGAAATAGGGATAAAATAGGGAGAAGGAATTGGATTCCAAACTTTTCTATCCCATTATATATTGGTATAGATAAAAAAAGTTATTATGACAAAAATAAAAAAAATAGTAAATAGAAAATAATAGAAAAAATAGTTATTATAATAGAAATCAAAGTTGTCAATTATGCAATGGGACTATTTCAATTCGAAAAGAATAAAAGAAAATTCAAATCTAAATTTATTTGATACTAAATAAAATAAAATTACATAAAATATTATTATTTACCGTATAAATTAAATAAAAAATTACTAATATTTTTAAATAAATATTTTATACAACAATTGTCAAGTAGAACTCACTGAATAAAAAAATTGAACATCAAACTCCCATATTTTCTTTGTATATTGTTATTTTGTTATAGTATAAATAATAGTTTTGGAATTATCTAAATATTTTAATATAAATTAGTTAATATTGTCAAAGCTAAAAAATTTAAGAGATAAAATTAATATTTCTTCTAATGATTATTTTTAAAATTATAAATACACAATAAAAAATTAGAGTACATTAAAATAGTACAATAATAAAAAATAATTCAAAAGATAAAATTAACAAACTAATGGAATATATATACACAACTAACCAATGTTATTTGGACCAATTCTAATACTTGAATATCTAAAAACAGATTTTTAACATATAAATAATATTTTTTGAATTTCGTAAATCTTTTAATATAAATAATTTAATATTATCTGGACAAAAAAATTAAAAAATAAGATTAATATTTCTTTTAAGAATGATTTTTATCAAAATTATAAATACATAATAAAAATTTAGAGTACATTAAAATAGTACCATAATAAAAAAAATTCAAATATTAAATTAATAGTGTAAATTTTTTAAGTAAAGAATTAACAACAATAAAAAAATTCAAATATTAAATTAATAGCGTAAATTTTTTAAGGATGTCACGAGGTGACAGGTACGTCAAGTGGCCAAGTGGAGTAATGAGAGTTTTTCAGAGATAACTGACATTAAGTGGAGAAGTTAATTAGAGAGGGTAATACTGGAAAAAAAATTTGGACACCAAACCCATGTATTGCCATTATATATTGTTATAGATATTTAAAAAATTTATTCTTAAGATGAAAATAATGTAGGTTGAGAATTTAAAAGTACACTCGGTAGAGTACGGTAACATAGAGATACTGTAGAAATAATTCAAATTAAATGACGAACTAAATTGTAAAAAAAAAGTTAAAAAATATACCAGAATTATCTATTAAGTTTTTTTTACAGAATAAGAAAATTTAATAACAAATATATTATTAAACAGTGAATATATATATGTTTTTCTTATAATAATACAGTTATAAAAATTTTATATTTGTATGATATTATATTAAAAAATTATTAAACTATTTAATAATTGAAATTATAACGATGTAAATTACATTTAAGATAATATAATAATATTATTTAGGCCAATAATAAAAGAGTTATTGAATCAAAATTTAAGGAAAAATAAATTATTATTAATTAAATAAATATAAATATAAGATTCCTACCCATATTTGGATCGTTTGGTATATTACTTGAACCAGCTCCGGTGTTATTGTGAGTATCTGTATATGTAAAAAATTCATTATTAAGATGAAAATAATGTAATTTGATAATTTAAGGGTACACTCAAGAAATAGATTATACATAATTGGTACGTACTAAGAGTCCAGTAACATAGATATCATATTAAATAATAAACTAACAATATAAATTTATTACTGAGAAGTATAATTTAGAGTACCTGATATAGAGTATTGTTGAGGAGGTATATTTGTGATATCTTGTAATGGTGTTGCCATGTTAGTTGGTCCACTTGATGTATCGATTTGTTTTCCTCGTCTAATACTCTCTCGGTAACTGGCACACCTTCTGGCAAGGTGTTGCTGCCTCTGTGTAAAGACGCGTGCGCGTACCGTGCGCGCACGCGTGCAAGGAGTTAGGCTGTAGGCTTAAGGTTGGCCCATATGAGGCCTAACTCTCTGGTCAATGGCCTGGAGGTTGCACTACTTAGGCCTGCGCGTACGCGGCATGTACGCGTCCGCGCAAGTTGAATTGGGCCAGGGGCTTGAGGATGGCCCAGAGCTGGCTTAACTCTCTGGGGCTTGGCACAAGATCTTGCGGCAGCAATTCGACGCGTACGCGGCAGGTGCGCGTACGCGTGCTATTCCCTAGAGTTGTATGGCGCGCACGCACGTAATGCGCGGCAGCATGGAGGGAATTGGGCTCGAGGCACAACGCTGGCCTAGGAGAGGCCCAACTCTCTGGAATATGGGTGATGATGCATCCGCTCATGGACGCGTGCGCGTGCAGCGTGCGCGCGCGTCCACCCCCTCTTTTTTTTTTTTTTTGAATAGGATAATGCCTAAAAGCTCTACTTGCCCAAAGACTCCCCATGGTGCCTACAACTCCTTATTTAGTCAAAAACCTACACTTTCTAAAATGCAAGTTGGTTTTGAGATTTATTCCATTTCTACTAAGCACAACATACATGTTAATATTCTAGCTACTAATGTACACAAACAAGCTAATTATGATATGAAACCTACCTACAATGGTAACTCAAATCACTTATTAAACAAGGTTAGAAGAGAGTGGAAAGAGTTTACCATGGTGGGGTATCTCCCACCTAGCATTTTTAGTTAAAGTCCTTAAGTTGGACATTTGGTGGAGTCCTTGCTAGGGTGGCTTATGCTTAAACTCTTCTTCGAATCCCCACCAATGTTTGCACTTCCAATAGCCTCCGGGGTCCCAATTTAAACGTACAAGGCCTTCAAGGGGGCCTAAGCAAGTAACGAGGCCCTTAAGTTGATAGTGGTCTATGTATGTTCCGGGGTCCCATACTTTATTTGTTAACTCCTTTTCTTCTTGATCTTCATGCTTCCAATAGGGTAACAAACTTATTGAATTCTCCTTGTGACTCATACTCATCATCCTAATCCCTTTGAGACTCAAAGTTTGATATTCCATCCTTTATGCACCTTGATTCAAATTGTCCACCGACATCTAATCCGTTCTTACTCTCTAGCCCACAAAGAGCTCTAAGTTGGCCATCCGTTTCTAACAATGCATATTGATATGGGCCAAGAAAATTAAAGGATGAGATGATTACCCACTCAATTTGTGATGGGGACGGCGACTTAGCAAGGAAGATATCCAATGGTCTTGACATTGTAGGTTCCACTTCCTTTGGCTCCTCCATGATGATTTCCATCTTTTGATAACTTTCTTTAAATTCTTCTTGTTTGCTAACTTCCTTCAAACCTTTATTATTGATCAAGTCATGTGTTGGAGGTTGCGCACCCTCCTCAACATTGATTTCACATTCGATGGGGGAAGCTTCAACAAGATCACCATTATCACTTAATGTAAAGTTATTTTCGTTGATGGAACTTCCTTCTTGTTCAACCTCCTCTAGGTCTTCTTCCACCTCTTTATTTTCAACAATATTCATTTCCTCCGCTTGTTGCAATACATACTCCAATTCCTTGCGCTCAACTTGAGATTCTAAAGTCTCCCTCATACCTCCTTCTTTGGTTGCTTTCTCACAATCATCCGTGAACTCATTTCGGTTGTGATATGAATCCCAAGAATCTATCTTTTGACGGATGGTTGCTTGAAGTCGGTCCATTTCTTCCTTGAAACGATCCCTTAATTCTTGTTTCGCTTTACTAACATAAGTAGGATCATATTGCTCTTGGATTAATGGAAATTGATATGCTTCCATGGAGGTTTGTGGCGGAGAGGGGAATTCATGATATGGTTGGAAAGAAGATTCATCAAGACTTTGAGGTGGGAAGTTATTTTGGTTGTTGGTAGAGGGTGGAATTATACGGGACGTAAATTCTTGGAGGGTAGAGGTGAAACTAGTGAAGGCGGTTTGGAGTTCTTCTTGCTCTTGAAGAATGATACCAAGTGTATCATTCATGGGGATTTGAGTTGGAGGGTAAAAATGTTGGAGTGGTGGTGATTCAAGGGTTGCTTGTTCATAATCGTCACAAGGGTATGCATAGGGGGAATATAGATTTGGATCATATGTAGGCAATTGGTGGAAATAAGGTGTGGGTTGAGAATATGGTGTGTAGAATGATGGTGGTTGAGCGGTATAACCATGATAAGATTCATCATATCCATAGGAATGATATGCATTATAGGAGGGATTACCATCATAGTAACTTGAAGGGGAAGGTTGCCATGGTGATTGCTCATATGGATATGGCTCCCTTCCTGAGAATTCGTCTATCCCATAATGTGAGCCATCATTCAAGTTTTCATCGCCTACAAAATAGTCATAGTCATATCCAAAACCACAAGGACGAGAATTCATAGTGGCAAATAGAAAAAAAAACTAATAGAGATCTTAAAACTAACAAAAACTAACAAACAAACAAAAGACAAACATATTCACAATGTTCACATATTTACATTAACCAAAAACATGGCACTCATGCGCATTCCCCGGCAACGGCGCCATTTTGACAAATGGATTTTTGCCGGTATAGAAATTATCAAGTAATCAATCGTAGTATAGTCTAAACCGACGCAAAACCCATCATCAAACAAATCTACAATCTATAACCGAGAGTATTAGTCCCGAGTCGTTCTTCCCTAGGAATGCTACAAGGATGCATGTATTGGTTAAGTGGTCTTTTTGTGGTTTGAAGAGTGTGGCATAAAAGTATGAATAAAAGAAAACAACAATCAATCAATATTAAAAGCCTTGGCCAAGGTTGAACATTGGAAGTCCCATCACTATAGCTTCATTCAATTGTGATAACAAAGGAGTGTTGCTTTACTTAGTTAACCCCTAATCATAGAGGAAAGTCAAGTAAAAGTAATTAACTCAAGTCACAAGTCCTAGTCTTACCCTAGGGAAGTCTAGCTTTAGTGCACTCCAAGTCAATTAGCAATTCTCAGTTCTTAATCAACAATTGACATCCATTATTCAAGTGTCTCCAATGACTCAACCACTAGGCCAAATGAGGGGATACTACTCCATATCTAAAGTTGGCATTTTCTCAAACACTTGGAGAGCAAGAATGAAAGACATAGCAAAATGGAGAGAAAAGAATTAGGATCAAAGAAATTCAATACAAGAGATTAACAACAATCAACAATGAACAACAATGAAAATGAGACCTTCAATGAATCAATAGAATCCAATAACAACAAAGCTAAATCTAAGACTTATGAGAATTGAACAATTACAAACACTAATGAGATTAGAGAAGAGGATCTACAACATGAACAAAGTAAATTGAGTGTTGTAATAGATCTCACCAAGGAATGGTTGAGAATTGAGAAAATGAAGATGAATCCTAGAGAGAAGTTGGAGTTTCTCTCTCTACAAATGTAACTAACTAAAAAAATCTACCTAATGATCTAAAATTAGTCTATGGATGTGAATGTGTGTCAATCCCCCTCAATCCTTGGCTCTTATATGCATTTTGGCGCCAAAGTTGGTTGCTGAAACCTTCCAAAATCGCCAGGCACGTGTTGCAATAAAAGAATCACGTGCGGACTACGACGCGTGCGCGCACGGTACGCGTGCGCGTCCCTGGCTAATTCTGCAATGTGCGCGCGAGCGCCTTGTGCGCGTACGCGTGCTTGGCCGAGATCAACTCTTTGGCTTTTTGTGCTTCTCTCCACTTGCATGCTTCCTTCCTTGCTTCCTTTGATCCATGCCTAGCCTATTTCAATCCTGTAATTACTAGCAAACACATCAAGGTATCTTATGGAATCAAAGAGAAATCAAAATAAGGATTGAAAAGCATGTTTTTACACTTAAGCACAAATATGGGAGAGATACAAAACCATGCTAATTCATAGGCTAAATGTGACAAAAGGTTATCAAAATACTCTAAATTCAATACAAAACAAACCGTCAAATTGGGGTTTGTCAGTCAGCCACCATGAAATCTGATTTAGAAATATGTACATAAGGAACAAGGTTGCAAAGCTTACCAAAAGGAGTCCACTCATCATACCAAACTGATTTGTGGACATCTCCAATATTCCAATGAAGCCCTTCCTTGAGATGCTCATAGGCACTAATAATGTTCTTCCAAGTAGCCGATGAAGAATTTCTACTGTTTCCGTTCATACCAGATTGATTCCTGGGATATTTATGCTTCAGAACTTGTACCCATAACTTCTCACTATTATTTAGACAATCCCATACCAACTTTCCCAAAAGCGCCATGTTAGCACAGGAAGTATCCCTAATACCCAATTCTCCTACTTTTTTAGGAGATATGGTGACCTCCCACCTGACCAGGGGCATCCCTTTTTCAGTCGCTTGGCCTTTCCACAAGAACTGGCTCATCAAGGAATCAATTTTATTACATGCATTGCTCAGGAGATTATGCACTTCATGAGGAATACCAAGTCTCGAAAAGGGACCATGGCATTCAAGATTGATTTGGAAAAAGCTTATGATAGGGTAGACTTGCGTTTTTTGGAAGCTACTTTGGTCCGGTTTTGGTTTCCAAAGGCTACCATTAATCTTATATTGAATTGTGTGACTTCCTCTTCGTTTGCAGTTTTGTGGAATGGGAACAGGCTCCAAAATTTCAATCCGAAGAGAGGGTTGAGGCAAGGAGATCCTATGTCTCCTTATCTATTTGTACTCTGTATGGAAATGCTTACCTGCTTTATCTCTCATAGAGTTTTCCAAGGTTTGTGGAACCCAGTTGCAGTTTCTAGGAACGGTCCACGACTCTCTCATTTGATGTTTGCAGATGATCTTTTGCTTTTCTGTAAGGCATCAAAAGCTTAAGTAATAGAGGTCATGCATTGTTTGGATTTGTTTTCTAGAGCGTCAGGTTTAAAGGTAAATCTTCATAAGTCAAAGGCCCAGTTTTCCAAGAGGGTGTCGGAAAAGAGAAAAGAGGTTCTCTCAGGGGTCTCTAACATCCGGTTCTGCAATGATTTGGGTAAATACCTGGAAATTAACATCGGTCATGCCAGAGCTTCCAGGAAAATGGCTCAGGAGGTTATTGAAAAAATTTTGAGAAAGCTCTCCTGTTGGAAAGGACGCCTACTGAATAAGGCAGGGAAGCTTTGTCTTGTTAAATTGGTTATGGCCTCTATCCCAGTATATTCGTTAATTTGAAAAATAATGTTTGTAGTACTTTATCTAAAAACATATCTTTTTAAAAAATTATCATTTATATCTTAAAAAGATTTTTTTATTTAAAAAAATTAGCATAATAAACAAACAAAAAATATTTGTATATTATTATATTCAACTATAATTAATAAATAAAAAAATATATTTATATAAAAGATAAAATTAATTTTATTTTTTTAAAAGATATTTTAAAAAAATCTTATTTTAAAGTTCATCCAACAAGTCCATAATAATAATATAATCATTTTTTATCATGTCTTAATTAATTTAAATTTAGAACAATTTATGTAAATAAAATAAGTAAATCTTAAAATTACATAAATATAACAATTGAGAATCTATTAAATACGTGTATAATTATGTATTTATGTAAATTATTACAATATTACTGTAGTTTCACATCTTTACAAAATTCATCGTATTTTTCACACCGCTACATTCATACTGTGTTTACTGTCACAATTTATGAGCAGATAGAGCTAATATGCATACTAATTGGACGTAATTGTTAAGTAGAGTGACAAATTTATAATATCAAACAAAAAAATTGAAATATAAAGATAAAAAAATTTATGATTTTTTTATTTTAAATTTTTTGGTGATATTGTAGAATTTCATCATTGTTATTTTTGTATATCATGTTTATTATTGTTATTTTTTTATAAAATGAATTATTGACCCTATCAAATAGAGAAAATTAAATAAAAAAACTAATCATAAATAATAATAATAATAATAGTGAAAAATTAAAATTTACTAAAAAAAATACTAGAAATACAATTAAAAAAAATTTATAATTAGGGCAAATCACTTAAATAAATGAATTGAAAACCAAATTGACATAAATCTCCTAAAGTGAATAACGTTACGAGCATACCTTCAGATATACTTTTATGTAAATCGAATTTATTAAAACCGATTTAGACATTGTAGTAGTAAATTAAATTAATCAAATTCAAATTATTATGACTTGATATAAATCAAATGGAGTAGGTTCGATTTACTACCATTTTGAACTCCATCCATTGTAAATCGAAATCATTGGCTTTGAATTCTAACCTTGGTTTTCACCCCTAATAATTTGAATTCAAAGGATTCGAATTCATCACTAGTAAATCGAATGGACAAAGTTCGATTTACCTTGAACAAAAGCTGGTGGTAAATCGAATTCACTAGCTTCGATTTAATCCTTCTATACCTATATAAGGAATTCAAAACCATTTGCTTCGAATTACATTTCAACCACCAAAAAATCAAATCCATAGAATATTTGTGCAAAAAAAATGCTAGGATTGAAACTGTGAAAATGGAAGAAGATCCTAACCGTATTTATCGGTTAGACGGCGTTGCCTACATTGCTGGTTCGATCTACAAAGAGGTTAGTTTCTGAAATTGAATATCAATAATAGTTTGTAATGTTGAGTGACTTAGAATTTTATTATATGCGCTATTGTGATTAAACTATAAATGGTAGTTAGATTAGTTGTTTACTGATTAGCAATGCTTAGTCAAAGTAGTAATTAAGTAGATTAGTAATTTTTGAGGAGTTTAGGTAGGTTTCTAATGTTAAGTTAATAGGCAGTAGAAATAAGGCAAAGATGTAAATTAGTTTAATTTTTTAGATTTAACGTAATTTCTAAACTTTACGTTAAAGGCCTAGTAATTTAGTTAAAAATCTAGTTTAAAATTTATTTAGTTTGGATTGGTTAAATTTTTTAATAATTTAATTCGGTTTAATTTATCAAATTATTTAATGTAGTTTAATTTTAGGGATAAGTATGATTTTGGTCTCCAACATAGGGGGCTGAAAATTTATTTCGTCCCTCGCCTTTTTTTCGCTCCAAAATGGTCCTCAAGGTTTCAGTTTATTTTAAAATCGTCCGTTTTACCAATTTTATTTTTTATTAGCAAATTATCCTTTATTAAAAAATTATAAAATAAAATAAATATAGAATAAAAAAATAAAAAAATAAAAAAGAAAGGGATACAGGAAGGGGGGTGGGGAGAGAAAGAAAAGGGGGGCGCAGAAAAGGGGAGGGGGAGGAGGGGGGGAGAGAAAGGGGACCGCAGCTGCACCACCGCTCCGCCGCCCTGCCGCCCTGCCGCCCTGCACCACCACCATTTCTTCTTCTTCTTCTTCTTCTTCTTCTTTACCGCCCCGCCGCTCTGCCGCCCTGCACTACCGCACCACCACCATTTCTTCTTCTTTTTCTTCTTCTTCTTCTTCCCGCCGCCCTGTCGCCCTGCACCACCGCACCACCACCATTTCTTCTTTTCTTCTTCTTCTTCTTCTTCTTCTTCCTCGTCGCCCCGCCGTTCTGCCGCCCTGCACAACCGCACCACCGCACCACCACCATTTCTGTGAACTGTATTTTTTTGTGAAATTTCTGGATTTTTTGTGAAATTTGTTGTGGAATATTGATGTTGCTGAAATTTGAATTTAGAATATTATTGTTGCTGAATTTGTTGATTATTCATGTTGCTTGATTTTGATTTTTCAGATGTTGATGATGATGATGACCATGATGATAATGGTGGTGGTGGTGGTGGGTTCTTGTTCAGTTTGAGCTTTTGGTTGATTTTGGTTGATTTTAGGGAAAGTTTAGATGATGATGATGACCATGATGATACTGGTGGTGGTGCTGGTGGTTCTGGTTGGGCTTCTGTTCTGGTGGTGGTGGTGGTGGTTGATTTTGGGGTGAAGGGAGAAGGGTAT
This sequence comes from Arachis hypogaea, assembly GCF_003086295.3. Classification (NCBI taxonomy): domain Eukaryota; kingdom Viridiplantae; phylum Streptophyta; class Magnoliopsida; order Fabales; family Fabaceae; genus Arachis; species Arachis hypogaea. Next base: position 13,081,176 of record NC_092038.1, read on the forward strand.
TTTCGTCCAAAGGACGATTTTAAAACAAAATGAAACCTTGGGGACCATTTTGGAGCGAAAAAAGGCGAGGGGCGAAAAAAATTTTCAACCCCTATGTTGGAGACCAAAATCATACTTATCCCTTAATTTTATTAAATTAATAATTTATTTAATGTCTTGTGATAGTTCTAAAAGAAATTTTTTTATCGGGGTGCAGCCACATCGATGTATCACCAGCATGAGGAGGCAGCATGGTATGTTTTTCGACCTGCACATGGCCGACTTAGCCCACCTCACGAGACTCAACGACCACTGGTTTAGGTTGGATGAGCCGCTGGTCAATGCATTTGTGGAGCAGTGGTGACGCGAGACTCACACTTTTCATTTATTCAGAGAGTGCATGATTACACAGGATGTTGCGTACCATTTAGGGCTTCCCATCGACGGATATTACGTCAACGGATGCCTGACGAATTTCCAGCGGTTCGTTGATGGCGGGCAACCTGCATGGGATTGGTTCCAGGAGTTGTTGCGTGTGTTGACTCTAGTGGACTACATCGATAAGTTCACGGTGAAGTGTACTTGGATGTAAGAGATGTTCAGTCACCTTCTCTATGACGCAAATAAGGAGACAGTTAGGAGGTACACGAGGGCGTACATCATGATGCTATTATCCACCCAGCTCTTCGGTGACAAGTCCGGGACACGCATGCATATCCGGTGGCTACCATATGTAGCAAGATTGGAGGACATGGGTAGATACAGCTGGAGATCTGCCGCTCTGTCGTGGTTATACCGATGCTTGTGTTGTGTTGTAACACTCTTACTACCAGAATGTCATGCTTCCGGTTGTGTCACTCTTATATTAAGGAGTATTAGGACGACTTCCATATACTTAATAAAATATGAGCATTTGCAAAACTCGAGACTGGATAAACAATTTTTTTAAAAACTGAAAATACTTTTTGTTTGAAAAACGCACATACATATGTACAAATCAATCACAACCACTATATATATATATATATATATATATATATATATATATATATATATATACACACACACACACACACACACAATAACCAAGTACTTTATACAATAACTTACAAACATAACCATCAAAACTCCTAACCATCTTTACAAGATACAATGTTAATCGTGAGGGATAAATAAATAACAACTAAACTAATATACCAACAAAATCGTATAAGCAAAATGCGATTAAACTCTTCGTAAGCTTCTTCATTCATTTCCTGAAAAAGATAAAGTTGTAGAGGGTGAAAACCTAACCACACGGTCTCACCACAAAGTTTTAGAATTGTCATAAGAAGATATTTAATAAGAAAACTGTTTTCAAGCTCAGTGATTATCATTGTCTTATGAATCCTTTGAAAACCGACGGTTTAACCATCCAAAAATTCAAAACCTTTTTAAAAGAAATCAATTAATTATCCAGAAATCTAAAATTCGCTTTTATTATAAAAGAATAGTAAAAGTTTTCTAACAATATGATATGACCAACCTATTCTAAGCATAGGTTCCTTTTATCTATACTGAACCAGCTTAATATTTCATACTTTACTAAATCTTAATCAGAAACCAATCACGATTTCTGGCCCATCACATAATCAACCACGGCCTTCGGTCAAAACAATTCGATCAAATCAACAATCAAACATCATATTCGAAAACAACCATCAGCTTCACCACCACCAGCATGAGGGATCTCTCAGTTGTTCAAACACATATAGTACAAACAAGAAAAACACAATTAAGAAGCAGATACAACAAATAGCTCAGATAATAGTTAATAATAGATAAGCAATTATGCAAACCAAAACAAATTCAAATTCAAACAAAGCATGCAAATGCATATGATACATGTCTACCCTATGGTCGATGAGTCCCATCTATCGGTTATAAAGCCAAATCCGACACCTCTGGTAGCTAACCTTGGACAGAATACCACAACATGGAATAGCTATTACTCGTCTCCCCATGCCAGTGTTTCACCCAATCCAAAATAGGTATTACTCGTCTACTCAGGTAGGTGCCTCAAATTATAACCCGGGTAAGGATTACTCGTCTATCCACAAGCCATGGCTCGGATAGGAATTACTCGTCTATCTTCGGATAGGAATTACTCGTCTACCCTCAAAATTGCATCACACATAGGAATTACTCATCTATTCTCAAAGTTATATCTTGGATAGGGGGTTACTCATCTATCCTTAAAGCCATTCCTCAATATCATTCAATTCATTCAACAATCATACTTTAAAAGCAATCCTCATCATCCTTCATTCCTTATCATCACACCTCCCATTTCGTTCCTCAACAATTCATACTCAAAACATAATTCATTCTTTTCTAAATAAAGTAAAATCAAAACATAATCCTTTTCATAATAACTCAAAAATCGATTTATAAAATCCTTAAAAATCCAAATCTTTCAAATCAGCACTCCAAACAAAATTTTTAGTTTCTATAAAAATTTTGCCAACATCTCCTCTAAAATTTGGACTCTGCCACCCTTTTTGAGTCCCATACAAACATTCCTCAAACCCTTCCCAACCATTTCCAAATAACAAATCATTTCCAATAATCAAACCATTTCCAAATATCAAATCCTTTCCAAGTTTGTTTTAAATCAAATTATGATATTAAGTCTCTTCCAAACCAAACCAATTCCAACATTAAATCATTTCTAAAATCGACCCATTTCCAAAATCAAACCAAATTCTAATATTAAATCTTTTCAAAAGTTAACTAATTTTCAACAACAAAACATTTTCAAATCTCAAGAAAACTAACTCGGTGACTGCCAATTTAATAAAATCAATAACTCAAAATATTTAACCTTCTCAAACAGTCAATAATTCTACCAGAAAAAAATTATAATCATCTAGAGTAACTCAATTCAATCCATAATACTCAAGGACAAAAAAGCATATTCACAATATTCACATATATACAATAACCAATAACCAATAACAAGGCACACATTTGCAATTTTCCGACAACGGCGCCAAAATTTGATATAAGAAATTGTCGGTAAAGAATTTCTAAATGAAATCTCGTTGCAAGTATAGTTCTAAACCAACAAACAATCCTCAATCAAAATTTAATTTGTTTGTCATAAGTACAAACCCCAATAAAATAACCGAAGTATTTAAACATCGGGTCGTCTCTCAAGGAATTGCAGGAAAGTGTGCTCAATTATTGGTTACGGATTGTATCTTTTGGGGATTTTTGAATAAGAGACAAGAAATGCAAATGACAAGAAAGTAAATGAAACTCAAATGATAAAAAGGTCTTGGCAAGGGTTGATGGTTAAGGATCTTTATCCTTGTTACTAACCACAATATGATAATTGTAAGGATTAATCCTATTAAGTCATCCTCTAACAAGTGAAGGAAAGTTAAATGAGCTACATTAATCCTAGTCCATAAGTCCTAGTCATTCACTAATTGACTTAGTGAAAGCTAATGTCAATGGACACTAATTGTCCATCACTTGGACATTAGTAACTCAAGGTCACCCAAGTTACCATCCCAAGCTAAGAATAGAAAATCTACACTAAAATTCAACCAAGTATTTTATCAAACACTTGGAAGGCATAAAAGGAAAGTATGGTAAAATGACAAGAAATATAAATTCTAACAACTACCAAAAACAAGAAATTAACAATAACAAGGCAATTAAACAATAAGAAACATAAAACCTAAATTGCATTAAAGAAAATGAAAGAAAACAATAGTGCTCATAAAAATAACAAAATAAAGGAAATAACAAATAAAACTAAGAAAGCAAGGATGTAGTAACAAGAAATTGAAAAGGAAAGTAAATGAAATCAACAATTAAAATTTAGATCTAAGAGAAATTAAACTAAATCTAACCTAATTCTAGAGAGAAGAGAGAGATTATCTCTCTAGAATTCTCAACTAAGACATGATGAAAACTAAACTATGACTACTTGGTTCATCCTTCTTTAATTCTTGGGTTTAATAGCATCAGAAATGAGTTGGATTGGGGGCAAAATGAGCTAGAAATTGCTGGTCACGAGTTGCTTAAAATGGCCCACGCTGATCCTGCGATGCGTGCACGTAGAATGACGCGTACGCGTAACCAAACGTCCTGGCAACTATAGCAAATTGCATATCATTTTAAATTTCCAGATGTTAGCTTTCCAACGTAATTGGAACCGCCTCATTTGGACCTCTGTAGCTCAAGTTATGATCGATTTAATACGAAGAAGTCAGGATTGACAGCTTAGCGATTCCTTCATTTCTTCATGAGTTCTCCATTTTTACATGCTTTTTCTTCATTCCCTCAATCCAATCTTTGCCTTCTAAACCTGAAATCACTTAGCAAATATATCAAGGCATCGAATGGAATTAAAGTAAATTAAATTTATCAATTTTGGGCCTAAAAAGCATATTTTCACTCTTAAGCACAATTAAAGGAGAATTAACAAAACTGTGCTATTTTAGTGAATAAATGTAGAAAAAGTTGATAAAATCCTCTAAATTCAACACAAGATAAACCCTAAATATGGGGTTTATCAACCTCCCCATACTTAAACAATAGCATGTCCTCATGATAAACCAAGAAGGATAAGAAACGGTATGAATATTTATTCAAGGTAACTACCTATATGCGATCTATCTACATGAATGTAACAAAATGCAAAATGATTCTACATACTTGGTTAAAAGTAAATCAATCTCCAAGACATATATGAACAAGTAGGGCTAACATAGTATGATGATTCATGAATCCTACCAATTCAAATACCAAAAAATGAAGTTCAAATAGGCTTGCAAGAAGAAAGCTCATGAAAGCTGGGAACAAGGAATTGAGCGTCGAACCCTCACCAGAAGTGTATCCGCTCTAGTCGCTCAAGTGTATAGGGTTGATTCACTCAATTCTCTTCTAATCATAATTTCCAAATTTTGTTTTTCATCTAACAATCAACAATTATTCAATGCATGCATACATTTATCATGAAGACTTATTCATAGGTTGTAATGGGGTTAGGGTAAAGGTAAGTATATATATATATATATATATATATATATATATATATATATATATATATATATATATATATATGGCTAAGTAAGCTCGAAATTTGCATCTTTGATTAACCTAAGCTCTCACCAAACACATATAATAACCTATACAATTCTAATACAATATTTAGCTACTCATGATTCTCACTTTTTTTTTCACATACTCATGCATTCTCTTTAATTCACATTTCATATGCATTGTTATTGTTACTTTATTTTGAGGTATTTTTTGTCCCCTTTTTATTGCTTTTCTTTTTCTCTCTTTTTTTCTTTTATATATATATTTTTTTCTTTTTATTATTTTTTTTCTTTATCATTTTTTCTTCACATAAAGTATATACAAATGTATCAATGCTTATGGTTTTACATATTTAACGCATGAATATGTACCAAATCCTCAATATTTTCAATAAAAATACAAAGTACACTTTTACCTCAACCAATATTCCCAAGTTTTCCATACCCAAATGATACACACCCTCACTAGCCTAAGCTAATCAAAGATCTAAATTAAGGAACATTTATTATTTTTCACTTAGGGGTAATGATGTGCTACAATTAAGAACAAAAGGGATTAAATAGGCTCAAAATTGGCTAACAATGGTTGATAAAAGGTAGGCTATTTGGGTAAGTGAGCTAAATGAAATGATGGCCTCAATCATATAAATGCATTTATACATGAAATAATGGACATAAAGAATCAAACAAATCAAGGATTACAATCATAGAAAGAGAATAATGCACATAAAAATAGAAATAAGTGGTTATATGATGTAACCACGTAATTAGGCTCAAAACTCACATGCTTGTGTTCTTAACTCAAAAACCATGTTCCAAAATAAATTCTTTCAAGCAAGTTCAACAATTTTTTTTCAAATTGGTAGGGTGCCCTAAAATAGTTTCTTGGAAAAGAGATCATCACCCTAACCAAGTAGTCCTAACATAAAAAGAAGTGGTAAAGTATATACAAACTCTAACTAACATGCAACCTATCATGCAATGCAACAACTAGCTAACATTGGTGTTGAAAAAAGAAGTTGTTACCCACGGAGGTCGGTCGGACGACCTCCCCACACTTGAAGATTGCACCGTCCTTGGTGCATGCAAAGAAGAGCAAGGTGGACGGGTTGCTACAACTGATGAGTTTCTTCAAAAGGGTGTGCGAATGAACTTGTTTGTTGCCCCATTTTGAAGCTTTTCCCTTCCTCTTTGGTGGCTAGCTTAAAAGGAAAGAAAAAAAAAGAAAATTAAGCCTACAACAAAGATATCAAAGCAAATAGAACATAGGTGGGGGCTAATGCCAAATAAGAGTGGGATTCTCAACTACATGGTAGCTACAACATCTGAGTGAGAAAACAATATAAGCTAAGGCATATCAACTAATACTTGATGCAAAAGTAAAATCAAAGCATAAGTAAATGCCATGAAAGGTATGTTGAGCATCAAGTTCAAACAAGAAAGAATGGGTCATGAAAGACATTAAAAGTTCATGTCAATGCACAAAGAACACAAGAGTCATCAAATATTAGCATTGCTTTAAAAGTTTCATCACCCAACAATATCAAACAAGTCAAGAAGCACCAAAACTAACCAAAAAATTCTCAACAATTTAGTAGGAGAATTCAACACCAATGTTAAAATAAGAAACTTAGAAAAAAAATAAGGACAAGTTATAAAAATAAAATTAAAATGCAATGAATAAAAGTATGCAAATGTAATAAGTAAAAGAAAATGAAAGATGAAAAGAAAAAAAATAAAAAGTGAAATTTTATTTTATTATTATTATTATTTTTTTGAAGAGGGGGAAAAGAAGAAGAAAAGAAAAGAAAGAGAGAAGAAAGGAAGAAGAGAGAGTAAGAAAGGAGAGAAGAAAGAAGAAGAAAAGAAAAGAAAGAGAGAAGAGGAAAGAAAAAAGAAAGGAAAAGAAACAGGGCGCGAGGCGACGCGTGCGCGTGGGAGACAGCAGGGACAAGCGACGCGTAAGCGTCGCCCACGCGTACGCGTGTAACGCAGAAAGTACAAGTGACCCGTACGCGTGGGAGCCAAATTGTGTTATTTGCACAATACCAGCACCACTCCAACGCAACTCTCTGATTTTTGTACCAGAGTCCAAACATGGCAAACAACGCGTGCGCGCCGGCCACGCTTACGCGTGGCGCACCATTTTTTTTAGAAGCATAGAACAGAAACATGGCACTTTCCTAACCTATATACATTCTAAAGCACCCAAAATTCAAATTCAACAAAAATTGTTTTGATTCTTGAAAATTTTTCAAAGACAAAACTAAGAAAACTTGCACTTCAAGCAAAATGCAATTCAAAAACAACTAACCTACAACTTAAAGCATAAATCTACTCAAACAAACTAACAACCAAAACACTAAAATAAGAATATGCAAATAAGAAAACTACCTAACAATGGCAACTCAATTCATTCATTGATTATATATACAAGAGAATGGAAAGCGTTTACCATGGTGGGGTGTCTCCCACCTAGCACTTTTATTTATTGTCCTTAAGTTGGACTTATGGGGAGCTCTCATTGTCAAGGTGGCTTGTGCTTGTACTCTTCCTTGAACTTCCACCAATGCTTGAACTTCCAATAAGCTCCAAAATTCAAAATTAATAGCACCAAGCTTTGATGAAGTTCCACACAAGCTAAGGGCTCTCGAATTTGATCCTCATGTATTCCCGGATCCCAAATCTTGTTTCTACACCCATCTTCAAATTGATCATCATTATTCCATTTGGGTGCCATAATCTTGGGATTCTCACTCAAGCGACCAAATACCATCCTAGACCCATTCAATGTAGCATGATTCCAACCTTTGCATTTCAACCTTGACCTCTCAACCACAATGAACTTTGAATATTTTTTCCAACCACTAACCCTCTCTCTTTTACTCTCAATCCCACAAATATTCCTAAGTTGATCATCCGTCTCAAGCAAACCATATTCAAGTAGAATGAGAAAGCTAAGGGATATGAATTTTACCCACTTGAATGTTGTAAAGGATGATTGTGACTTAGGGAAAGAAGTATCCAACAACTTTATTGGCAAGGTGATTGCAAGCTCCACTCCCTTGTGCTCTTCTTGATTTGCCTCCACCTCTTGGTGAGATTCTTCAACTCCGCCTCTTCCTTTTGCTTGACAACTTCTTCAAAACTTTTCTCTTGGTAGCTTTCTTCCAATTCAATTTCTTCTTTATCATTTACCAAGGGTTTTGGAGGTTGTGTATCTTCTTCCTTGATCTCTATTTCTAGTTCAATGGGGGAGGATTCAATTGTAGATAAGAATTCATCAATGATTGAATCCATCTCTTGATCGACCTCTTCAAAGTCTTCAACCATGATATGCTTTGGAGGTTGTACACCCTCCTCAACATCAATTTCAAGCTTCTTGGAAAAGGGCTCCATGATTTTACATTCCCATGGACTTTCAACATCTCCTAAATCTTCAACCACTTCTTCCTCTTCTTTAACAAGCATAGCTTCCTCTCCATAAGATTTTCCAATCTCTCCTTCATGCTACGCTCTTCATTTGATTCTTCACATGTGGCCATGGAAGTGCTTTAGGTGCATGAGAATCGGGAGGCCAAAGTGTTTACTAACTTGGTCAAGGTAACCACGAATTCTAGTGTGCTCCTTTGCATATCTTCTTGCCTTTGAAGAATAAGACCAAGGGTTTCATCTATTGGAGATTGGGGTGGATAGGAGGATTCATTATTTGGAAGAAGAGGTTCATGATAGGAAGGTGGTTCTTCTTGGTAAAGGCATAGAGTGGCGTGTATATTGAGGTGGTTCTTGAGAGTATTAATGTTGGAAATATGGTGGTTCTATTAATTTTCTTACATAATGGTCACAAGGGTGAGGTAGAGGAGGTTGGTAATATGATGGAGGTGGATCATAAGAAGGTGTTTGGTGGTAAGGGGCTTGTGAGTAAGGTGGCTCAAAACTAGATTGAGGAGGTGGTTCATAGGCATATGGTGGTGGTTGTTGACAACCACAATAAGGATTACCACATCCATTGGGTTTGTATGAATTATGAGTTGGATTATACCTATAAGAGACCGGAGGGGGTTGTTGCCACGAAGAGTGATCAAATCCTTGAGGCTCCTCCCATCTTTGATTGTTCCATCCTTGATGCATGTTGTTATTGTAGTTCCCATTTTCTACAACATAATTTGAACAAAACTCATAGCCAAAGGGATGAGAATTCATAGTGAAAAAGACAAAATAAAATCAAAAGCTAATAAGAATTAATGAAAGCAAACTCCTAAAACTAGCAACAACTAACAAAGAAGCATATTCACAATATTCACATATATACAATAACCAATAACAAGGAACACATTTGCAATTCCCCGACAACGGCGCCAAAATTTGATATAAGAAAATTGTCGGTATAGAATTTCTCAATGAAATCTCGTTGCAAGTATAGTTCTAAACCAACAAACATTTCTCAATCAAAATTTAATTTGTTTGTCATAAGTACAAACCCCAATAAAATAATCGAAGTATTTAAACCTCGGGTCGTCTCTCAAGTAATTGTAGGGAAGTGTGCTCAATTATTGGTTATGGATTGTATCTTTTGGGGGGGTTTTGAATAAGAGACAAGAAATGCAAATGACAATAAAGTAAATGAAACTCAAATGATAAAAAGGTCTTGACAAGGGTTGATGGTTAAAGATCTTTATCCTTGTTACTAACCACAATATAATAATTGCAAGGATCAATCCCATTAAGTCATCCTCTAACAAGTGAAGAAAAGTCAAATGAGCTACATTAATCCTAGTCCATAAGTCCTAGCCACTCACTAATTGACTTAGTGAAAGCTAGTGTCAATGGACACCAATTATCAATCACTTGGACATTAGTAACTCAAGGTTACCCAAGTTACCATCCCAAGCCAAGAATAGAAAATCTACACTAAAATTCAACCAAGCATTTTATCAAACACTTGGAAGGCATAAAAGGAAAGCATGGTAAAATGACAAGAAATGTAAATTCTAACAACTACCAAAAACAAGAAATTAACAATAACAAGGCAATTAAACAATAAGAAATATAAAACCTAAATTGCATTAAAGAAAATGAAAGGAAACAATAATGCTCATAAAAATAACAAAATAAAGGAAATAACAAATAAAACTAAGAAAGCAAGGATGTAGCAATAAGAAATTGAAAAGGAAAGTAAATGAAATCAACAATTAAAATCTAGATCTAAGAGAAATTAAACTAAATCTAACCTAATTCTAGAGAGAAGAGAGAGCTTCTCTCTCTAGAATTCTCACCTAAGACATGATGAAAACTAAACTATGACTACTTGGTTCATCCTTCTTTAATTCTTGGGTTTAATAGCATCAGAAATGAGTTGGATTGGGGGCAAAATGAGCTAGAAATTGCTGGTCACGAGTTGCTTAAAATGGCCCACACTGATCCTGCGACGCGTGCACGTGGAATGACGCGTACGCGTAACCAAACGTCCTGGCAACTATAGCGAATTGTATATCATTTTAAATTCCCATATGTTAGCTTTCCAACGTAACTGGAACCGCCTCATTTGGACCTCTATAGCTCAAGTTATGATCGATTTAGTACGAAGAGGTTAGGATTGACAGTTTAGTAATTACTTCATTTCTTCATGAGTTCTCCATTTTTACATGCTTTTTCTTCGTTCCCTCAATCCAATCTTTGCCTTCTAAACCTGAAATCACTTAGCAACCATATCAAGGCATCGAATGGAATTAAAGTGAATTATATTTATCAATTTTTGGCCTAAAAAGCATGTTTTCATTCTTAAGGACAATTAAAGGAGAATTTACAAAACCATGTTATTTTTGTGAATAAATGTGGAAAAAGTTGATAAAATTCTCTAAATTGAACACAAGATAAACCCTAAAAATGGGGTTTATCAATGACCGCCCAGATACCCTTCTGCCGTTGTAGCATGATCTGAATCAACCATCTGCAACTATTTTCGAACTCCTTGCACTTGTCGTAGTACTTGACATAGTCTGATTCCATCATTGTATACTCAACCCCACGACGGATGCTATAAATCTTCATACATAAGACGACTTCTTCTTTATTCTGAAACTGCTAACTAACTTGAAACTCAGCTAGACCTGCGGTGTCCTGTGAATCTCTTGCGCCAAAATTGGATTGTACATCTGGTAACTCCTCTGGTCTTATTGCATCCAAGTCTAGAGTCGAAAAGTACGCGGGATACCACTGAGTTCCCGAGCTTAATGCTCCACCAAGACCAACATGAATACTCCTCCATATATCATCATCGCTGTCATCAGCAATCGTGGCGGACTCTACATCATCGTCCTCCCTTAGGATGTCTTCCACCGCATCTGGTTCTCCAACTGCCCTAGAAATTGGAATCATATAAGGGGTATTCACGTTAGCCCCTTGTTTTGTAATATCGTCGCAGTGTAGTGTAGATAAGCTGCAAAAGATGGAGATGCCACCATATCTCACACACACAAAATCACTAGTACAGATAAAGACACAACAAAAGGGGTTGAACTGGAGGCTGCTGCTGCCATAGGTACTAATTGATGATTCCGGTTCGATCCTTCTGAGCTAGAAACTACATCCACAAGCTTCGCCAATAGTTCAGAGATTCTCAACTCCGGAAACTGGCGATGACAGTGAAATAAAACTTGCATATCCTCATCACTGTCTATCACAAACGAGTCATACTTCACCCCATTCCAAACAACAGAAATCGGAATTCGAGAATATAATTTTTCAATCAGTTTCATTCCATGCAGATCCAATTTCTGTAGTATGGTATTATGAAAATCAACCAAACTCATAGAAGGTCTGATAAAGACGCTCAACGGATCTTTATCAGTAAACTTAATTTTCGATCACATTTTTTTTAATCATGTCTTTATAGTGCACAAGAAAACCTGAAAGCTATCCTCCATTAGGGGTGTGCATGGCCCGACCCGGCCCGAAGACCCGGCCCGGTCCCGAACACTTTTGGGGCTAATTTGGTGTGATTTCGTCGGGTTTAGGGCCGGGTATGGGTCTTAAAAATAAACCCGGTCATTATTTCGGGTCGGTCCGGGCCATATCTCGGGTCACCCGAAATCGGCCCGGTGGCCCGGTCATCATACACAATTAATATTTTTTGTTATTAGTGATGGATGATGGCTATTATTATGTGAAATTTAAGTATTGTAAACCTTAATATTTTGTATTACTAGTCATTATATATAAGATTATAAGTTAATGTTTTATATTTAAAATGCATAAGACTTTAGACTAATGCATAATCTTGTGTTATTTGTATTGATTTAAATATTTGGTGTTATTAGGCAATATTAGTATTGATTATGGTTATGCTTTAATTTTAGAGAAAAGTTGGTTCTTATTATATTTTCTAAGTGAATTTTACCATGTCAAATAATAGTTTGAGTCTTGGAAATTTGGATATTTTTACATGCTAACTTACAAGAAGGTATCAAGGTAATACAATGTTAACGGCCCGGTTTTCACTCGGCTTTTACCCGGTATAATCGTGGCCCGAAAGTGTATAGGTTTCATCGGGTCTAGGGTCGGGTTCGGGTCTAACAAATAGGCCCAGTATATATTTCGGGTCGGGTCTGGGTCACATCAAACCCGGTTTCACCCGACCCATGCACACCCCTATCCTCCATAGCTATTTTGAGTGTCACTCTAATATGAATTCAACATGTTGTTCGTATTTATATAGGTTGGACGTCTATTTTAAATCGAATTAAATTAATATTATTGTTTTTAAAGGATAAATCGAATTAAGTAGAGTCGATTTATCCTATAGTCTTTTCATGCATAAATCGAATTCATTTCATTCGATTTACTTTAGTGCATCATCATTTCAGATAAATCTAATCTAATAAAATCGATTCACTAGCATCATACCTAAATCGAATTTTATTAATTTGATTTATTAAAAAAATTCTATATCAAATATATTCAATTTGATTTATATATACATGGCTAAATCAACGTAAATGAATTTGATTTACTTTAAAATAGGCTACCATATCTTCTTAGTTTAGAGGATTCATGTAAATTTGGTTTCTAATTCATTTGTTTAAGTGAATTGTCCACATCTTAACATATTTTAGATTTAATGCATCCAACATGTGTTTATTCATTTTGGATTCACAATATTCAAGACATATAAAAAATTTATGTCTAGTAATAATTGTATCTAAAATGTGATTTTGTATTTAAATGTGTAAATTGTCTCAATTATGTATATTAAAAAATACTTATTTTATTTTTATATATATAAATTATGATATATATCAATTTTGTTTTAGAATAGTTGCATAATATTATAATTTTTTAATTTAATTAAGTAAAAGACTCTTGAGTACACGTATTTCTATAAAAGAAAATTTGATTTGTATTTTTTTTATTTTGTCAAAATAAAATAAAAATAAAAATATAACCCAAATACATCTTTAAATTTTCCGAAGCAAAAACACCAGGAACAAAAGCCTCTGTCTCTTTCAAATCCACGTGCCTTGCTTATGATCATGGCAAATCTTTGTTCCATTATTAGAAATATAAAATAAAATCCAGGGAAAGTGCTTTATTTGATGGAATTGAAGATGGAGACAAAGGTAACTGGAGTGATGAAAATTAAAATAGCACTTATTGCGTATTTATTAGAATAAGTAAATTTAATTGAACATCTAATATCAACAATCAGAGTGGCGCAGCGGAAGCGTGGTGGGCCCATAACCCACAGGTCCCTGGATCGAAACCAGGCTCTGATAAAACAGAGAGCTTTCCAAAGCAATTTTTTACCTGCTTATAACTTCCGCCAAATAATGAAATGTATAAATAGGGGGAGTTAACTCAGATGATATAACACAGCAAATAAAGTTCGACTAATTACATGTTGATTAGTGATCCATAATTCCATATCAATTGATCGAAAGATAACGAAGCTTTAGATCAACTCAATTGCATGGCATCATTTACTAAGATCCAAATTACATGGGAAAAGTTATTCAATTTTTAATACAGGAAAGTTTTGGTCTAATGCATATATGTATTCATAAAGTAAAGATAGATCAGTGAGACTTTTTTTATGACTAAATGAAATTCATCAAGACAATTTTTTGATAGGAATGATTCCAAGTAAACATACCCTAAGAAATAAAAATAAAACAAAGTAAAAGGGTTTTACTAAATTTTGAATGAAAAAGTTTTTTTAGTAGCTTCTAAATTCTTATTCATTGAGTATATGGAACATTCAAGTAGGAGCAATAGTGGTGTTGGAATCCTTGAAACTTAGGCAGAATACTTATTCATGAAATGTTTAATGACCAACATCAACTTCTTTGATGGCTCTGAGTTGGGATTAATGGTGAAGAAACCATGTTGTTGTCCTTCAAATTCTACATACTCAACATCTTTACCCAAATCCTTGAGTTTCATTGCATAATCCTCTGCCCTGTCTCTAAGCAAATCACTCCCTCCAACCACCACTAGAATTGGGTCAAGATCAATTGTTTCAAGACTCTTGCTAATTGGTCCAAATGGATTCACAAGTGGATGATCAGTGTTTTCCCCAACAGGTATTGAAAGCCTCCAAAACCTGTTCAATTATGCATAACAAATTCACTAGCTAGCATCAAAGAGTAGTAACACAATAAAGATGTCTTTGCACACTAAGACTTAGTTTGGTAAAGCTTTTTTCTTTTCAAAATAGTTTATAAAAGTTAATTTTGTAAAAGATGATTTCTTAAGAGTTGTAGGTTGTAGCATTTATGATTTTATGTTTGGTAAATCAAATTAAAAATAACTTTTAATAAACAGAAGCAACATCAATTGCGTTTGGTAAAATAGCTTTTAAAATTTAAAAATACTATAATAGACATAAATGTAAATATTAAATTTGAAAATTAATTAACATATGAGGTTATATTAGACTTTTAAATTTTGAAAAGTACAAATCAACTTTGAAAAGTTCTATCTTAGGTGTTTTCAAAAGTATTTGGATCTTTTAAAAACTGCAAGCACAAGCACATGATCTTTTTTATTTACCAAACACAAAATTAAAAGTTTGAACTTTTAAAAAGCACAATCACCTCTTTAAAAAACTTTACCAAATCAAACTTAAAATATTCACAATTTATGCACTAATTAATCACTCACAGTGATATTTGCATACTTATAAATTAACAAAAATATTTTAAAAATAATAAAAAATAGTCTAAAATTACTTTATTTTGTATTCAAAGATTATTATTAGAATAATTGTGTAATTTTATATATAATAAATGCATAATTATAAATGTTATGTTAAATAATAAAACTTTAATTATTATCTCTCTAGTATTACCGTAAATTTAAGTATTTATCGATATTTATTGTTACCTAGATTATTTCTTTATCAATAATAGGTTTACCATTGTAATTATTTTTTAGTGAGAGTACATAAAAAAAGTACATAGTATATAAGGTGTAATAACTCAACAAATATTTTCTAAAGGGGATTTTTCATTCTCTCCAATAATGAGAAGAACCTATCTCTCTCCCTCTCTTAATCCCTTCTAATTCATCAAACCATCAACATCACAGCTTGAACAGCTTAGGGCATGAGATTTTCTTCATGGTGCGGTGAGCGTGGAGAGCAACCAAGCTGTGAATCAAAAAAAAAAAGAAAAAGTTGTGAATTGAGATCAATCCAATTTTGCCATTCTCTTTCTATCCCTAATTTTTCTTTCGACATTTTCTTTCCCCCATTCTTACCTCTTCCTTCAAACTCATCCAATAGAGTTTGATGAGAGGCTATTTCGCAAGATTCTTTCTTGGTGAACATAGCTGTTCCGATCAACGAGTTGGAAGGAAGAAGATCTGAATCCCTATTACTCTGTGATTCATTGATTTCTCAAAATGGCAAACAAATCCTCCCATTGCAGAGGTCGTGGAGCTACATTGGCTTGCTCTCATTGCAACAAGCAAGGCCACACAGAAGATGTATGCTATAAGAAGTATGGGTACTCCTCCCACTTCTACCAATGGCAGCAACATAACACCACCATCAATCACGTGATCACTGAGGGGCATGATGATATACTCAATGACAAACAATTCCAGCTCAATTGTCTCCAAGAGAACATTGGAATATCAAGATCTGGATTTACTCCAGAGCAAAGATTTGCCTTGTTAGAGTTGATCAAAGACAAAAGTGTGCAGCAACAACCTCATAATGCAAATCAAATTTTGACTAATTCCATTCACACTTCCACTCCAGGTAAAACCATTGCATTACATTTTAATGCGAGAATTATGAGCATTATCACTCCAAAATCTGCACTATGGATCATTGATTCCGGTGCAACAGATCATGTGACTTTTGACTTAAAAGATTTTGCAAGTTTTCAAAATATTGATCCAATCAATGTGATATTGCCAAATGGAACCAAAACTGTTAGCACTATCATTGGCACAATCACATTCTCTAAATTTTTTTTTCTCAAAAATGTTTTATACATTCCTTCTTTTGATTTTAAATTGATATCTGTGTCAAAGTTAACCTCAAACTTACATTGTCAATTGTTAATCAATGATAAGTGTTGTGAGATACAAGATAGATCCACATCAAAAATGATTGGCATTGCTGAGTGTATAGAAGGGTTATATACAATGAGTAGAGAACCAGAATTCTCTCATTTTCCCCCTCTTCCAACAAAGCAAGCTTCATTGGCGGTAACTACTACTACTACTCATCCCACCACACCTTCACACAGTGAGCACAACAACATTTGGCATCTTAGATTAGGACACATACTCATGCATAAATTGATTTTTCTGAAGAAGTATTATCCTTTTATAGATAGTATTGCTTCAAATTTTCCTTGTGATTCATGTCATTTTGCAAAACAAAAGAAATTATCTTTTAATCTTAGTACAACTAAAATAAAAGATTGTTTTGATTTAGTTCATATGGATATCTGGGGTCCTATTTCTGTCCCTTCCAATGAAGGACATAGGTATTTTTTGACTGTGGTGGATGGTAAGAGCAAATTCACTTGGATTTTTTTTATGAAAACCAAATCTGAAGCATCACAATTGGTTATTAATTTTGTGAATTTTGTCAGAGTACATTTTGAAAAACAAGTTAAGTGTATAAGGACCGACAATGGGCCAGAATTCACTCTAAAACCCTTTTTTGCATCAACTGGAATTTTACACCAAACTTCTTGTGTAGAAACACCAGAGCAAAACGGGATTGTAGAGAGAAAACACCAGCATATTTTAGGTGTTGCTAGAGCACTGCTATTTCAATCAGGAATTCCACATTGTTTTTGGCAATACGCAGTTGCTCACGCCATTCACCTAATTAATAGGCTGCCCAGCACTAACCTGAATAATGCTAGTCCTTATAAGCTTTTGTATGGCAACTTACCTGACCTTTCATATTTAAGAGTATTTGGTTCTCTTGCATATGCCTCCACATTAACAAATTCAAGAACAAAATTAGACCCAAGAGCCAGAAAAACAGCTTTTCTTGGTTTTAAATTAGGAACAAAGGGTTTTTGACTTATTGATTTAAAATCAAAGGAAATTTTCATATCCAGAAATGTAATTTTTTATGAAACTCATTTTCCATTTTTACATTCCATTAGCACTGACATTTCTGAAGTGCCCATTCGTACTCCACAATGCATTGATCTTTTTCAATATGATACACTATCCACACATCATTTGCAATCACCCACACATACCACACTCATAGATTCAAATGAACATTTCTCAAGCTCAATGCACTCACCAATTTCCTCACACACCATTGCACCAATTACCACACCACACATTGATAATGCACCTGCATCACAACACTCTGACATCACACATGACTGCATTACTAGAAAGTCTGAAAGAGTCAAGAAACCGCCTGCTTATTTGAAGGACTATCATTGTTTGACAACCCACACAGCTCACTCTAGCAATGTTTCCAACTCTAACTCTTTATATCCTATCTCACAACACTTGTCATATGATAAACTAACCCCGAAATATAAGTCACTTTCTCTAGCCATCACCTCAAATCAAGAACCTAGCACTTATGAGGAAGCGGCTGCACATGAATGTTGGAGAAAGGCAATACAAGATGAATTGACAGCTCTAGATCAGAACAGAACTTGGTGTCTCACTGAACTCCCAAAAGACAAGAAGGCTGTGGGTTGCAAATGGGTTTTTCGGGTAAAATTCAATCCCGATGGCACCATAGAAAGGCACAAAGCGAGGCTAGTTGCAAAAGGATTCACTCAAGTGCAAGGAGTAGATTATGGTGATACTTTTAGTCCAGTTGTCAAAATGACTACCCTACGAGTAATGTTAGCATTAGCAGCGGCAAAGAAATGGCATTTGAAACAGCTGGATGTCAACACTGCCTTCCTTCATGGAGATTTGGACAAAGAAGTTTATATGAAGATACCACCCGGTTTGGCTGTGTCACAACCAGGTTTGGTTTGTAAATTGCAAAAATCTCTATATGGGCTTAAGCAAGCAAGCAGGCAATGGAACATTAAGCTCACTCAGACTCTTGTGGATGCTGGTTATAAGCAGTTTTTTGATGATCATTCACTCTTCATTAAGAAACAATCTCAAAGCTTCACTGCCATTCTAGTATATGTTGATGACTTGGTTTTAACCGGGAATGACATTGGTGAAATCAATTCCATCAAGCAAGATTTGGATGACAAATTCAAAATAAAGGATCTTGGTGATCTCAAATACTTCTTGGGAATGGAAGTAGCACGCTCTAACTCTGGAATTCACATTTATCAGCGGAAGTACACCATGGACCTTCTCAGAGATTTTGGTTATCTAGATTGCAAGCCTCTCTCTACTCCATTTGATTATAGTCAGAAAATTTCAAAGGAATCAGGTACCATTTTAACAGACAACACTGTTTACAGGCAGCTCATCGGCCGACTCCTTTACCTTACAAATACTAGACCCGATATCTCTTATGCTGTGGGACGTTTGAGCCAATTTTTGGACTGTGCAACAACTTCTCACCTACAGGCTGCTTTTCGTGTACTCCGATATTTAAAAGGCCGACCTGCAACTGGTCTCTTCTTCTCCTCTACTTCTAATCTGCATCTCACTGGATTTGCCGATGCTGACTGGGCTACCTGTGCCGATACTCGTCGCTCCATTTCCAGTTATTGCTTCATGCTTGGGAACTCGCTCATTAGCTGGAAGAGTAAAAAGCAAACCACAGTTGCCAAGTCCTCTGCAGAAGCTGAATATAGGTCTCTTGCTGTTGCCACTTGTGAAGCTAGTTGGTTATCTTTCTTAATGGATTTCATTGGCTTGCCGCTTCAAAAGTCTATCACTCTATTCTGTGACAACCAGTCAGCTATTCACATTGCCAATAATCCCATTTTTCATGAAAGAACTAAACACATTGAAGTGGACTGCCACATTGTTCGTGAAAAGCATTTGTCTGGTCTCATTCATCTTATGCCAGTTCGTTCAAAGGATCAACTTGCTGATTTTCTTACCAAAGCTCTGCCACCGGGTCCTTTTCTTGCCAATATTTCCAAGCTAGGATTGTTAGATTTACACAATTCTAGCTTGCGGGAGGGTGTTACCTAGATTATTTCTTTATCAATAATAGGTTTACCATTGTAATTATTTTTTAGTGAGAGTACATAAAAAAAAGTACATAGTATATAACGTGTAATAACTCAACAAATATTTTCTAAAGGGGATTTTTCATTCTCTCCAATAACGAGAAGAACCTATCTCTCTCCCTCTTTTAATCCCTTCTAATTAACAAAAATAAGAGTGTTAGCAATAATAATATAATCATGTTTAATGTTAATAAAAGTTTCATACCTTATTGTATTTCTTCTCTAATTTTATCTTTGGACAATAATTATGTCTTTCTCGATATCTTACAGACATCCATAATTTTACTATGATTACTCATCGGACTCAGAAAATCAAGAGTATGGTATTAGAGTGTGGATTATATTAAAATTGAAGTGATAAAATGAGTGTCGAAATAATTTTCGAAAATTTAGTATCCAAAACCTGTCAATGAGTTCCAAATTGAGAAAAGCATCTTTAGGTCCTTCAGCTTCTAATTTGGTTCGGATAGTTCCACCAAAGAAAGGTGCCAATAGAATATAGCCTTTCACCTGAACTGGCGCCAACTCCAGCGACTTGGAGCCGAGCCTAACAGCCAAATTGTGAGCTATGTTTCCACCGGCTGAGTCGCCCGATATGAACACTCGGCTGAAATCACCCACTCCATTCAACCATGGATCCGGCTTGTCGCTCACAGCTTGGGCTTGAAGCCACTTGATGGCCGTGTAGCCATCCTCAATTGCAGCTGGGAGCCGATTCTCGGGAGCGAGCCGATAATCTGGGGCAACGACCACGGCTTGAAGCTCAGAAGCTAGCCGAAAACAATAGTTTTGACAATTAGGCCACGTGCGGGAGCCGATGCAAAAGCCGCCGCCGTGGATATAGTAAAATATGGGAAGCTTGGAGCCGGAGTGGCACGAACCGGCTGGCTTGTAGAGCCGAAGCCAAAGGTCATGGGTAGGATAAAAAATGACATCTTTCCACAAAACGGTGCCGTCGTCTTGGACAGGAACATTGAAACTTGGATTGGAAGAACGCACTATAGAACCATCACTGTACACATGAAGAACACCACGACAATCATCCACTAAGGTGGGCTTGGAATCCAACGTGTTGGACATTTTTTCTCTTTGTGAAGCAAAAGGATGTTGGATGTTTTAAATTTTAATGGATCAGTTATGTGTGTAAAGTAGAGAGTATCAAAGGGAGAAGAAGAAAAAAAGAAATTAATAAAAAGATGCAAAGCAAAAAAAAAAAGTAGTTGGTGAATGGTGATGCATGATTTCATTGGAATTTTCTTAAGTGTGGTTGACATGTAAGACAAACGGCAACCGAGGTAAGAACTCAGAAGCATATGTGGCTCTTAGGTCAGGCATTTTCTTGTTGGATATAATCAAGTAAAAGTCTAAGGACTATAGGTTTTCTCATTTTTAGCTATCAATTAGTTATTAATGTTTTTTAATAGTGTAAAATTGTATCTAATAATATAAAATCACTCAATTTTTTTTTATGATTAAGTATTGACTAAAATTTAACAAAAGTACCGGCACTAGCACTCCTCATTAATCAATCATGCAAATGTTGTCACTACCTTAGTCATTCTTTCTTTCTTTTGTCCTTATGTTTTTAGTACTTGCCGAGTGTCTATCCAATTACTATTCAAAGGTACTCTATTTTTTCTAATTTTAAAATAAAATATCTAAAATTTATATAGGCAAATTATTACAAGCAATATTACACCATCATCATAATTTATTATTTTTAATTAGTAATTAATTAAAAATATTTAAAAATATTGATTAAAAATATGATGCTAAACTATTGGACTAAAAATATTGTGGAGTGCCGACTAAAAATAATGGTCATTATAAATTAAAATTACTTTAAAATTTTCTAATTGAATAATTCTCATATTTAACATTAATAAAATCAATTCTACAAGAAAAATTAAAGTTTAACCATCAATAATCAGTAAACAAATGGACAACCATAATATATGCACAACAAAAATACAATTATTAATTCAGTTATATATATAGAATATATATTAAAATATAAAATATATATTAAAAATAAATTAAATAATGTATTTATAAAAAAATAATAGATAATTTATTGATTAATTTAAAATGTACACATAACCTTTTTAATAAACTTATTTGGATATAACCTTTTAAAAGTCATTGGATTGATTAAATGATTACATCAAAAATAAATTTATATTCCAAAAGGCACGGATTAATATAAAATGATTATTTACATTAAAACTTTTTTCCGTTTCTGTTTGATTTCTGTCGTGATAAGCTTTTTGAATGGGTGAAGTTGGTTAAAGTTTGATGACTGGGGTTATGTGGGGCTAAATTTGTAAGAAGGCCAGATTGGAGTATCAATCTAACAGGGTTTAAGGGTTCTCTAAGTGGTTGTGGTCTATTAGTAGTCATTGTGTGATTGGAATTATGGGTACTCATTATTTTTTTAGGGCTGGTCTTTGAGGTTATTTGGTGTTTTTATTCATAAAGTTTGGCAAGGGAGACAGCCGTGACATAGGAGGTAAGTTTAGCTAAGAGTAGATCACACTTGAGGTAGTCTTGTAGGTTGGCCACAAACAAAGAAATTAACCAATTTTCTTTTAAACCGGACATTTGATTTGATAAATCTTCAAATTGACTATGATATTCAGCAATAGAATTCACCTACTTCAACTCTTTACTAGTAGCTTTACGAACATAAAATACATTTTGGCCAAATCGAGTAACTAATGCATCTAAGAATGAATCACAAGTATATTGAATATTGTTATTGATTTCCCATCTGTACCAATTATATGCAGATCCAGTGAGATGGAAAGAGATCATACGTACCCTCATATCTTCCAAAATCGCATACCACTCAAAGTATTCTCGAACCTTGAATATTCACTCTTCCACTCCATCACCATCGAACATAGGTAGCTCAACATTCATCCTTTTCAAGGTCAGCAGTAAGGGTTGAATTGGTGATCTCGATGAAGCTGGGTCCCTTCCCATGGTGAGTCACACTTGACCTCCTTCAGCTTAAGAGCTTCCTTCAACGTAACGTTGAGCTCTTTCAAGGTCTTTTCCATGGCGGTCAATCAATTGTCATTGGACGTAAATTTGCTCTTTAACTCGATGTAGCTTCGTTGCAAGGTGACAATCTCTGAAACTCCCATGCTTGAATCTCTCAATAAAATCACCAAATGATAGTTCTGATTATGTAAGAAGAAGAAGAATTGTATAATGAATTATATGTGAATTCAAATGTATAAAAGAAACAATTTGTAGGAATAAATGAATGAATGGACTGTGTATTGATGATTGAAGAAATCTACCGAAATTTCTCCTTCGAGTTGAGGGAGAAACTCCTAATAGATTCCACAATGAATTTTCATATTATTCCCCAATTCTGTTATCCATTGCTTTTATCATAAGTTTCACTCATTTTAACAAACTAGCCACCTCACCTCCCAAGCGTAATCTCCTACTGTGCATTCCATTAATTAGTATTGTCTTCCAACTATTTTGGGGCTTTTCTCACTCTCTTTGGGCCATCTCTCACCTTATTCACTACTTCTGGCCCAACCTCTTTACTTCTTGAACCCTTCTCAACATCCTCAAGTGGGTCTGGAACTCTTGCTATGCTATCAACAACTGTGATAGCGATGAAAGCAACACCTCCACAGCAGAAAAGCGAGGAGAACAGGGTGCGCCAAATCTGTTGGAAATTTCTCACGAAGTGGAGTCAGCGACTGGCTCCAAATATTCGAGATGCAGTGGCTGAAGTTGCCATCACGTCTGTCCTATGGTGGTGACGCCGCAACCTCTCATGGTGGCGGTCTTTTCTTGGGATCACAATGGAGTACGAGACAGTGACGGGTTACCGTGGCTAGCGGTGGATTCGGCATGGAGCAGTGTGAATGAAACTTAGGGAAGATGGAGAAGGAGCCATTAGAGCCGGACGGTGGTGCCTGGCTCGCCGACGACAAGTCTTCTGGCAACAGCACCGCACATAATAAAGAGGAAGAGAGGAGAAATAAGATTTGACTCTCCGTAGTTTTTGAATAATAGTGTAAAGGAAGAGATGACCCCTGAACTTGAAATGGGCCTTTATTTTCAATACCAAGTCTAACTAAAATTTACAAGTGGATCAAGTGCTATAAAAAACTATTTTAAATACATAGAATATCCATTTTTTAAACAATAGAATCCTAGTGTTAATTTTTTAACAGTAGTATAAAAATATTATCAAACAAACCCTGGTGGTAAATTTTCTAGGATTTGTTTGAGTACTTTGGTCTGCTAGAATTTTACAGGAAAATCCTAATTTTGTGAGCATGTCTCATAGGAGCTAATTAGGTAACAATGGCAGCACCTGCTGGCGATCCACTTCAAGGTAACAATGCTGATGTGACAGACGAAGACCCAGTCATTCTGTTTGATGATAAAGACATAAGAGAAAAGTTAGAAAAGTATTCGAATAGTCTAGTAGGCAGACTATTTTTAGATAAAAATTTAGTCCAGGAATATTGAAGCAACCTTGATACGATTTCGAGTCAACTGGTAGGTTTCAAAGTCATGGATCACGAAAAAAACTGGTTCCAATTCTTTTTTAAAAAAAAAATATGGTCTAATATAAATAGAAATAGGAGTTCTTTGACTTTTCAAAAACTACATATTGAATTTAAGAAGGTGCAATGAAGAACTGGAAATTAAAGATCAAGAATTTGCAATGGTTTCAACGTGGATTAAGTTATGGGGATTACCAGAACAATGTAAAATGAGAAGCCTGGGCAGAAAAGTAGGAGAAATGATTGGAAAAGTGCTGCAGACAGGTTTATTTTTTATGAGGGGTAAAGAGTGTTGAAGACAAAAGTGATATCGGACATTACAAAATCATTGAGAATAATAGTTAAGATTTCAGGTAGTAATCAGAAATTAATAGATGTGAACCTAAAATATGAATGTATTGGTAACTTTTGCTACTACTGTGATTTTTTTGGACATGAAGTGAGAAATTTCTAGCAGAATTTGGAGGATACGATGATTGGACAGTCAAAAATAGAACAGTGGGGTTCGTAGTTGAGATCCAAACAAGTGGAGAGAAAAATAGAAGACCAAAAGGAGAATCAAAACTCCAATAAATCTAAAAAGAAGAATGAGAGGAAACAAACGTCGAGAAAGTCTACACCAGTGAATCTAATCTGTGTTTTTGCCAACTTATCAGTTCAATATGAAAAATTACAAAATAGAGGAACTGAGGTAGGTTTCAGGCAACAAAATTGAAATTCAAAGGTGGAAAAAGGGGTAGGAGAAACTGGGGGAGGAAAAACGAGTAATGGAAGGAAGAGAACAAAACAAGATAAGAAATGAGAATTTGATAGAAGTTGAAAATTATGACAGCTTATTTTCCTTTGGAGCAACAAGCGGAAGTAAGGAGAGAAAAGGGAGTAGGAAGTTAAACCTGAAACAGTTAGCCCGAAGGAAGACAACTCTCAACTCAATCTTAGAGTCCAAGAGAAAAAATATGGGGGTTCAAGATAGTATGAACAAGAAGAGATTATGTCAAGAAGAAGCTATATGAGCAGGTAAGGGATAGGGTGCCACCCAATAAATGACACCCAATGAGGGATAAAGATGATAGTTTGGAATTGTCGGAGTTTGAAAAAATCTATGATAGTTCACAACATCCAAGGGATCACTAGATCCCATTCTCTTGAGGCATTGTTTCTATGTTAAACTAAAAATATTGCTTTGACAGTAGAGATGACAGTTAGAACAGCGAAATTTACAAATTGTTTCACAGCGGATCTAGTGGGTCAAGCAGGAGGTATGGTAGTTGCATGGAAAAAAGGTGTTAGTTTACATGTAATTGAGCAAGAAAGTTTTTTATTCACTTCAAATGTCTCCAAGAGGAAACCAATCAACAATGGGAGGCCATTGGGGTTTATTTAGCCATGGAAGAAGCAAAAAAAAGAGAACAATTCGAAAGAATACTGAAACAGGTTTAGATTGGGGATGAGAAAATTACTATGATGGAAAACTTTAATGCACTTCGGTCACACCATGAAAAGGAAGGAGGTCGAAATAAGGCAAAATCCTCATTCCTCAATTCAAGATCTTAATGATTTTATCAATCATGGTGAGTTGGTAGATTTAGGCTTCGAAGAAGGAAAATTCACATGGAGCAACCATTAGTTTGGAGGTAATCTAATTCGTGAGAGACTTAATAGGGTGCTTGTCACTAATGTTTGGAGAGTGGCTTGGTCGAATGCATTCGTGACTCATTTAGATTACACTAGGTCAGATCACAAACTAATCTTACTAAGTGGTGATAGACAAGAAAGGAGGTTTAAGAGAAGATTCCACTTCCAAGAAAGATGGTGTGAAAAAGAGGAGGAGGTGACATTAATTAAGGAGTCATGGAAGATAGAAAACCCAGGTCTCCAATGTTCAAGTTAGCTAAAAAACTAAAGACTATTAACCCTCGATTGGTGGACTGGTAGAGGAACTCTCACACTAATTTCCCAACCTAGACCTCACACATTCAAGAAAGGCTGTTTCTAAATATGAAAAGATAGCCATGTTAATCCTATAGAGATTCGGGTATTGGAAGCAGTGCTTGAGGAGTATCATGGAAGACGAAGAACGATATTGGAGAAAGAAATCCAGGGTTCAATGGTTGAATTGAGGAGATAGGAATACACAAAATTTTCACTCTAAATTCAAATCAAGATCAAGGAGGAATAAGGTGTAGTTATAGAGGATGAAGTAGGAAATTCAGCAACGCAACCGGATGAAATTGCTCAAACTGCATAAAACTACTTTGAGAATCTTTTTTCCTCGAACAATTCAGCTGACCCAGAGGAAAAGATTCATGATATGCCTAAAAAAATAGATGTAGTCACTAATAGAATATTGATTTGGCCAGTTTTGTACAAGAAAATAAAGTCAACAATTTTTTCTATCAACCCTTTCTCAAACTCTGGGGATGTGGATTTACTGCTAAGTTCTTTCACTTCTTTTGGGAGACAATTAAGAATGATGTGATCAGAGTAGTCAAAAGCTTTTTCTTAAGAGGTAAAATTTTGAAAGCTTTTAATTACACTTATATCTATCTTATTCCAAAAGTTGATAATGCTAGCACTATGAAGCATATTCAGCCTATAAGTCTTAGTAATGTTTTTTATAAAATTATTTCTAAGATTTTAGTCCATCGAATGCAAGTAGTGATGAATAGAGTGAGTAGTGACAATCAAAATGCTTTTGTCAAAGGAATACTGATTAGTGATAATGTTCTTATGGCTTATGAGTTTATGCATTTTTTGAAAAATAAGAGATATAGTGATTGTGACCTAGCACTAAAGTTTGATATGAGCAAGGCTTATGATAGAGTTGGATAGTCTTTTGTTTGGACGATGATGAGAAAGTTGGATTTTTTGTGACAAATGGTTAGATTGGATTAAGGAATGTGTGACAATGGTTTCTTACTCTGTTAATATGGATGATCAACCACATGGCTATTTTAGACCATGTGACGCAACCTTGTTTTCCCTACCTATTTTTTGTGTGTGCAGATGGTCTCTCTCATCTACTCCACAGAGGAGAACAGAGATAGGAGTTTTCTGGTTTGAGACTAAATCGCAAATGCCCCACAATCACCACTTATTTTTTGCAGCTGAATCAATTTTATTTAGTAGAGCTACAAAATAATACAGCCGAGGCACACTTCGTACCTTATAGACTTATGAGAATATGAATGGTCAAGTGGTTAATCTAGACAAGTCGCCTATTTTCTTCAGTAAAAATACTCCACTTCAAACCTAAGACCTATTAGCAACTATTTTTATGATCCTGCATATAGGGAATCAAAATAAGTATTTGGAGTTGTCGTCAGTTGTACAAAGGTCCAAGAGAGTTACTTTCAAATATATTAAAGATAAGATCAATCAAAAACTCCAACAGCAAAAATAAACTCTACTTTGCCCTAGTGATAAAGAGGTTCTGATAAAGACAGTGGCTACAGTAGTGTCCATTTATATATTGAGCTATTTTAGATTGTCTAATACTTTATTTGAGGCATTACAACGTATTATCCTACAATTTTAGTGGAGAAAAATAGAGAGCGCAAGATGCAATGGATAAGTTAGCAGATTACTGTAGACCTAAAAATCAAGAAGGCCTGAATTTCAAAGAAGGCTTTCAACTTTACAATGCTTGTAAAAAATAAAGTTGGAGGCTACTTACTAAGCTAAATTCACTTATTAATAAAGTCTACATAAGCAAATATTATAGATTCATAAATTTTCTGAGAGCAGAAATACGAAATAACCTATCATGGGCTAGAGGAGTATCATTGATGGTAGGAAAGTCCTGAAAAAAGGATTGATATGAAAAATTGCTAGGAAAAATGTGATAAGCATTTAGATAGATTCATGGATTAAGGAGTACACTACAATTATGCCTATTACTACCCAACACACATACAGAGTCCTTTAATGGGTCTTAGACCTAAATTTGTCTAATAGAACATGGAACTAGTCAAAAATAGCAAAATTTTTTGAACCAAAAATCGCAGAGACAATTATCAATATACTATTTGTGAAGGCGAAGATCAACTAACCTGGATGAGAAAAAGAAATAGTCCAGACTTGGAAGAGGAGTCTGTTATCAACAGGTGACAGACATATTTTAATCAAAACTGTCGAAGAAGTTATTCCAGTATATATACTTTCGTTTTCAAAATTTAGATTCTCTAGTGGAAGAAATACACAGGATTCTAAGACAATTTTGTGGGGTCAAAAAAGAATGGAGAGAAAGATGGCTTGGGTTAGTTGGGATTGTATGACCATACCCAAAAAGGAAGATCAATTGAGATTCAAGGATCTTGGAGCCCAGAACCTAACCTTGTTTGGTAAACAGTTTTGGCGAATTACTACTAAGCCTAATTCGCTACTTGTGCGTATGCTCAAAGAAAAATACTATAGATACACTAACCCCTTTTGGCAGATAAAGGAAACCAACCTTCTTAGGGTTGGCAAAGTCTACTGGCGGGAAGAAAAGTGGTAGAAAATGTTTTGAGATGAAGTATAGAATTTAGCACAAATGTTCGTATTTGGGAGGACCCATGGTTACCCCCACCATACTTTTTAGACTCAGTAACAACAACAATCCAGTAACAGACATCAATTGGCTACATGATTTACTTATAGTGGATGGAAGATGGAATAAAGAGCTAGTTGAAGCAGTTTTTTCCCTTAGCTCAGTTTACGAATTCTCTCTCTGCTACTAAACGACAATGGTGAGGACAAGCTTGAATGGGCCTGAAATAAGAGGAAGTAGTACGATGTGGTCTCAAGATACTGGTTGACTTATGATTTTTTTTCATGTGCCAGTTGAGCACCTTCTAACGATGATGATGAATTCAACGCTTTGGAAATCAATTATGGGGTTAAAATTACCATCTAAAGTCAAAATTTTTCTGTGAAGAGCAACCCCTAAAAAATTATCTGTACTCAATTTGATCAACCAGAGATTCTTAGATACTTCAATAATATGTCTAAAATGCAAAAATGATAATAAAACAATACTTTACGCTTTGATGTAATGTGGTCCTACTCTTGAGATTTGGTCTTTCTCTCCTTTTGTGAATGCTATAATGCAAATGGAACCATGGAGTTTGCAATCTGGTAACAAACGGTAAGTAGAGACATTGAAAGAGGATAATCTTCTATGACTCCTTACATCTCTGTGTAGAACATTGTAAAAGACAAAAAATTTAGAGATCTTTAAAGATGAGAAGTTGACAACAACAATAATTATAGAAATAATAAAAAAGTTCAAACAACAAATGACTAAAATTATAGAATACGATTTTTTTTGTAAATTTTCAATCTCTTCTTTTGTAAATTTTCAATCTCTTCTTTTAATTTTTTTACTAGTATTTGATGTTTATTGAAATAATTTTTTTTGTCTTTATTTTTATAATAAATATTGTATTTTTTTTAAACAAGGAATGCAATTATATATATATATTCAAAAAAAAAAGACGTCTTCGAGGGAGTTTTCATGAATTATTATAAAAAAAAGAACACTCATTTTTTCTTCGTTCCAAACACGGCACCCATATAGTCACCAAAAAAAAAAAACACGGCACCCATATAAAGTCTACGAAAAAGACAGAAAGAAAAGGCAATAGAAAATAGATGCGATGATTAATCCCAAATCCGAATGAAATTAATTGGTGGAAGGAGGAAGGTCTCCATCTGGCATTATTCCGACACGGCGCAGCACTACACTTAACTTGGAACCAACTCTCTCTGTACAAACTGAAGGAATCAATCTTCAACTCAATAATAATTATTCGAAATCGACAAGGAAAGCAAACTCAAGTGAAAACGATGGACAAAGTCATGACATTGTCCGATGCGGCGGGCTTGGGCCGACGGGCCGGTCCACGTTCTCCTTCCTCGTCTTCCATCCTGCCCTACAACCTCCCTCTTCTCGCCGCCCTCCTCGCCTGCGCCCTCGCCCAGTTCCTCAAGATCTTCACCACCTGGTCCGTACACATTCCTTTCTTTCCTCTTTTAACCCTTCAATTGTTCGACCTCACTCTCATAGTTATTCGTCCGTGCAATATTTCAACTCTGTTTTTCTCGTATCAATTAGATCAAGGTATTGCCCGCGAAAAGGAAGGGGGGGGTTGCTGTTCTTCATTTCCAGAGCAATAATTTACTTTTGGTTGGGTTTTACCACTGAAGATTAGTTAATTTAGATTAGCCTATTTTGTTTTGGTAGATGAATGTGCAAATCCATATTGGTGTGCTTGTATAGGTACTTATTGTGTTACATTTGGGCAAATTGGACTCACTTCCTTCAATGTTTACATGGTGCTTAGTCTCATTTCTTGTAGTATACAGAGGTATCCAATGTAATATTACTTAAATCTCAAGGATGTCATAGTCTATCTTTTGAATTGAAATGGTGTTGATGCATGTAAGTCTTGGATGAGGAATGTAATGTGTTATAATGATGACAAAAAGGGACCTTTTTAATAAGTCCTTGTAATACATACCTCTTACTTTTGTTTGAGAGTGATTGTGGATTAGTTACTCTCCCAATCCTTTTTGTTTCAAATTTTCGATGGTTTTGTGAATTTGAAGGTATGTGTGTACTTTGTAGGAAGCACAGTTTTCGTAGCATCCTTGAGCTTCATGCGTGAAATCAATCTACTTTGAATTTGCATTTTGGATAGTATACCTGAAAAATTTTATTGTTATATACCATAGTTCTGATGTATGAGGAATATGAGCTCATTTTTTCTCCCAAAATTTTCTCCTAGATACTCAGGTATAAGGAAAAGAGATGGGATACTAAAAGGATGCTTGATTCTGGTGGAATGCCTTCATCGCATTCTGCAGCGGTATCAGCACTAGCAGTGGCTATAGGTCTCCAAGAAGGAACAGGGTCATCCGCATTTGCAATTGCTGTCGTCTTGTCATGTATTGTATGTCAATCATCGCTGATAAATTCTTTTAGTTTTGCTCATGTTGTATTACTTTTTCTCTTCTGATATACTTTTCATTATTAGTTCTGATATGAATGGAGTATCGTTAACTTAACATATGTGCTCTTATGGTTTTATGTGTGAATGTTCTTTTATATGGTGTGTATTGTGTAATGAATCCGGATGCCACACTTGAATTCTTTCAAAACGTTAAGATACTCTATACCAAATTATTAACGTCCTCCAAAAATACATTCTGCTAGCAGATTCAGCATTTCCATTGTGATTTTCTGGTGGTTTTATTGGTTGAAATATGGGTAAATGACTATTTGTCGAAAAAAAATTTAGTTTCTAACAAAATGACTTCCAAAAGATTAATGTGACATCGTGGTACTTCAAAGATTTATTCTTTCTAACAAAATGTACCAAAAGATGGTTTGGTGCAACTTGTCGGAGAAAGTAAATCTTTGGGGAGCCACAATGTCATTTCAATCTTTTTTTGGGGGGGGGGGGTGTTAAAATGGTGATTTACTTGGTGAATATTTAATGGTATAAAGTATCTAGGTTTGGAATTCACTTCTTGTACCTTTCCCTTTTTTTTTTATGAAGCAATAGAAAGTGTAATCTTGTGTAGTATGCTGATTACCACACAGAGAAAATTAGGAATGGCATCCTTGAATAATGAATCATGATTCCTTATCTTTGTATATTATACAGTTTCATGTAGTTGGAAGAGTTTCTTTACTGCTCTTTCTATTTTATGTGTGGATTTAAACTCTATATGTTTACTGTCTCCATGGGATGGGATTATTAATCTGTATCCTTCATTTGGTATTCATCTCTTTGTTTTCTCACATGATTGTTCTGACAAACATACTGATAATTGGGGGCTTTTTTCTCTATCCGCTATTTATTTATGTTGCTGTTGTGATTTCCCCTCTTTTTATGGGTATCTTCAGCATTTCAATGTTTTCACTTCAATTGGATGGGATAATTATTTCTTATCTAACTTTGATAGGTAATGTATGATGCCTCAGGAGTTAGACTTCATGCAGGTCGGCAGGCAGAAGTAAGATTTTTTCCTTGGTAGCATCGCTTTCTTGCCTTGACATTTACCCTTAAGTTTTTATATTATAAATTGCACATATTGCTTTGTGGCACAAAATAACGTCAACATTCACTGCAGTTGCTGAATCAAATTGTGTGTGAGCTACCACCAGAACATCCTTTATCTAGTTGCAGACCTCTGCGTGATTCACTTGGCCATACTCCACTTCAGGTGGGTTCTTACAGTGTTTCCCTTTTATGTCTGGTACTTTGGTAACCTTAGGCTTCGATTCTTTGAATTCCATTGATGAAATAGCTTAGGATTACTCGCATGCCATTATGCAACAAATATTTAAGACTAACTCATGACCAGAACTTATTATTGTGTATTGTTTGCCAATTAAAATGCTAAAAGCCATCCCTTTCTTTACTGTGATTAATTTTCAAATTGCATGCATAACTTAAGCGTGAAAATTAATGCTGCTAGATCTAAGATCTTCTTGCAATTAAAACTAATCAAATTCTTCTTTATAGTCTTCCCTTTTTTCACTTTCCAGTAAAAAACGAATGAATCTCGACGATTTTCCAAGGCTGCAAGCTATCTATGCAGTTACTAAAGTAAAAAGTAAATTACACTGACCTTATATGAGATTAGGTAATAATTCACAAGTAACCATTGACCCTCTTTTCCAGTGGTCGGATAAGTACCTTTTGTCCCTTGACTTGTCATGCTTAGACCGATCTCTCTACAAGGGAGGTCAGTCTTATTGTCGTGCTTGTAATGAGGTCTGTGTACTGTTTACTGGAATGCTCAATGCTATGTTTCACATAATACAAGTATATCATATGTGATATCAACTAAACCTAAGGGCTAAGGAGATGTTGGTCCTTATTGTAATTATGTACAACTTAAAAGTAAATTAACGTAATTTACTCTTAAAAATTAATCCCCATCTAGTTCCTAAATTCTAATTGACTGTTGCTGCTTAGATTCCACAATTCACTTCACTTCATTTGTGCTACCAAATACTATGTCAGTTGTAAATTTTTATTTTGAGTGAACACTCAAATTGGTCTCCAAAGAATTTCAAACGAACACTTTGGCCCTCTAACAAATTTGTATTCTTTAGAAGTTTTCGCTAATTACTCCCGACGGATAGAGTAGTCCTTTTGTCAGTTTCAATTAAATTTTTAATATGCATGTTGGACAAATAAGTACTTAATAAATTTTATTAATTATAGGTTCCATAAAATATCACTATAAGACAAATTAGTCTCCATCAAAATGACAGAGAGACCAATCTGTCCGACAGGTGTAATAGGACTTCTAGAGAATAAAAATGTTTTAGAACGAAAGTGTATGATCTAAAATTCCTTAGAACCAATTTAGGTGTTTATTCTCTCTTTTCTTTTGTGGCCAATTTATTTGCTTGAATTCGACCAATTAGTTGGGATTATTTTATCTGCTTCTGTCTCATTAGTGAATGTGTACACGAATAACCACTCTTCTATTTTGAACAGGTTTTTATTGGTAGCATATTGGGATGCATAATAGCATTTTTGATGAGAGGCCCCCATTAATATTCTGTGTGATGATGATCGATACTAATTCTGTAATTCATTTGTCCAATCACAAGTGTTACTTCGTAGCCAACACAAAATCATCGTCCAAAGGGCATGAAAGCCTGCTGTTGTTCCAAGCTTCTTTAGGGTAAACTGGTTCTGATGGTTCACCTCGGTGTTGAGAGATCCTGCTTCCTGATTTTTTGGACGTTCCAACTTCTCTTGTATGCGTTAATTAGTTCATCCTTTAAGTGTTAACTATTGCAGTATAGGTTAATTTTTATTGAACACCATTTGATATAAACTATGGTCTTTCCATTGTGAAATTCACAAGCTGTGGAGGTTGGTTTTTGTGTTTGACTATAAATGTAAATCTAGTTTGTGATATATGATTATGAGATTGTCTATAATTGTGAATTTTGTTTTAATTATATATATGTAAATATCGTTTATATGTTCGGATTTATTGATCGTGCTTCTAATTATTTCACTCTTGTTCGAAAGATATTTTTTCCTAATAAGAAATTTTTTTAATGTACTGTTAATAGTATAAATTATAAAATGATTTATACAGCAATTTAGTTGTATTTTGTTTTTGAATGACCATTTATATTTTTGATGATATGACAAATACATAATTTGAAAGTATACTTTTTTATTTTTAAAATTTGTTAAAAATTTTAAAAATATTTATAAGTTTTATTTTGTTTTAATTTTGTTACATAACTTTTTTATTTATATCAAATATATCTTTATGGCTAATTTTCCAAAAATTTTTTGATAAAAATTAATAATTTTATAAGAACAATTATCAACGCAAGTAAATCAGAGATAGTTGTCATGTATTATTACTGGATTAGTCTTAAATTTTTTGAAAATTTAACTATCAGTTATATTTGATATAAATAAAAAATTTTAAAAAATAAATAAAATTTAGGAATAATTTTAAAATTTTTGACAAATTTTAAAAATAAAAAATATACTTTATCAGTTTATCTTTGTATAATTAATATCGTTGATTTTTTTAACAAGTTGGAATTTTGGAGTGTATATCATAATTAAGTTCTAAAATTGTATGAAGTTTGAAAAAAGTAAATGGACGGTCCTGATTCACTTTAAACTAAGCACATCAACGACTCTCTCCACGCTTCTTCTAAATCTCTTCTCCCAAACAGGTCCTCCTAGTTTGCAACTTTGCTCAGAGAAGAAACCTATCAAAATTCAAATTACGAAAATGGAGGGAAACGACCCCGTTCCACTTCCTCTCTGATCTGCTCCTATTCCAACCCCAAATTCTCAATTCCAAACCCTAATTCAATTCTCTTTTCTTCTTCTCTTCTGCTGTTGCTGCTATGGCGGAAAATCTAAGCCCGAACCCAACCATGGCCGGCCAGAAGCAGAGGCTTCCCATGGCCGCTCGCATCCAGTCCCCCACCAGCCCCTTCTTCTTGGGTTCCAATGATGACAAACTGGAACGCGCCCAGGCACGTGCTGCACGTGCGGCCGCCATCCGCCGCAAGAACGTCGCCGCCAACTTGAACTCCCAATCCTCCGACGCCAACTCCGACCCGTGCCTCAACAAGCAGCAGATCCTCGATTTGTTCAAGAACTGCATCAAGCTCGCCAGCGAAAATGTAAGACAGACAGAAAAAGAATAAGAAAAAGTTATACTAGTTGAACTGAATTGTGTTTTGATTTTTCTTCTTCCGAAAAAATGTTTCTTCGTTGCAGAAAATTAATCAGAAAAACACGTGGGAGTTGAATTTGATTGACCACATAACTGATATTATCAAGGCTGGAGAAGAAGATGGAGATGTGGAGACTAATTTTCAGAAGGTGCGTGTGTGCTTAATTCGTGCATACTCAGTTTTCCGATGTTGTTATAGCTAACTATTCGATTCAAAAAATTGTTATTACTGCGAAGAATATGTATGAGTAAGGTTATGTGTGCGCAAATGGGGCTAATTAGCGGCACATGTAACAATGGCTACAATAATCCATTAGGTATGTAGAGTTTGTCAATGTTTATATATCATATCTCAGTTTAATCATTTATAAAGTTTGTTATATTGCAATGATGCCACTAAAAGTAATTCCAAATCTATATGCAATGAGGATTGGTTCACTCTGCTTCTAGATTCTGCAGAACTTGTCCTTGTTTATGAATTGCACTGATGAACTACGGCAGTGATTGTACAACAATTTGGCAGCAATGGTTCTAAAATCTTAGTTATGCATGTGTAGTCTGTGTATATTCATTTTGAGTTTGTTTGTGCAGGCAAGCTGCACTCTTGAGGCTGGAGTCAAAATTTATTCGTTAAGGGTTGATTCAGTGCATTCTGAGGCATATAAAGTACTTGGCGGGATGAATAGAGCTGGCCAAGAAGCTGAGCAAGGTTTCAATTATCACCCTCTCTCTTCAAGCTTCAATTCTACTATTTCTGTTCTCCTCTTTCCTTCTTTGGCTTATGTAGTCAGTTACTGAGTTTACTTTGCGGGTGGGGTCTTTGGGGATTGCTCCTCTTAATCATTGTTTAGCAAGTGCTATAATTTCTAACTAACTATTGATTTTCTAATATTTTGTTCTGTATCGGTTATAAGGTTAAATTCATGTTGTCAGATGCAGATGCTACAGTGGAGGGTGATAACACTGAAAATGGAAAAGAAAGAAGCTGGAAAGAGACAGACAAAAAGGTAAATAATCTTTGGATCTCTGGACTTGTCTGGTTAATCATTATTTGAATAGTTGTAACAGTAGTTTGCTCATGCAGTTATCACCTTTGTCAACATTGGAATCATCTTTTGAGGCTCTTAACGTGAAGAAGTTTGATGGTGATTTCTAATCCCTTTTTATGGTCCATGTTTTGTTTGAAGTGTGTCCTGGGTTCTGATTGTGCTGAAAATGCATATGTTTTTGCAGCTGCATTTGTTGTGGATCCCCTCTACCGTCAGACAACGGCAAAATTTGATGAAGGTGGAGCCAAGGGTCTTTTAATGAATAATCTTGGTGTATATGGTGGATGTAGGGTGCTCTTTGATTCACTAGAGGTGCCTGCAAAATGCATGACAAGTAAAAATCAACATGATATATCAGATACTATCGATCTTTCTTTTGCCAAGGGTGAGTTACTTTTTGAATGATCTGGTGAAACTGCTGTTAATTACATCTAAATACATTCAACATAGCTGATGATAAGTTGGTGACTGACTTTTTGTAATAGATTGTGTTGAGCACATGGTGCTGGAAGTACGTATGAAGGATGAAATTTCTCCAACTCTCAGGACTATAGTGAACCAATTTGATGAAAGTAACAGAAGGCCCACCGATTTTCAATTTCATGGCCAAAATACAGCTGAAGAGATGGAGGTGCCTTTTGACTGTGAAATGAGGGCTGACACAGAAGAGCATGAGAACTGCATGGCCTGGAGTGATGATCATGATGAGCCAACAGTTGCTGATTTGGGATCTAATGATTTCGTATCCAATGATGCTGATCCAAGTTTTCCTGATTACCCTCAGGTTTCTTATGTTTTTCAGCCCTATTAATCTCTAATCATTGATTGCCTTGGATGAATTTTAAAAGTTTGCTATTGATATTTAGTATGGATGGACATATTTAAATAAATTCAAAATATTGTAGGAAAATGGGCTATTTTCTTCTCAAGACCCTGATACGGACGACAGATTTGGTAATGTCGATAGTTTCCTATTTTTGAGTCTGGGTTTTAGTTCAAAACAAAATGCATGGGCAGGCCCTGATCATTGGAAATATAAAAAATCTAAAGGTGCGTTTGAAGGCCAGCAACAACCTCTAATAATGCTTGTGTCTCTAAGTTTCAGATTTTCAGTATGGTAATTTCCTTAGTATCTGTTTTGTAGTCTCAGAGGTTCATCCTCCTTCTGAAAATGGATCAGCCCTAAAGACTAGGGCGCCAAGGAGTAAGAAACAGAAAGAAATTGATTTAGATTTCACAGTTTTCCTTGAGAAGGAAATGTTAGATATATTTAATCCTCCCAAGAATCCCAAAACATTGCTGCTCCCCGAGAGCAGAATCCCTTGCAATACAAAACTTCCGGAGGACTGCCACTACCAGCCAGAGGATCTTGTTAAATTATTTCTTCTGCCTGATGTGAAGGTAGTTTCTTCAAGATAGAAATTATTTCCAAAGTTCTTTTTCTGGAGTAATATTTATTTAAATCTCTGATAAGTTCTATTATTTTTCTAGTGTCTCGGGAGGAGGGCAAAAAGGCTCTCAGGTACAATGCTGTGCTATTGCTAATTTATGACTACCATAATTTCTATCTTCAGTATCATATTATGTTTGGATTGTCAATACATGCTTGGATATTTTTATCTTTCTCCTGATTTTATTTCAAATTCCATGCGTGTGTAGATGAATCTAGAGAACAATGCAATAATGAGTCATTCCCTTCCTGGGATAATGGAAGTTTTTGTGGTGGTGAGCCTGGTGATTATGAAGGTGATGTTCATAGTGACATAGAGGACTCTGACACTCTTGTTAGTCAGCCTCGTCAGGTGAGTTAGGAACTTTTGTTGAATATTTATGCACTAGTTATTGATATGAGACCATTTCATATATTATCATAGATGTTGATGAAGGTGTAATGGCGTTTGTCGACGCATGTACTACTCATCATTAGTCTTTAATCAAAATCATTGCAGTTAGAAGCATATGCTCATTATGAATAATACAGGTAAATAAAATTGAAGTCCAGTACGACAAAACTTCCAAGCAAGTTAATGTTCAGGAACTGAAAATTACTCTTTGGAACCATGTTCAAGAATCTGCTAACCTGTCTTTTGAGGTATGCTAATATTTCTACTCCATCACTTAAAATTCTTCCTCGCACAATGAGTTTGCTTCCTGATTTATGTTGCTATTTTGCACTGCTAACGGTACATATTTGCTTCACTATTCTATAGTTCAGTAGATAATGAATGTAGTTTCTTTCTGTCTTT
Organism: Arachis hypogaea; assembly: GCF_003086295.3. NCBI lineage: Eukaryota > Viridiplantae > Streptophyta > Magnoliopsida > Fabales > Fabaceae > Arachis > Arachis hypogaea. The sequence goes on from NC_092038.1 coordinate 13,119,979, forward strand.
GCTGTTGAGTAATTTCTAATTTTTGCATTGACATGATTTTTTTTAACCCTTTCTACATTGCATAGGGTAAAAAAGAAACAGTATCTTTCAGAAGTGTATTGGCCAACTTTCCTAGCGACTGCAATGCTGCTGCAACTATCAGTGACATCTCTCCCCATTTGTGCTTCATATGTTTGTTGCATCTGGCAAATGAGAAAGGATTGAGCATTCAAGGCTACCCCAGCTTGGATGATCTAGCCATATGCATTCCAAATATTTAGATTCTTCTTTTTTCACCCACTTTCCCTTGATTTGGGAATTAGAACATAGTCTGGTAGGTGACTCTTACAATTTCTATGCACTGTGCTTTGTCAGATAGATATTTTGAAGAATCTGCATTTCATTGTTTCCTCTTATTTAGATTCTTCTTTTTTCACCCACTTTCCCTTGATTTGGGAATTAGAACATAGTCTGGTAGGTGACTCTTACAATTTCTATGCACTGTGCTTTGTCAGATAGATATTTTGAAGAATCTGCATTTCATTGTTTCCTCTTTTATTCTCCAAAGCTTTTATTCTTCAGAAATTGCTTTCGTTTCCCCCATGTTCATAGACATCACATCATGGTGATGAACTTTCTCATTCAACTTTGGATGATAGTTAACAGTTTAACAGATAAATATTGTATTATAGAGAACGATTAAGTTGTTCAAAATTTCTCATTTCTGCTTTGAATCTTCAGGTGGGGAGTTTACATGTTAACCACGTTCAATGAAGCATTGAAGTTGCAAGTTTGCTTTTGCCTTGAATCTTGGCTGTGCAAATACTAGTTTGGTTACGGTGGTTTAATTCTGACCTTTGATGATGTTTAAATCTCCATTCATGCTCATTGTATTATTATATTATTTGCTTTCATGAGCATTGCCAGTGGTTGTGCAAATACGCCATTCATTCATGGATGTATGAATGGTTGTAATTGCCGCTAAATGCTACATTGTCTATAGAGTGGTTCGCTCTATGGTGTAGATTGAGATTTGAGAATCTGTTAGTATTATTGAATATCATTATTGAAAATATAGAAAGATTATTATTCTATCGAATAAATGACCATTTGTACCCATGAGAGATGAAAACGCTGACATTTGTACCCATGAAAGCTCAAAACTAATCTTGTACCCATGATAAATGCTGTCCGTCTGACAAAAGTGTCCTAGCTTGAATCTGAGCTTGGTTCGTGGGTTTCCGAACCTACGTGGCACTCCCACCCCCTAAAGCTCCCAGCAGCATCAGACAAGCCAAAATTTTCAACCAGCAGCATGAATCAAAACAGCAAAATTTTCAAACAGCAGCATGAATCAAAACAAACCTAAATCCATTATCCAACTCAAATTATTTAACAACCTAAGCAACTAACATGCATTTCTAACTAACCAAATTAAGCAAAATGAACTAAAAGCAATACAATGAAAGAAACATAACTCAACAAATGAAAATGGGAACCTGGGAAGCAGATAATGAACAGGTGAAGGGAAGATGATGGCTGAATTGGCTGGGGCAGAAGCAGCGGCCTGGTAGTGGCACTGCTTCAATTGCAGCAGCGGAGAGTGAACCCAGCCATGAAACAGGGGAAAACGGAGGGGATGGAAGACACATGGGCTGCACCCTGTTCTGGTCGTTCCATGGGAGAACCGGAAACGGGGTTGGAATCGCAACGGTGCTAGGCTGGTTTGCGATGGTGAGACGGGATGACAGAGAAGGAAGAAGAAAGGGGGAAAGGGGCTCATCGTCGGTGTCGCTGTGGCTCGTCGACGGCGCGGCGGTTCGGCCAGTGTGAGAGAGGGAGGAGAAGGTGGCCGGTTCGTTGGTGTGGCTGAGTAAGACAGAGAACACGCAAAGGGGAGAAAAAGGAAGAGGGTTGCAGTGGCTCGTAAAGGCCGATGGTGATGGTTGGCGGAGCTAGGGTTCAGACAGGGGAGTGGTGACGGGTTGGAACGCCGTAAGGACGCTGCGGAGAAGGTTGGTTGTCGCGGCTGTTTGGTGGCAGACGAGAGGAGACCCAAGAATGGAGAAGGTGGCCATGGGCTGCACCCTGTTCTGGTCATTCCATGGGAGAACCGGAAACGGGGTTGGAATCGCAACGGTGCTAGGCTGGTTTGCGATGGTGAGACGGGATGACAGAGAAGGAAGAAGAAAGGGGGAAAGGGGCTCATCGTCGGTGTCGCTGTGGCTCGTCGACGGCGCGGCAGTTCGGCCAGTGTGAGAGAGGGAGGAGAAGGTGGCCGGTTCGTTGGTGTGGCTGAGTAAGACAGAGAACACGCAAAGGGGAGAAAAAGGAAGAGGGTTGCAGTGGCTCGTAAAGGCCGATGGTGATGGTTGGTGGAGCTAGGGTTCAGACAGGGGAGTGGTGACGGGTTGGAACGCCGTAAGGACGCTGCGGAGAAGGTTGGTTGTCGCGGCTGTTTGGTGGCAAACGAGAGGAGACCCAAGAATGGAGAAGGTGGCCACTGCCGCTCTGGGCTTTGGTGGAGAGGAGGAGCTGGCGCTGTAGTTTCTGGGCTCAACGGAGGTGAGAAGAGGGGAAGAAGAAGAGAAAGGGGCGCGGCGGTGTGGGTTGTCGCCGGAGGTTGTGGTGAAGGGAGGTGGCTGTGGCGGTGCTGAGGTGGTGGTGAAAGATTGGCTCAGATATGGCTTTGCCGGGGGGGGGGAGTGGAAGTGCCACGTAGGTTCGGAAACCCACGAACCAAGCTCAGCCCAAGCCAAGGCACTTTTGTCAGACGGATAGCATCTATCACGAGTACAAGATTAGTTTCGAGCTTTCATGGGTACAAATGTCAGCATTTTCATCTCTCATGGGTACAAATGGTCATTTATTTTTATTCTCTCCTTATGTTCTGTTAGTATTTACTTTTACTTAAGTATATTAAATTAAGAATAAAGTATGTTTTTTTTTTCTTTTAACATTTGCGATTTTTTTCAAAAATATTCCCAATGTTTAATTTCATTCAATTTTGTTACTAATGTTTTTTATTTGTTCAAAATTATCTCTGAAAATTTTTAATTGTCTCTAATGTCTTACATGAAATCAACATCTAGAATTAATTTTGACACAAATCGAAAATGTTAGAAATAAAATTAAATGCAACTAAACGTTAAGAATAAATTAAAAAAAAAAAAGATCGCAAACGATAGAGACAAAAAATTTACTTTGCCCTTAAATTAAAAAACTTTTCTACTACTGAAAATAGAATATAAAACCCATAAGCTTTCATACTGGAGAAGTGTTTTCAAATCAATAAAGATGACATAGACGCGGAAATTATTTATATTTTTCTTTGCCAATCAAGAATTTTTCCTATCCACAAAAGAACAAAACAAATCAACGATTGCCCGCGTTCTCTTTATCAATATCACAACTCACAACACATGATCGAAAATCCATCTTAAACTTTCAAAGAAAATAGTGAACCACAGCTAAATTCTATAATGTTTCTCCTCTAATAATATATTATTATTACAGAAAAATTCAACAATATTTCGCCATTAGTAATATATAAAACTCCAGATGAGACATGTAAATCTTACATATTAGTATTACCACTAAAATCAGAATTATGTTGAACCTGCTTAAACAAAAAATTTTAGATGTAACATTAGCATTATCTTGCACAGTTGCATGTGGAAGCAATACCCAAAATGGGCGTTAAAGTTACAAACATCATTTGTTTTTATACACTTAATCTTCCATGAACAAATTTGTTTCTGTTACCAACACTTTAAACTCAGTTTCTTTGAGAAGTGTAACGCAATGCCTATTCTCTAAGCAGTTTAGTTTGTACATTTCCTTGAGACTTGGCAGCCCCTTCTTTCCACCCTTTCTGCCGTGCTCTAAGTTCCCACAATGCAGTCAGCTTCTTCTGAGCTACCAAGGTTAACTCCGCTTTCTCCCTCGCCTCCTCGCACGTCTCCATCCCTGAATTGCACTTGTCTGCTTCCTTTTGATACGAAGATGCGATCTTCTTCGCCTCGAGGAGTGCCATGTCAGCATGCTGCTGTTGTTCCAAAGCTTGGTTCTCCCTTAGCTTTAGTTCTTCTGACAATAGTTCGCCAAAATTCTTTTCGGTGTCTCCACTCACCTCCGGATCAGGCTTTGCACAATCTGTGTAACAATAAGGAAAAATGCAGATGAAGCTCAAATGAACGTTTTGGTTCTTTAGCTTTGATATCATTTTCTAGCAGAAGCTTATCATCATTGAAGTTTCTAGAGGGCAACAGCCAACAAAAACATGACACAACATATAATCCAAGCAAGTTTACTATAAATTAAGAATGCTAGAACATTGTAATTAGTTTAACATATGAGTACAGATTGGCATAAAACAAAATTATAAGGAAAAATTATATGTTCTGAAGTGACATTAGATTTTTTTCATCATAAAAGTAGATTCAGTTGATGAAAAAACAACAAACTTCCTAAATTCTTAAAGTAAGTCAACATTCAACAATGATAGCTTCAGCTCCTACCATCATACAAATCGGCATTATATAGAGAAGTTAACAAAATGGTTTAATTAATTGATTCGATGTAGTTCATCCAGAGAACAGAAACCAACCTCCAAATGAAGTGTTACTCAGACCTACAAAATCACATAGAAAGAAACATAATTAGTTACATGCCAAATGTGCAGTTGAACAAAGACAAGGTAGCAGCAAACTATAATAAAACCAAAAAGATATTTAATTGGAACTGTATTTACTACCAGAGACCAAAATAATTTGCCAATTTATCAGCATCATCATATGACAGATTGAAGTCAAGTAACAATGTCTTTCTGTCAAATTACTCATACTGGAGTAAGAAAAGAAAATCAATCCAACCCAGATCCAAAAAGTTCATTGATTGTGATCCAAACCCCATAATCCAATGACCCAATTAAGAAAAGCACAAACTTTTAACAAGATCATAAGATGGATAATCAGGAACACACGTGAAATGAGATCTGAAAAAGCAAGCACCTTGTGGAATTGAAAGTATGGGTTCGGAAGAACAATCACAGAGACAAGGAGCACAAGAAGGAGAAGAAGAAGAAGAAGAGTGGTTGACATCAAGCAATCCTTCCATTAAGTGCCAGTAAAGAGGGGGACCCACTATGTACCCTGCTATGCACAGTGCCACAACCCCTAAAGCAATCTTCAATATAACCCCCGTGTTGTTCGTAGCCATCTTTCTCTCTCTAGAGAGAGAAACAAACGATGATTGTGGTGTGGTAGTAGTATTTACTATTTAGGTGTCGGCAATTGGCAAGTGTTAGAAAGAGTAAAGAGGTTTGCGCTGCACTTGACTGGAAAGAGAAACCTGTCTTCATCTAATTTAAGGATTCTGTTAAGACTTAAGACAATGCAAATGATCAAGTGATATCTCAGATCGATATATCTAATTTCACGCGGTTTCACCGCGACTCCACCATTATTTACTTCTTTATCTTATGGAATTTCATTGCATTAAACACGAGTAAAAGAATTGTTCGAATTTAGGATCGCAAATCAACAACAAACTCTTAAATAAAATTTTAATCTATAATAAAAATTTTAATTTATCAAATTAAAAATATATCGTAAAAATTTTAAAAATAATTAAAAGAATTTAATTTTATTTATTACTGAATAAAACAGTTATATATATATATATTAACAAAAATAAAAAAATCCGTATCCACAACCTCTAAATGATTATGAAAAGATGATGTCATTTGAGTTATAACTCATTGACATATATATATAGTTAATTGTATAATATTTTATTAATAAAATAAATATTTTTTATATTATGTTTTAGATCTGATCTCTACGTCTTTCTTCGAAACGGTCATCAAACCTGATAATTTTAAAGTTGAGCCATTCTCACAACCCAAATACCAATCAATAACTTTTAATATCCTGATCCAACATTCAAATTCAAATTCATTTCTTATCTTAACTAAATAAAGATAAGATAAGATAACTATCACAAGTTATATAAAGAGGAGTCAAAGGCCCCACAGGTACTCACTCATTTCTCACACACAGACACACCTCTTAGATCCAGTCGCGTCGAAATGTCTTTACAGGTACCATCCCCGCTGCTTCAGAGCTCAAATCGCGCCATCATCAAGACCTGCAAATTTCCGATCTCTTACTCAACTTGTACGGATGACCCCCTGTACATTGGCAACGTCTGTGAAAACTTGCAGAATTTGGTGGCATGGCAGACGAATGCGGGGAGCAGCTTTCAAGCCACAATGACCACCCAAACTCACTAGAGCATGAATTGCAGAATGACGACAATCCCCACCTCACGAGAGGATAGCCAGTGTCACCCACGCCAAACCAAATTACAATCATAAAAAAAAATCACCGCGAGAAAGAAACCACAACTCTAACAAAAGTAGAACACTCGAGGGTTTAAGAGAGCAAGCGAATTGGATCACCTAAGAGCTCCAAGATCGGATGCAGACCTTGGAGGATCGGATCACCTCTAAGGAACACTACTAACCGAAACACATGAGTGAAGCGATCTCCCGGATCGTATCACGAAAAGATCAAAGAAAAGAGAGATCGCTAAACCGACATCACGGTAGGCGCCGAAGCAGCAGTAGATTGTGAGAATTTGAGCACCAAAGAGATTCCAAACAAAGAAGGAATAAACCCGTGAAAATGGGAGCCACCCTATTCACCGAAAAAGTCCTAAAGGTCAAGCTGCCAAAGGGTTTCGACAAACCAATTGACATGAAATACGACGACACTTAACGACCTTCGAAGCCAAGATGAACCTAGAGGGAGCAGCCGACGCAGTCCGGTGTAGACCCTTCCTGATAAAATTGGTTGGACCGACCATCAAGTAGTTCAACGCTCTCTCAAACAGTTTGATATTCTGCTTTGACAACGTCTCCAAGAAATTCATGATGCAATTCACCACACGGATTGCGAAAGAAAAACACCCGATCAGCCTGTTCGGAGTCACACAAAGACAAGATGAACTCACAAGAAAATACCTTGATAGGGTCCACGGTGAGTGCTTAACAGCCAATGGAATCATAGAGTTCGCGGCCAGTCTCTACCTAACCAACAAACTAATGAACAAGGACTTTAGGAAGCACCTCACAAACAACCTGATCTAGACGATGCAACAAATTCAGATCGTGGCAAGAGAATACATAAACGATGAAGAGGTAAGTAAGGTCGTAGCAGCCAATAAATGATACCACAGCAACACTGCCCGCATGAAACAATCCACAAACTAAAGAATCCGTAAAGTAATGATATCGGCCCCCTTCCAGGGAGGGAAAGTTAACCCCCAATTGGGAAGGACCCAACCAAATTGGTAAACTTTCTTTTTTTTTTTATGTTCTTTCTACTTTGTTTTAAGGGTACTCTTTCCTACCCAAAAACAACGAGAGATTTTAATCAGCCCTAGCTTGTTCAAGTTTCAATAAAGCAAGTTATCAATTTACAAAACATCATTTTCTCTTTTACGTTCATACCAACACAACAAATGGTACGAACAAAATAGCCACTTTGGAGACTGATCATCTCTGAAGCTAACAAAACGGATATCCAAATAAGTAAATGGCTATCCGAGGGATCGATTATCCTGATGCCAACAAAACAGATATCCAAATAAGTAAATAGCTACCCGAGAATCGATCACCCCGAGACTAACAAAACGGATATCTAAATAAGCAAATGGCTACCCGGGGATCGATCACCCCAAGGCCAATAGAATGGATTTCCAAATAACAAAACGGATATCAAAATAAGTAAACAGCTACTCGGAAATCGATCATCCCAAGGCCAACAAAACAGATATCCAAATAAACTAAATAAGCAAAGTATTGAAATCGACCCACCTAAAGGCCTAAAATAAGTTCACAATAACGGCCCAAAAAGGCCACACAAAACAAGCATGAGCTAACGGTCTTCCAACTCGTGAAAAGCTGAACTCACCAACATCCCGCCAATCGGCGCAGAATGATGTCACCCCCTTTCCAAGCCCCTCACGGCATCCCGATAATAGAAAACCAAACTCATCAACAAAAGCGGCGTTAAGGTATAAACTAATGACTTTCCAACTCGCGGAAAGCATAACTCACCAACATCCCGCCAATTGGCACAGGATGACATTACGTCCTTTCAGGCCCCTCACAATCTTCCGAACTACGGAGAACTGGGATCTCCAACAACTCAACATTGAGACCAAGCAAGCATGTTCTCATACTCTGGGAACAACTATTCCGGACTTGATCTTCGGGTCCTTCTTCGGAATGGTCACCGAACCTGGCAATTCCAATATTGGGCGATCCTCACTGTCCAAAGACGGATAATAATTTCCAATATCATGACTTAACATTCAAATTTAAATCTATTCCTTATCTTAGTTAAACAAAGATAAGATAAGATAATTACCACAATCTATATAAAAGGGAGGCAGAGGTCCCTTATGTACTCACTCATTTCTCACACACACCCCTTTTAGATTCATTCTGATTTGAGTATCGAAATGTCTTTGTAGATACTACCGCATCGCTTCAGAGTTCAGATCGTGCCAATATCAAGATCCGCAAATTTCTAATCTCTTACTCAACTCAACCCATATGGATAACCTCTTGTACATATTAATAGTATAAATAATTCTTTAGAAAATTTGATATAATAATATGATTATGTAAAATGTTTTGTAACGTTAATATATTAAAAATAAACTCTAAATAAGAATATGAAAATTTCTTTCTCTTTAATGTTTTTTAAGGTATTTAGGCGTGAGACTCTTACACATTTAAAAATTAATGATTAATCTCTAATTTTGTATTGATGACGATAAGAAATGGTCAAAATAGTTTTTCAAAAGTAATTATGTTTGTAGTTTATCTAAACATTTTTCTGTTTTAAAAAATATATATTTAAGATAAAAAATGGGTTTAAAAATATTAAGATCGCTCAATATTTGTTTAAAAATTAGAAAGATAAACACTAATTTGCAAGCAGTGTATTATAACAAGGATAGTTCTCTTAACTGAGATTCAAACCACTATTTCATTACATGTAATAAACAATCCTGTAAAAGAAGACAAATCATCAATAGATAACAATGATACATCATTGATTTGTAAACTTAAAAAAAATAAAAAAAAACAATATTTATATGTATGATGAATAACCATTCCAGACCATAAAATTAACCACTAATGGTCTGTGTCTGTGTACATAGACTCACAAAAAGAAATGCCAGTGTTGCTGACTTGAAAATTGTGGAAAATGGAATTCCATATTTGCCCCTTCTAAATATCCCTCTCAAAAATGGCCAATAGCAAAGAATCAAATACAAACTACATAACATGTCGCATACTGATCCATACCCATTATTCTTATTATTATTCCCACTCCTTGATCCCACTAATCCAATAATTTTGATGACCATTGCTGCCAATTGCATTAGCAAAATAGTAGTTCCTGGAACAAAAACTGAGGATTCATCAAATGTGAAGGTACCAGCATCATCATTAATGTTATTATCTAAGCAATCTTCACCATCATCACTAGAGAAATTTTGATCTTTCCTTGTAATGTCAAAGACAGTGTTGGATATTCTTAGAAGCTTAAGAATCAGGGCAAGAAATCCACTGAACCTAGCATTCATGATGTATATTCTTGACATTCTTTGATTGTTCCACCACTCTTGGATTGATAGCTTTGTTGCCAAGTACTCTAATATTGTATGTAGCATATAAATTACAACAAGAGTAATAGGAATTGATAGGGCTGGTCCCTGGATAGAAAAGAACACACATAAAAATTTCATTTATGCAACAATAATAAATTAATAATGCATTAGTGTAAATGGACAAATATTAAATAAAATGTTTTTTTTTCGCTCTAAAAGATTTTAGTAGTCTTCTGTGGCATCCCAATGTTAAATTCTATTACTTTTGTATTAGTATCAAAAAGATGTTCTAGAGACTAATGCTAGAAAATGAAACTTTTCTTCTTTTTTTTTTTTTTGAATTAAACTTCAAGTTTGTTAAGATTTTATGTTTGTTAGCATATTGATTGATTGTTAAGGTGTCTAGAGAAAAGTATAATAATTTTTTTGTAATTGAATACTAGTATTGTTATGAATTTATTATAGAATTTGGATCTTTTAAAATGAGAATTTCATTTTAAAATATAAGGTTAAGTAAAATAATTTTACTATTTCATCAAAGGAATTAAGAATGAAAATTTTTTCCATTTTATACGTTCTAAAACTGGAAATAATTATTTGTAATTGGAATGTAAAGTAAAAATATCATCTAAAATGAAAATTCTGGTGTAAATAATTCTTTTTTAAAGTTATAAGAGTCTTCACTTAATATAGAATAACTAACTGATAAAAAGAAGACATAAGACATTAAGACTGCATTTGTTTATGGGGACAGGACATTGAGATAGGGACACAGAGACATAAAATTATATTTGACAGATGAAATATGGACAGAAATATTGTGTTTATCCTGTTAGAAATGACACAAAAACACTAAAAAAGAATACAACTTCTTTTTTATTTTTTCTTTCATTATTTTTCTTAATTTTTTATTATTATATTTTTCTTCTCAAATGTTTTGAATGAAAAAAATGAGAATAAATTAGATTTTTATAATTTATCCTAATTTATCACTAAACAGAATACAAGAATATAAAATTTTGTATCTCTATTCATTATGTCTTATTTTTAGTATCTTATCTTATGGCGACAGTCTAAAAAAATAATTATTTTTTTGGACTTGCCGAAGAAATCATTAAATGAATGAATGTAGCCTGTTTTTTATTTTTTTTTGGTCAGCAATGTAGCTTTTTAGGTTTTGGTAAACAAGAGGTGACTAGGCCCCAAAGAAAAACAAAACTGAGTTACACATGTAGCTTGTTAATTAATGCATACCTGAGGCATGAAGTTGGAGTTGGTGAGGATGCAATAGGTAAGGAGACAAACATAGGAGGCTTCAAAAATTGGTTGGAAGCCCCAATTCATAATCCACATATAAGCCAAGAATTGCCTAAAATGTAATTTGCCAAAAATGGTGCAAACAAGTGGACTATACTTCTTATTAAAGAAGATCTCAATCATTCCAGTGGCCCATCTTTTCTGTTGGCCCATTGATGTTGGAAGCCCAATTGGTGCACAGCCTGTGAATGCAATTGGCTCTGGTGTGCAGAATTCAGATCTCCAACCCTTTTTATGGATTGACAGTCCAGTTAGAACATCTTCTGTTATTGATCCATATTTCCAACCAATCTGAAAAAGTTTTAAGGTTTTTGAAAATCAGAGCAATTACTAAATTGATAGAACTAAATCTTTAAAGGTTTGGTTCAACTGAAATTGAATTAGATTAAATTAGATATAATAAAATAATACATATTAAAAATAAATATTTTTTTAAATTGGTTTTCAATAATAATTGGACTAATTTACTAGTTTTTGAGTAATTTTAGTTGATTCTTTGCAATTAATTTTTTTTCCTAAGACAGATGGATCTAATAACTAGTTTCTATTGAACCAATTGGAGAGAAAAAAAAAATAACAATACTTTCTGGGTATTGGTGCCCATCTATCCACGTTATTTTGCAATAGAAAGTCTTTTTTCCCCAAAGAAATCACTTCTACCATAATATGATTCATACAGCATATCCTAAATTGTAAAAGCAATCATTTGTTCTTAGTTGTTAGTTGATGTCATTTTTTTAAAAAAAAAAGTTGTTTATATAGAAGTGACAAGGAAAAAGTATTGCAAAGTTGTTGAATTCGAAGAAGATTAAAACTAATAAAAAAAAGATAAAAATCATAAAATAAACTAATAAATTATTTTAGCTTTAAAATTACGTCAATGTCTTATTTTAATTTTGTTATAAAAATATCTTAAATGATATTATGTAAATTAAATCAATTAGATTCGATTTATAATCTTTCAATGTAAATCGAATTAATTGAATTCAATTTAGCATGTATATGGTATAACTAATACAATATACATATATAAATCGAATTTAGAATAACACATATATAGTAAATTGAATGAGCTTGATTCTATTTACTATTTGTAACAAATTATTTATATTTACTACTTTTAAGTATATTAATTTTAAAATATAAATGTCATTAAAAAATATCTTCCATTTAAATTCAAATAAAATATAAAAAAAATAAAACGAATAAAATTTATGCTTTGATGATTGTATGCTATAAAAAATCTAAGTTTAAGTTAGGCATAAATTTTATACTTAATTTTACAAATTAAATAATAATTTAATCAGTATAGTATTTTAATTATTGTTCAAATTGCATATTGTTATTTCTGACTCTATAAAAATTCAAATGTTAACTCTTATGCCACTTTAAAGAATTATATTTTATATTAATTTTTTTAACATCAAAAGTTTCGGTAATAATTTTTTAGATACTAATAAGTTAAAAGATAATTTTTAATGAATATTTAGAAATCGTTTATTGTTCCGTTTTAAATTCAAAAGTTTATAAAAATGTAGATTTTTTTGAACTAAAATACAAAAATTGAATTTCTATTCTTTATTCGTTTTGATTTTTTTTATATTTTATTTGAATCTAAATGAAAATATTTTTTTATTGACATTTATATTTTAAAATTAATATAGAATAAATAAACAATAATCTGCTATAAGTAGTAAATCGAATCAAATTGATTCAATTTACTACTGAACAACACATGTATTAAATTGAATTAAGTTAATTCGATTTACTATTGAACAATATATATATTAAGTCGAATCGGCTAGATTCGATTTAATATTAATATAACATATTATAAATCAAATCTATATATGTTATATTAGTAATAAATTAAATCTAATTATTTTTATTTACATTAAAAGAGTATAAATTGAATCTAATTGATTTGATTTACATAAAAAAAATTGAAGACGTTTTCGTAACAAAAATTAAAATAAAACATTGATATAATTTAAGACTAAAATAGTTTATTAGGATGTTTTACTCTTAAAAAAAATTACCAAAGTTCCGACGAAGTTCAAATGCATATATGTAATTTCCTTTTCAAACAAAGAGTTTAACACTACAAGGTACAACAAATAAAAAAAAAACCAACAAAAAAAGTCAAAATTAGGGGTGTATATAGTCTTATCTAATTCGAAGATCTAACCCAATTCTGAATATTTTAGAGGTTAATTTGGTGTGATTTCATCGGGTTTAAATCGGAAAAAAGGTCTTAAAAAACAATTTGGTCATTATTTTGGGTCGGGTCCGGGTCAAAGCGCCCGGCTTCACCGATCCATGTACATCCTAAGAAAGCTAAAAAAGATATATATATGTTTTAAATTAATTTTAATATTATGTTATATTAATTTTAAACTTATTGAATTATCAAAAACTTTTAAGCTTATTGTTTCATTTTTAATCACATTTGTTGAATTAAAAATAGATCAAAGAAGCATTAAATTAGAATTTATGAACTTCAAGTTTAAATATAGATATCAACTTTTCGGTAACAAATTTTTTTTTATAAATAATTTTTTTATAAATTATTGTTATAATTTTAAAGACCCAATTTTTATCCGATTTTGACTCAGTATAATTGTGGTCCGAAAATATTTAAATTTTATCGGGTATAAAATTAAATTAGAATCTAAAAAATAAACTTAATATATATTTACAATCATATCTAAATTAGAACAAACTCAATTTTACTCGATTCATAAATACTCTTAGTCAAAATACATCTTCAACTTCTTGGTTATGTTGATCTTATCATTAGTAACTATTGGAATCAACACAACTCCACTCTTTCTATAGATATATAATTTAACATGTATTTTATATATGGAATTGATTTGCAGAACGTAAATATGAAACTACTAACCTGATCTCCCCAGCCAGTGGCATATTCATATCCACAGCTAGCAACTTGATTTGCTGACTCAAGTGATTTGGAAATATTGATATCATGATTAGGGGAATATGTTCTTCCTTCCAAAACATCAGCAGCTGATTTCACAAGCTCTTCTGAAGCACCAAATTCTTGTTTTAGCTTCTTCTCTGACATGTTTCCTGAAAATTAAGTTATTAGAAGCTAATTAAGGTGTTTAAAAAACAATAATCCCAGTGATATGAAAGGAAAAATCTTAACAATAATTGCGTTTATTAGTGCTCGAAAATAGTTGATTTGAAAGGAAAAATCTTAATTTCTATTTTGCAAATTGATAGAATTTTATTTTATTTAAATATGCGTCCTAATTTATTGCAATTACAATACATACTATTGCGGTAATAGCCGCAACTGCTTTATTACAGTAGTAGTATGGTTCACAATTTAGTTTTCTGTATAAATTATTAATATAACGAGTTTATAAATTTTTCTTAAAATAAAGTATATTTTTTATTTTGTGGTATTTGTAATGTTTTTAAAAAGTATTTCTAATGTTTAATATTTGTTTTAATATTTTTTATATTAAAATTATTCTTAAATGTTAACTCTATATAAGATATTAGAGATACAATTAAAAATATCAAAAAATAATTTTAACATAATTGAATATATTAGAAATATGTAAAAATAAAATTCTAGAATAAAAAAATTTAAAAAGAATAAAATAAAAAATTAATTATCATTAAATATATTTTTTATTTTATTATTTTACCAACTTCTGTTTAGAAGAATTTGGACCAAAATATATACAGTCTGAATGGCTAAATTTGATATTCTAAACAAATTTTACTTATTATTCCAAAATCAATTCTAGAAGATAATAATTGATGACTTTGATATGCTTCACGATTCACGTGTTGACCTAGAAGCAAGGCCATATCAACATCAATAGAAAGTGACAAAAGGACCTTTTTGGAACACCATAATTCCATAAATTAAATAACTTTTTCTGATCATTAATGAAACTAATAATTTTATAGTCACGATTTTAAGGAATGGTAACCATAGAGAATATAGTCACAGCCAAAATTATGACCATAAATTGTCCTATAGTCACGGTTAAAAATCGTGGCCTAAAATATTAAAAATTAAAAATTATAACCGTGACCATAAAAATCGTGACCACAGGTAAAAAAACTGTGACTATAAGCTTTTGGTCACGATTAGAGGTGGCAAACAGGCCTAAATCCGCCGGGCCGACCGGCGTAGCCCGTAAAAAAAACAGGCTGGACTGGAAAATTGAGACCACCAAATAGTAAAATCTCGCCTAATCCGCACCGCTTAAACTGCGGGCTTTGGCGGGGCGGGGCGGACTTCCCCGCTAAGTTTAGTATTTTTTTGGCAAGGGGTATTTTTACAATTTTTTTTGCCAAAACCCAACTTCCCCTAACCCAACTTACAAGAGAATGAAGATGAAAATTGAGTGTTTTGGATTATGTTTATTTTGTTTAAGAGACAATATTTATAATTATGTTTTGGATTATGTTTATTTTGCTTTGGGAACAATATTTATAATTACAAAGACTTTAATGTTTGTGAATATAAAAATTATAATTTATTTATATTTTTAGAGATTATAATAGTTAAAAGTAAAAAACAGAAGACATTTTTTTATACCTTTATATATATACTTTTATAGTTAAAAATATAAAAAAAAGAGAGAATATTCTAGCGGGGCGGGGCGGGGCGGGACGGGGCGGACTTCTCCACTTGCCACCCCTAACCACGATGGAATAGGCCACGGTAAAAAACTGTGACCATAGATCTAAAATCGTAACGATAGATCTATGGTCACCTTTTTCACTAGCTATGGTCACAGTAACACAGTTTAGACATTTTTTTGTAGTTTATTTTTTATTTAAATTATTTTTTTATAGTAATTTTTAAATATTTAAAATTTTTTAACTTTTATACTTTTAAATTTAAAAATAATTATTTAACATATTTTAGCAATTAGAATATCTTTTAGGAATAAACACCAATTAGCGATAAGTGAGTACCTTTTTCTGCTTCATCTGGCGAAAGACCATAGATAACTTTTCTTCTATGGAAGCAGTTTGTTCCTCCATAAAAAGGTCCTTGAAGCCCTGCTAATCCACTTGCCACGTACTGCACCATTTAAATGCATGGAAGGGAAAAATTTAATGATTATAAAAGTACTTAATTATATTATATTAGTTATTACACTCACCTTAAAGAGAACCACCATTTGATTTCCAAGAGGATCATTCTTCAATTTACCATAAAATTGTTGGGGACACTGAACAAATGCAACTTCTTTTTGCCCCTTAGGATCAAGCAAAACACACATCGCATGTAATGCAATCTTTGCATTGTTTACAAACATGTCACAGTCCACGTTCAGAATAATAGGAGCATTTGTCATCAAACCGGACACTTTTGTCTGAAAAATTAAAACAATTAAGAAGCACTTTAATATACTGTATCTCTTAATTAAAATAATTAACTAAGTTCCAAAGCTGAAGATGGAAATGAAATGAAACAATGCTAATTACCAAAGCATTCATGGCACCCGCTTTGTAATGATGTGGATGCTTTGGCTTTTTCTCTCTTGATATGTAGATCAAATGTGGCAACCCTTCTGAATGCTTTTCCTTATTCTCCCATATGATCTTGTATATTCATATTGTAACTAACAATGTTAATTTTATTATTTTAACACATTACAAGAAAAATAGATTAATACTACCATTCTCAATGAACTTTTAAGATAATGATGAATTATATTTACCTTTGTTTTTCTAAAAAAATTGCAAATTAATCCCTGATAATCAAATTCTTATAATTTATCATTAATTTTGTTCTAAAATATAACTATTGAAGAGTTATGTTGTCTCAAGTTGAGTTGAAATAATTCGAGACGTGGTTCAAATTCATCTAGAAAATACACGGTGCCAACATTATTATTTGTTTAGTTTTAAAACTATTAGCTAGTTCATCATACACACACTTACGTACATATATACGAGTTAACATAATAAGTTATAATTAAATTAAAGTTAAGTTGAGTTAACATGATATATCGAATACTAACTCTAACTAAAAAATAGACTGATAGGCATTTTGTGTGTAAAATTGACTTTTATACGAAATTACTCAATAGTTTTACTTAAGTAGTCCGGTATAAGAAAATTTCTTTTTTCATATAATATATTATATGAATTTAATTTTATATAAAATAATTTTGTATATATTTTCTGTTAGAAACCAGAATTAATAGGAACAAAATAACACAATTATAATTTATGGACGAGAAAGATGAAACTAAATAAGAATATAGACAATAGTAAAAATAATATGACAATGCAAAGAAATTACATATATATGAGATTTTACTATTTTTTTTCTCTAAGTTTCACTCACTAATTTTATGCAAAAATATGATATACATTAGTAAATGCCTTAATCTTTATATATAATATTTTGTGGAGGTGCATTTAATTTAGTTTATAAGTTGATTAAATTGTGCACAAATTGCACAAGTGTGTAACAGAGTCTTTATTTTTCACGTTTATCTTTATCAAGTTGTAATATCAACTTATATAACAACTCATTCTTCGACTAAGTCAAAGATTGCAACTAAGCTAATTTATCTTTAAGTTACAAATTTTGATTAGAAGTTTGACTATGCAAGTTAAACAATTTACAAGTAGTTTTATGAATCTCCTAACTTGATAAGAATCGTTTGCATCATACTTGATTTTAAGACAAAGTTTAAGTTTTATATTGTTCTTTAATTTTCTTAAAATTTTATTATGCTTCACTTGTATCACTTGTGATATCTAATCATTTTTATTAGTTTCAAACTAAAAGAAGAATTTTATTTTTTTTTTCACATTCTCAATTAAATAATATCATATTATAATAAAAAAATTGTATTTAATATTAACTGACATAAATAATCCTCTAAATAAATAAATATAATTAACACTTTATTTGGATGTAGAAAAAAAATAAAAAAATAAAAAAGTAGAGTTATTTGTATTATATTTAGATGAATAGAAAATAGATGAAGAAAATAGAAAATTTTTTTTTTGTTTGGATGAAAAAAAGTGAAAAAAAATCATAATAATATACAATTACATTAATATTCTTATCATAAAATAAAATATAAATATTTTTATTTATTCATGTTTGATTATATTTTATAAATATTATAAAATATTATAATTTTATATATTTGATTTAAATTATTTATTTAATATATATAATATTTAAATATAAATTTTTATTATAATAATATATTAAAGTTAATTTATATTAATAATTATTAATAATAATATAATTAAAAATAATATTAAAAATATAAAAAATATATTTTTTTTATTTTTTTACTTGTAATGAAAAGAAATTTTTTTTTAATGAGATTCACATAATTTTTTTTTTTATTTTTTGATAATTAAACAAAAAATATTATTTTTTATTTATTTTTTTCTACTTATTTTTTCTCCAATTAAATGTAGAATAAATATTGTACAATACAAAATATTTTATACTGTGAATACATCAAAATTAGTCGATATGACATACTGTATAAAACTTTCTATTTTGGTGGATAATTGAGATATACACGCACCTTGATTATGGTGGGATGATTATCCCTTTGGGTGTTTAAGAAAACTGCAAAATCTCCATCAAGTCGGCAAGATGGAATTGATGTTCGGCAAGCTTCTTCTATTCTGCGGCTAAGATTATCATACATGTCCTGACAAAACACAACACATTATTATTTGTCTGCGGTCAGAATGGTCAGATAAGTGATAAATCTGACCCTCTGCACATATAAACATAAATCGCATGTGTTACCATGGTCTACAAGACTTCAACACATGTACATACGGTTACACATGTTCTACAACACATGCACATACGCCTAATCTTGTTTCCTACTTTTGTCCTTATATGTGGCCACCATTGACATACCCAAAATTTTTTATAATAAGAGTAAAAATATACTAAAATAAATTTTATTAAATATTAATATATTTATAATTTAAAAACACACAAAATATTTATAATTTAAAACTAAAATTATATATATACATTAGATAAAAAGAATAAAATACTTAAATAAATTAAGGAGCCACAAATATTATTTAATAACCCTAAAATAAAAAACGTTACGTAAATATTTCTATATATATTTATATAATTGAATTGATTTAATTCGAATTATACATTCTGGCACTAAATCGAATCAATTTGAATCAAATTAGTAAGATTATTGATAAATCTAAGTTATTTGATTCAAATTACCAATGGTTGATATTCGAAATATAGTCTATGAGTAGTAAATCGAATCTAATATTGAACAACGCATATATAGTAAATTGAATTAGCTTAATTCGATTTAGTACTGATACAGATTATGTTTTAAAGTTAATATTTAATAGTAGTAAATGTCAATAATCTGTATTAGTACTAAATCGAATTAAGCTGATTCGATTTATTATATATGGGTTGTTTAATAATAAATCGAATCAACTAGATTTGATTTATATATATGCTGTATTAATAGTAAATCGAATCTATATATTTATTCGATTTACTACTCATGGGCTATATTTCGAATATCAATCATTGGTAATTCGAATCAAATAACTTTGATTTACTAATAACCCTACTAATTCGACTCAAACTGATTTGCTTTAGTACCAGAACGTACAATTTGAATTAAATCAATTCATTTACATAGATATATGCATGGAGACATCTACATAACGTTTTTCATTTTGGAACTATTGAATAATATTGGTGGCTTCTTGATTTATTTAGGTGTTTTATCCCAAAAATTAATAATTTTATTTATAATAATTATGTATAAAAATTAAGGTGAATGTTATGATACTTAAAAAGTAGTGCTTATTAAAAAAGTTAAAAATTAATATTTAATTTAAAAGATATAAAAATAAATAATTTTTAAAAAATTAAAACTTATTACAAAAAATAAATTAGACAAAATTTAGACACCAACTCATAAGTACCATAGAATTGGCCAAAAATTAAAATAAGGAATACGAATAAAAATTTAATTAAAAAGTTTAATTAATTGCAGATAATATCAGTTAATTTTTTAAATTATTTTATTTATTTTAAATTTTAAATTTTATTTTTCTAAAAAATTAAAATTTCTATAATTAAAAAAGAAAAATTAATTAATATTGAATAACTAAAAGCCAATTTTTTATTATTTAATAGATAGATAATATTTTTTTTCTTATTTCAACCAAATTATTTAATAGTTTATAATTTTATTTTCATATAAAAATATTTTTATATATAGAAGTATTATATATATTCCAAAATTTAATTCATGCATGGGATGAAAATTATTTACACTGAATTAGAGTTTTAATTAAAAAATTCAATTTTTTTCAATATTCTAAAATTATTTTTTTAATTTTAAATTTTAAATCTTAAATAATAAATTTTTAACACTAAATATTAATTCTAATTTAAATTTCTGAAAAATAAAAGATAAAAAAATAATTTTACAATAAAAATTTGAGTAACTAACTATATTTGGTGTGAGCATAATATACCTTCATCCTTAGGCATTCTTGTTTGAATTGTTGTGTTGATAAGTCATGATCATAAGAAGCCACATGAGAGAAGTATTTAAATGGAGCTCTAACTTGGACATTAAATTTCTTACAGAAAGGAACCCAGTGTTTGGCAAATTTAGAAGCTTCTTGAAGAGCGTAGAAGGTGAGAGGGGAACACGCATCATCTGAAACATAACATGCTAGCTTGTCACTTGGGTATTCCATTGCCAACAATGACAAAACTGTGTTCACTGTCATTATCGGCGGTTCTAGCACCGGATCTGCTGTTGTCACAAACAAATCAACCGCCGGAAGCTCTTGCAATTGCAACCTACAATATTTATCATTTTAATTAACTTAATTTTATATTTAATAAATAAAATGGTAATTTATTGGGTAATTAGTGTCTAAATAATTTAATTCATTAGTAATAATAATAGAATTTAATTAAAGAATATCCTAAGAAATATTAATTAAGAGATAAAAATCATTTTTTCACTTCATTAAAAAATTTCTTTAAAATATATGTTAGGAAGACTCGTATGTATATATATTATCGAGAAATTTTAAATTAAGCATTTTGATTTTTAATAAAATTTTGGGTAAAACACTAAACTAATTTTGTTTTGGTCTTTAAGGTTTAAAGTATCCTATTTGAATTTAAAAAGTTTCATTTAGTTTCAATAATGTAATCCTAAAATTAAATAATTAACGAAATATCCTACATAACAGCAGTACAAGAATAAAGTCGATAATCTGAAAAATAAGTACAAATTTCAAAGACACAAAATCAACCGTGAATGTATCAATACATTTATTTATTATTCTCCTTAGTTATATAAAAATATTTTATTTAAATTGTAAGAAAAATAATAAATAAATATATTAATACATCTATCCGCAGTTGATTTTGTGTCTTGGAGCTTGTACTTATTCTCTATATTATCGATTTTATTCTTGTACTACTATCATGTAAGATATTTCATTAATTATTTAACTTTGACCTCACACTAGGACTATATTGAAACTAAATAAAACTTTTTTAGATTTAAATATGACACTTTAAACTTTGAGGATCACAATCACGTCTAACGTACTTTACCTTAAAATTTTATTCACTAAATTTTTAAAAAATTTTATCGAATAAATTGGTCCTTTTGTCAGTTTTAATTAAATTTTTGTTATAAAATAATTAAATCTAGAAAAAACTACTCAAATTAGTCTTTATTTAAAGTAAAAAAAAATTAATTTATTTGATAAAAATAATTTTTTAGAAGATTTATAATGAATAAAAATTTATTAAGATCCAAAGTCGGATTTAAAATTCTTTAAATACTAAACATTTTGTTCTATATTAATAAATCTATAAAATGGTAGAAGCTCTTGCACAGCTAGATGGAACCGAGGGAAAAAGATGGCTCGGTTCATCTAATTCCATAGATGAAGTGTACGTATCTGATCGAGTTCGGTTCAAATCAATATATGAAACATATATAATAATTTTATTTTATTAATAGAAAGAAGAAAGAGTAAAAACCAAACACATACACATGCACTATCAACAAGCATGCAAGCAACCAACAATACAATACAGTGCAACATAACTTTATTATTAATAAATGAGTGATAGTAATAGAGTAATGTTATACGGTAACTACTCACGCACAAAGAGTTATTTTCGTATAAAGATAATAAACGAAAATTCTTAAATAATAATTTAATTAAATATATTAAATTATTTAATAATTTTTAGTTATTATTATGTTAGATGTACAGTCAAATTAGCTAATAAAATTAATTATTAATATACAATATATATTAAAATATAAAATATGCACAATAATAAATTAAATTTTAAATATTTATATATAAATACATAATAATTAATTTTAATATGCAGAAAGATTTTGTTGTCTCATCTATTGTATGTCTGAGGATAAAAACAATTTTAATTTGTAGTATCTCATATTATATATACCACCTTTGTGTATACAAATCTTGTATATCTTCCGTTTTTAATATTCAAAATTATTAATAAAAAGTAAAACGAGATATAAAATTTGTCTTTGATACCATTAAAAGATGTATAAAATTTAGTAATGATCGATGCATAATAGTATTGAAAACAACCATATATATATAGAGCTACTGTTTTAACTAGATATATAGAAGTAAAACCTTTGCAAGAGGCGTTCTGGATATGTTTTAATAGTAGCAGGATTCCACTGTGTGGTGATGGTGAAAATCCAACCTAAGGTAAACCATGATTCGCATATCAAAACAACAAGCCAATGGAAACGGTAGTTGTTGACCAAAGAGATAACTCGGTCGCCAAGTAGAAGTAGTAGCAGGATTAAGATCAAGACATCTATTACTCTTTTGAAATTGTATTTGAACCTATGTTTTTCATAGAAGGGAAGAGATGTTTGGTTTGCCATTGATTCAACCTAATAAGGTGATGAGAGAAAAACTTATGTTTCTATTGATAGAGTGCTATATAATATAGCTGAATTGCTTAGTTTAAAAGGGCTATGATATATATATGCCTTATTTTATAGGAGAAAAATGAGTGGTATACGCCTCTAGGAATTAGCTTATCAAACAAATAATATAGTACAAAACATAACTTTTAATTAATAAAATTTACTGTTCATTTTAAAAATTTTAAGAGTAGAAGTTTTTGGAGAAATCTTCATAATTGAAAAATATATTTAATTTGTATTTTAAGAATATTCATAATTATATATATTGGTTTTATAATTTTTTAATTATAACTAATTTTTCATATTTAGATTTATTGTTAATTTATTATATTTTATTTGAATTTAGATTAAATTTTCATAAATGAATCTATTCTGCATATATAATAAAAAGACAAATATTATGAGAAAAATATAAATTTTAAATATACAAAAAATTAAGTGATTAAAGGGCAAGTTATTAATTAAATTTTTTGGATATCAAAATTATTAGAATATAATTTTTTAATATTGTAGACGTATTT
Organism: Arachis hypogaea; assembly: GCF_003086295.3. Classification (NCBI taxonomy): domain Eukaryota; kingdom Viridiplantae; phylum Streptophyta; class Magnoliopsida; order Fabales; family Fabaceae; genus Arachis; species Arachis hypogaea. The sequence continues at coordinate 13,143,509 of NC_092038.1, forward strand.
ACAACATTTACATATTTATAGAAATCATTACAGAGTGTAATTGTGTAAAATACATATGCAATATTAAAAATTATATTTTAATAATTTTGATATCTAAACAATTTAATTAAGTAACTTGTCCTGATTATAATAGTGATTATTTTTAATATATATTAAAATTTTTTAATAAATTTAAAAAATATGTAAGAAAATAAATATTTTTCTTACCAAAAAAATAAATTAAAGCAATATAACATTCCCCTTTCTCATCTAGAGATTAATAAGTGTAGTATATGTTTACTATATGTTGTTTTTTGAGTTTCAAAAATTATAACAAAATTAAATTTTGACTATCTAGTATGCTTTATTTTATATATATTATTTTTTTAAAGGAGTTGAATAATTATTGAAAGTTCTAATTTATCATTTTAATTATTTTTATATTATTTAATGAGTACAAATTTAAATATATATTATTTTTTAAAAAACATTATAAAAAGAAAAAAAAACCTTTTTATTTAGAAATTAAAAGAATAATAAAAAAATTAAAAATTTTCAATCATTATTCAGAAGGAGTTAACCCACATATTGTAACCAAATCGCTAGGTGTGGCTTAAGTTGGCGGCTCAATTGCAAAACTCCTCTCAAGATAATTTCTACAAAATCAATTGTGATGCTAATTTATCGTTTGATAGGAGTATATATTTGGTTTCGGATGCATTATTAAAAATTCTGATGGGGATTGAGTTTTGAATTGTTTGGAATCTATTCCACTTTAAAATGTCTTTATTTTTTTTGAAAATCTGTATTATCTCAATAAATATAAAGATTATGATCTTGTCAAGTACTGGAAGTGAGTCAAGCCAGCTCATGAGCTATGCCAGCTCGAGCTCGACTCGTTAACAGTTCGATAAGCTAAGCTCGTGAGCTGGTAAGCCAAGGTTGAGTTTGGAATTGAGCTCATAAATTAAATGAATCGAGCTTGAGTTTGGATAAGGTCAGCTCATTAGCTCGTGAGGTGGCTCGATTATATATATATTATAACAATCTTAATTATTTAATATTTATATTTATTTTTTATATATAATTTTAATATAGGACATAAATAAAAAAGTTATAATTTATTGATAGATAAATAATATATAAAATTGATCTTTTCAAATATTTTTTAAAATATATAAATTATAATTTATTGATATAGAATTATAAATTATGTATTTATGTTTCTCTTATTTGAGCCAGCTCGTGAGTTTTTGGTGAGTCGAGTTTGAGTTTAAGAAATCAGCTCGATTGTTAATGAGTCGAGTCGAGTCGAGGCATGAGTCAAACTCAATTTTCGTGAGCCGAATTGAGCTTGAACTTGACTCGACTCACTTCCAGTCCTACTTGTCACTAAAATTTATCATCCTTGAGAATAAGATATTTAACTCAGTGCTAAAACCAATACTAATAATCATGTGATATGATTCACTCCAGTAGATAATCTTCAACAAATTGTCTATTCGAATAGGAAGAGAGTTACTTAAGCGTGTATTTTTCTTTTTTCTTAGGATTTTTGAAAAGAAAAAAACCTAGGTGTGGTTTATAATAATAGCAAATGATATTAATATTTTTTAATACAATCTCTCATGCGGAAACAAAGCTAGCATACCACAAAAATCCAATGCCATTAAGTGGATTGGGACCGTAACAGGGACCGGCGATTTTAATTTAGATTGGGGACCTTATATGTGGAGATAATTAACGAATCACATGAATATTAGAGTCGTGAATAAAAGAAAGAAAAATGAGCTTAATTACGTAAACAAACAGGAGATTAGATTCGGAGATGGAGAAGTCGCCGTCTAAAGTGACACTTCGTTGTTAGCTGCCGTTACTGTATTTCCGTGCTCAATTATTGGCCTCCAACCTGTATATATATATATATACACAATCATATTTCGAATTAAACGAAAAATATAGACATTGACATTTTAGTCGAATTGAATTTGGTTAATTTTATGCTTTTATTATGTTATATGATGAATCATAGAAACCACATGCAGCATTTCTATGATCAAGATGACCTGCAGAGTTATGCCGTGAAAGAATACAGTGATAATTATATTTGTGAATTTTTTATTTTTTGGTACTGTGACATTAAAATGGTATTCGAGTGTACAAGTATTTTATATTAATAAAAATTATATTTAAAAAGTATATAATATATAGTTTAATCTGTTAATTATATTAATTTTAAGATGACCTACAAAGTAATGACGGAGTTTGAAATTTTTTTTAAGAAACCATAAATTTAACATAAAATTATATAATAATAATTATATTAAAATAAAATTTATAAATATAATTATTTTTTAAATTTGTTATTAATAAGATAATAAATAAATAATTTTATGAATAAAAAAGATAAAATAGTTTATAATGGTACTTTTTAAGTCTTGAGTGACTTAAAATCTTCAATAATTGAATCAGAACTAAATTTTTAACAATTTTTTTTAATGTAAATAACTAAACTATCCGTCAGAAAATCGTCTTCCATCTTGTTTCTTAGCTTTGTCTTCTTGTTTCTTAACTTTGTCTTCATTATTTTTATTGTTGAAAATGATCGCTCTGTAATAGCTGTAGAAACTAGAAGAGTTAATATCAGACAAATCAATCTATCAATCAAGTAATACACTTTCGACTTTTTTGTTTCTACTAAATATCTAGACAATTCATAAATAATTGATAAATTCTTCATTTCTGAATGTTAACGAGCATCAAGAATAAAATGTTAAAGTTGAAAAAACAAATTAATCTTCTCTTGCTTACTAAAGTCTTCGGGATAGAAATCTTAGCAATGTATGTTAAAATTTTTGTAAGCATCATTAGGCATGAGATCAGAGCTCAAATTTAGTAGATCCATTACTTGATCATTGAATCTACTATTCAACTCTTGTAATTGCTTATCAATTGTGACTAAAAATTCTCCACTCTAAAATAATGTTCAATTGTAATATGATCTTTTGGTGATACGAGCATCCCTGCCTTGCTACATAAGAAGCAATTAAATCAGGAATTAAAATATCATGTTGCTCAAAAAATAATTTCACATTTTTTAATAATTTCTCCCATTTATCATCTCTCATATATTTGGATAAGTGTTTTTGTAGAATGAACTAATTGTACAATATTAACTATATCTTGAGACTGCTTTTGTAAAGTTTAACAAAGAACATTAATTCTTCTCATAATATCTTTCATCAAATGCAAGATCAATACAAACTCAAGTGAGGTCAGGGTATTGTAAGCACTATCTACATCATCACATTGAGAATAAGTTGATCCATAAACAATAATCTTTTGTAAAACAGTCAACGTTGCACAATACATATTTATCAAACTGCAAACAGAAGAGAAATGAGAACTCCATCAAGTATTAACTGCTTATTTCAAAGTACCAATTTGATTTGTCCCTTTACTAGTTTCAAGTTCGTCAATCTTTAATAAATGGGCAATTTTATCTTACTTGATATCATGTAACTCATCATGTCGCTTACTAGAAGAACAAATGATGTTGACGGTGAAAGTCAATTTAATAAAAAAAAACTTATGCACAGGAATAAGCAGTACCTAATGCAAGTTATTATAATCGATGAGCAAAACAGTGAATATAATAAGTATAAGGACAATCTTTAAGAATAATGTTTGTAATCCATTCCATTCACCTCTCATGTTGCTAGTATCATCATATCCTTGACCACGAATATTAGAGACATCAAGACCATGTCAAGAAAGAATGTCACACAATTCATGTTTCAGAGTTAATGATGTAGTATTTTTAACATATACAAGATCAAAAAAACGCTCTTGAATAAAACCACATATATCAACAAATCTCAAAACAAGTGTCATTTGTTCTCTTTTGGATTCATTATGAGCTTCATCTATTTACTATAATGCAAAATTTAGAATCCCCAATTTCTTTACAATTATGCTTTTTCGCCTTGTTTGAGAGAATATACAAGAATTCGTTTTGAATTTGATGTGTAGTATACATAGCATTATATGGAGCATTTTTTAACAAAGTTCACTACAAGAAAAACACCCATTCAGGTACACTTGAAAAGTGTAGCCAAAAGTGAAAAAAATTATGCCTTAGACTACAGCTATGCTTTATGGGTTACAGCTACACTTTTTGGGGTGATTCCTATTCAGTCGTTGCCTATTCTCAAAGGCTACGCTTTTCTGCACCAAAGGCTACGCTTTTAGCGTTTGGAAATAGGGTGCGCTTTTCAAGTGATGCTGTCCAGGACCAAAAGTTACGTTTTTCAGCTTCCATTTTACCAGAATAGGCTACACTTTTTCTTACTACTGCATCACCTTTAAAGCGTAGCCACATTGTATACTATAACTACTTTATATAAGTGTAGCCTTAGGTCCCTCGTTTTTTTCTTTTAATTTTTTGTATATATATATACTAATAATTTTTGTACAACGTAATATTAACAATATGATTACATATAAAATTTTGCATTTTTAATTAAATGAGTTAAATATTATAAAATAAAAATAAATACACAATTATACAAAACTAAAAAATATTCTAGCAAAGCACACAGTAAATACATTCTAAAGATTTCGGGGTGGGAAGGAGGGAAAGAAAGCCTCAAAATGGCGCCGTCTGGGAGGGGTGGGTTTTTCTAAAAAAAAATTTGAAAAACTGTGACCATATGTTATTTTAAACCACTCCTAAAACCGTCATCGTATGTCATCTATGGTCATCCTTTTATAAAAATCGTGATTATAGACTTCTTTTAGGCCACTCTCAAAACTGTGATCATAGATAGCATTAAGTCACTCTCCAAAATCGTAACCATAGACCTTTTTATGTTATCCTTTCGTAAAATCGTGATCATAGATAGTTTTAGATCACCCAAAAAACCGTGACTATAGACCTCTTTAAGTCATCCTCTAAAATCGTGACTATAGACCCTTTTTTAAAAAATCATGACCATAGATTCTTTTAGGTCATCCCCCCAAAACCGTGACCATAGACACTTTTAGGTCACTCCCCAAAATCGTAACCATAGACCTTTTTAGGTCACATTTTTTTAAAAAATTGTGACCATAGACCTTTTTAGTCTAATCCTTTTTAAAAAAATTGTGATCATAGCCTTTTTTTTGTCACAGTAAAAAACCGTGATCATAGACCTTCTATGATCACGATTTTTTACCGTGATAAAAGAAATCGTGACCATAGACTCAAAATATTATAGTGTGCAAATAAAAAAAAGGCCTGAATTTCAACACATTTAAATCATGAGATTGAAAAAATAAATAAATCTATGTAATTTAAATCTTACACTACTAGTGATCAAGAGTCTAATTTTGTTATAGTTATAATTTAAGTAGTATAAATAAAAATATTAAAATAATGACCTAAAAAATCATATAATATTATGACTATCAATATAATATTCAGACCTAAATTATTTACCATGGATACATACAAGTTGTTATAACTTCACTATCGACTCATTTTCAATATTCTCATAATCTAGTAGAGACAATAAAGATGCTTTCATGATCTTGATAACACCAAAAACTATCTTTATATCTAAGTTCATAATTTCAAAATAGACACACAATCACAAAATATAAAGGAAAAAAATAAAAATCTTGCTGGTGCTTATGGAAACAAACAGTGCAAATTGTATTAATTGTTTTCTTATCAAACCAATATATTTTTCTGTAAAATTTACATAGTGTCACAAACGCTTTTTTAACTCATCCTTCATCATCTTTCTTTTAAAAATAGACAAAGAACAAACACACACAAACATTCATTCAAATTGTTCAATAACCACGGTCATCCAGAGAAATCACAAAACCAACATAACCAAAAGATTCGATATAAATTAAATGAGACCAGTAACATTAAAAACAAGACACTTTTAGAACATGGTTCTTATGCTTCTAGTTCATACACTTAATACTATGAATTATATGATCAAATAGCAGTTTCTTTACGTCCTATCACTTAAAGTTTGAAGCTCATAAACAATGGCAGAATTTTGTCAATATCAACAATCTACCAAAATTCAAATAAAAAATAATTACAGCATCACATTTTCACAATTGCAACAATTAAATTGGTTCCACATTTATGTTTTTATGCTCAAGCGACTGTGAATTTGTTTCCTATCTTATTTGCTCTTATTGAACAAAAAGGGAGATGATGCACAATTACAAATGACAAGCTGGTCTCATTGGTGCGCTCTCCACCAAAGGTCTAGTCCACTGTTATTAGAAGAAGCAATAGCTACTATAGAAGACAAGAATTTTACACCATCATAGTTCAATAGATTTAAACCCAACAAGTTAGTAGCTCAAAAGTGAGAATGTTTAATCTAACAACTAACACAGGAAAAAAGGAAAAGATAAACCGTTAGTTCTAATTCAATGTAATAGATATTTTAAAATCACAAAACAAGATCTACCAAATTGAAGCAAGGAGAATTAATAAAGCACATTTATTTTTTAAAATTTACCTATGAACATTATAACAACAACAACAACAAAGTTTAGTCCTACTAGGTGGGGTCGGTTACATGAATCAAACGATGTTATTGAGCTCAATTATGTATGATATTTACAGAGAGACCGTTTATATGTAGATCTTGTTTGACCACCTCATGGATGGTCTTTCTAGGTCTTTCTTTGTCTTTCACCCCTTATCCATCTTCCATCTTCCATATCATCCACCATCCTGACTGGGTGCTCTGTTGGTCTTTTTATTCTCACATATCCAAACTATTTGAGACGTGATTCTACCATCTTTTTCAAAATAGGTGCTACTCCAACTATCTCTCTTATATCTTCGTTTCTTATTCTACCCAATCACGTATGACCACTCATCCATCTCAACATCTTCATCTCTGCTACACTTAACTTATGTTCGTACTCCCCTTTAACCGCCCAACACTATGTACCATAAAGCATAGCCAGTCTGATAGCAGTGCAATAGAATTTACTTTTAAATTTTAAAGGCAGTTTTTTGTCACATATAAAACCAGTTGCACTCCACCATTTTGACCAACCTGCTTGTATCATATGATTTACATCATGCTCAATCTCTCCATTATCTTGTATGATGCACCCAAGATACTTAAAACCTTTAAATTTTTGTAGGATGTTTCCTCCAATCTTCACCTCTGTATTAGGGTTTTTCCTTCGGCGGCGAACTTACATTCCATATATTCCGTCTTGCTACGCCTTATGCATAAACCATACATTTCTAGAGCTTCTCTCTGTAAATCTAACTTCTTATTTAGGTATTCCCTTCACTCTTTCATAAGGAAGATATCATCGGCAAAAAGCATGCACCATGGCATAGGCTCTTGGATATGCTCTGTGAGTACTTCCAAGACTAATGTGAAAAGGTATAGACTTAAAGATGATCCCTGGTGTAATTCTATACCAATAGAAAATTCCTCTGTCACACCACCTTGAGTCTTCACACTAGTTGTAATCCCATCATACATGTCTTTAATTGCACGAATATATGTGTTCTTTATTCTTTTCCTTTCCAAAATCTTCCATAAGACCTCCCTTGGCACCCTATCATACAGTTTTTCCAAATCAATAAACACCATATGTAAATCCCTTTTATTACTGCCATACTTTTTCATCATCCTTCTTAACAGGTAATTTGCTTGAGTTGCGGATCTATCTGGCATAAAACTAAATTGGTTCTCTATTACTTGTGTCTCTTGTCTCAGCCTTCGATCTATCACCCTTTTTCATAACTTCATGGTATAACTCATGAGCTTGATCCATCTATAGTTTCTGCAACTTTGTATCTCCCTTTTATTGTTGTAAATAGGTACTAAGGTGTTCTTTCTCCACTCATCTAGCATCTTCTTTGAGCTTAAAATCTCATTAAAAAGTTTGGTTAACCAACTGATGTCTTTCTCTCAAGGCCCTTCCAAACTTCAATCGGAATATTATCGGGTCCTACTACCCTGCCATTTTTCATCCGCTTTAGAGTCTCTTTTACCTTGAAGTCTCGAATCCTTCAATAGTAGTCAAAGTTTTGATCTTCTTCCTTCGCGCATAACCGACCAAGGCTCAGAAGAGTCTTTTATCCTTCATTAAATAACTCATAGAAGTAGCTCTTCCACCTTTCATCGATCTTCTCCTCTTGAGCCAAAACCTATCCCTCTTTATCTTTTATGCACTTAACCTAATCCAAGTCTCTCATTCTTCTTTCACAACTCTTTGTAATTCTATATATACATTTTTCTCCTTTCTTCATGTCTAAAGACTGGTAGAGACTCTCATATGTTCTTGTTCTTACTTCATTACAGCCACTTTTGTCTTTTTCTTAGCCGCCTTATATTTTTCTCAATTATCTGTAGTGTGGCACAAAGACCACTCCTTAAAGAACTCCCTTTTTGCCTTTATCTTTTCTTGTACACTCACATTCCACCACCAGAATTTCTTATCTCTTGGTCCTATCCATCTAGATTCATCAAAGTTTTCTTTTACTATTCTTCTAATAACTTCTGCCATCTCCCTCCACATCTCCTATGCGCTTTCATCCCCATCCCACTTTGCTTCTTCTCCTACCCATCTTAAGAAGCTTCTTTATTCCTCCCCTTTCATCTGCCACCACCGCATTCTTGGGTTTTTCGTATGAGGTCTTTTTCTCAACTTTTGCTCAACACAAAAATCCATAACGAGCATCCTATGTTGTGTTGTTAAACTCTTGTTGAAAACATTGAGAGAGAAAGGGAGAGGGAGGAGACAATAGTAGTAGTGATAGAGAGAAGGATAGTTTGGAAATTTCATTAAATTTTTTAGGGTTTGGATAATTTTGCTTGCAAAAGTCATTTTTTATGGGTACAAATGGTAATTTTAGTCTTCTATGGGTAGATATGTCAGCGTTTTTAACTTTTATGGTAGATTACTCTATTGTATAATATGATTGTTGAGGATGAAAGAAACACTTATGCAAAAAATTTTGCTCAAGACTTAGGCCAATTTGAATAAACTTCTTAAATAAGTTCCTTTGAAAAAAGAGTTTAGAATATAAGGACTTTTATTGATAACAAATTATGAATAAGTTATTTTGTATTTGAATTTTTAGTTATAAAAGTACTTATTTTAAAGTTATAGCATTTGAATAAATGACTCAAAAAATACATTTTTTACACAATGAAAATAGATATTAAAATAACGATGATAACAAATACCTTTTAATATTGAATGTTGATTTTATATAACCTTATTACACTTGTTTTAAATTGTTTATACTAATAATTTAAACCAATCTCTTTCAAGAACTTTGTTTTTAAATTTACCTAACCAACTTTGTTAAAATGTATTTTAGGTCTATTTCGAGTCACTATATCTTCTTTACATATTTTCATGAATATAATAGTATTTTGTTCATTTCAATTAGCTTTAAATTTTCTTCCGGACTTGCCACTTTCATGAATTTGTTGAAGAAGAATATATAAAAAAAATTAAACAAATATTTCGTACATAAAGAGATACATAAAAAAGTAGAGAAATATTGCAAAATAAGAGAATGACCCTATTGAGAAAAAAATGGTGGAAGAGCAATACTTCTAGTAGAAGGAACATTGCATGAAATGGTGGAAGACTAGTACTTCTAGCAGAAGGAACATTGCATGAAATGGTGGAAGACTAGTACTTCTAGCAGATGAATATTGCATGAAAATATTGGTAGAGGACCAATATTTCTAGCAAAAATAGAAAACTATTTTTAGAAAGCCAAGAATGAAAGTAGCACAATGATCTCTTTTATTTTGAAGTCAAATTTTTTTTAATGGGCATGATAAAATAACTTATAAGAAGGAAGAAGTCATATTTTTTTTTTTACTTTTTCTAAAGCTTTTAATTAACTTATTTGGGAAGTTAAAAGCGTTTCTCAATAATGGTACCAAACACGCGTAATATAATTTTTTATAATCCAAAAGTAAAAAAAAAAAAAAACTAGCTTTTGCTACTTTTCAAACGGACTCTTAGAGTATGATAATGTCGAAAATGAGTTATCATAACCTCAACTGGGAGAGGAAGATTTTGCACAATACTACTCCAAAGAAATGTCCAACTTTAGAATAAGCAGCAGCGTTAATAATTGAAAGAGAACTTGATTGAACACATATGCCAATTTCACAATGCTTATTGTCAACTATAGAATTTAACTATATATTTTTCTTATATTAAATAATTTTATAAATTAATTTAATCTCAAATTATATATTGTGTATTATTATTATTTACGAAGTTATTAATTTTTTTGAATAGTAATATCTTTTTAATAGTAAATTATTTTTAAATTTATAAGTTTTAATAAATATTATTAAAAAAATAATAATTACATTAATTTTAAGTATTTTAATTAATTAATCAATTAAGTGGATACAATAAAAATTAAACTTAATTTCTCTTAAGAGAAAAGAGAATAAACTTGAAGTCTCTATTTATTATTTATGAGACAAAAATTGATATAAAATTATTTTTTATGACAAGTAGATTATAAATAAGTAATATGATGAGTTGTATTATAACTTTAGAAAAATACTACTTGTACAACAAAATTTAAATTTTGGTTAACTTTTAATATTATTTAATTATTTTTTAATTAAAACATATTCCTATTTTTTAGATACACATTTATAATTAAAATTAATTTAAATTTTAAAAATTAAAATTTCTCTAACTTCCTACTCACTTCATAATTAGTTATTGTTTCCTTCTTTTATGTTCCTTATCTCTGTAACACGATTTTCTTCTTTCTTCTATTTTTCTATCCCGTTCTCCGCTTCTTTCTTATAGTGGTCGAAATTTCTTTTTCAATTATAACACATATAAAATTATTAACTTATACAAAAAATATTTTTGAAACACATCTAAAATCATAAATCTAAAATTTAAATTTAAACATTAAAAACAATTGTAACACATCTAAAATTATGAAGTAATACACAAAATATTTCTAAAACACATTCAAAATCATAAATAAAAAAATTTAAACTCTTGCAGTGGCCGTAATTACAGATATAAGAGTGTTGACAATTTGAGGATTGTGATTCTTTAAGTTGTTCTTCTACCTAAATCATTTTCCAATGCAAATTAGGATGTTATATATGACATGCAAAATCAATGTGATTAAATAACTAAACAGATATATACATACGGTTAACTATGAATCACTTTTTCTTAAACACATCCAAAATACCTGAGGTCCACTTCCGACGAAGAAGGATTAGCGACGCTATGAAGACTAACGCGACGAGGAGTAGAACGAAACACTGAGCGGCAAGGAGGAAGGTGATGCCAAGGACAAACGAGGTGGACGACGGCGTTGCAAAGGAACGACGAAGTGGAAGAACGACGCTGGGATGACGCGGCAGCATCGAGAAAGACGGCAGCGCGGACGAATAATCACACGGACGAATTAAAATCTTTATTTTTACTGAATTTATATTTTTAGAAGTGTATTTAAATGATAATATGTTAATAATTAAAAATAATAAAATAGAAACATAAATTTTAATTTTTAATTTTATTTAATTTGTATTTTAGATGTGTTCTCAATTTTAAAAAGACATTAAATTTATTTAAATGTGTTTATTTTATTTTTTTAATTATTATAATAAAAAATTAAATATTATATAATTTTTAAAAGATACCTAGTTGAATTGATAAACTTGTAGTTGAGGGATGGATCATGATACTTGGATTGAATTTGTACTAGAAATTGAATTTATTATTATTTAAAAAAATCAAATAAATTCCGGAAAAAAAATTAAATAAATAAACAAGAGCGTTTATACAGCCCTAACTTTATTGGTCGAATTAAACTTATTAAACATATCATTTTCAGAGATAAATTCATTTAAACTATTTAATCCAAAAAATTTAATCCGTTTTAACGGTTCTAATATCTTCCAAACATAACTTATTTTTATAAATATACAAAAAAAGAATATATTTTAGTTGTCTTCTTAAGTTTTTATTTTATTACCTAAAAAAATTTATGTTTAATACTTAACTTATTTAAAAATTAAATTAAAAATTATTTATACATTCGTTTTTTCGTTGAAAAAAAGAGTTAAAATCTATATATAATTATTTTTATATAACATTAATAGTCAAAATTTTTAAATAATAATTTAATTAAACCTATTAAATAATATAATAATTATTGATTATTAATTTTATATCGAAATAATTGTACTTGAATTTTTAGTTTTGCTTTTGCCCGTGTATAGTTGACTTTAGAAGACTCTAGAAAAAAAAAAAAAAAAAAAAGAGAGAGAGTATAGCGAGTAGGGTTGCGTGGTTGAGTGTAGTGAGTGGGGAAGGAATGCTGGGTATTGTGAGAGCATCATCTAGTTCCAGATTGTTCTCTACATTTCGCAGGGTTTCACCCTTCTCTTCGCGCTTCTCCGTTCGCTCAATGGCTCACTCTACTCCCTCTTTCAACAAAATCACCATCCAAAGGGATAACACCGTTAGTCTTCTTTCCCTCTCCCTTTCCCATTCATTTTCCAGGTTTTCAGTTCTGGACTCGGAGTCTTTGTTTTATTGTGTACATCCACTTTGTAAATTGTGTTAAGCAAATTCTAGGGTTTCGAATGCAATACTACTCTGTGTATGCTATGCACCTGTTCTAAGCAAATTCTAGGTTCCTAATATGCGGTATCTGTTTTCAATTATTAGACATTTGATGCATACGTCGTTGGCAAAGAAGATGCTCCTGGAATTGTTGTTCTTCAGGAGTGGTGGGGAGTGGATTTTGAAATCAAGAATCATGCTGTCAAGATTTCTCAGCTAGGTCCTGGATTTAAAGCTCTTATTCCAGAGTAAGATAAGATTTGCTGATCTGAATTCTTTATCCGTTATATGATACTATAATCTTCAATTGGATAACTGATGATGAGTGATGAAAATTGAAATTGCTTCCATTGTTCCAGTCTGTATAGAGGAAAGGTTGGTCTTGATGTCGCGGAAGCCCAGCATTTGATGGATGGGCTCGATTGGCAGGGCGCTGTAAAGGATATAGAGGCCTCGGTTAACTGGCTTAAAGCAAATGGTTCAAACAAGGTTTGTTACCGTTAATTTGTTGTGAAGATGATCCTTGATGGATATGTTGATTTCTTCACTAGTTTTTGAATTTTGTAATTTTATGATCATTCCCTAGTTGACTTGAACCTACAAAAGCATAAATTAGCCTTAGCTTTATGATTTGAAGTAAATTAGTTTGAATCTTTTACTTAGGATGTGTAGCACTGAATGCTGGTTGCTGCTCAAAATTGCAATTTACTAATGATACCTCCATGTTGGTTACTTCTAGTTCTTTTTTTTAATTTAAATATAATGAGTCATAAATGGTTAGCCAATGAAGACATATGTTCCTTGGGGATCATCTTTGTTTCATTTTTATTTGAAGAAATGTTCATATTGTGACCTTGATAATGGATTCATCTTATTAGGTGTAGATTATGGGTCAGTTTGGATTGACTTTTGAGAAAGGTACTTATGTTTTTTATTTTTTTAAAAAAGTTTTTTTTTAACAGAATTTATTTTACATTTGGATAGGCTTTTTAAAAAGAGTTTTCAAGTATTAAAAACGTCTTTTGCTTCTGTTTTATTTTTAAAACAAGGTATTGTTAGCTTTTAGAAAAAGCAAATAATTTGCTTTTTTTTTAAATAAAAGTACTTCTTTAAAAGACCTCTTATGTTGTACTGTCCTGATATTTATAGAAATAGATGTTCGTTGATAGTTTGAAAGACGTTTGTCATTTGATTTATGTAGCTAATTCAAACTAGTGATAAAATATTTGGTTGTCATTGAAGTAGTAACAGTTAACTGCCAAATAAAAAAAATTCAATATCATTTTCCTTAAATTATGAATAAATAATGGACCAAGAGAATGTGAATTTATCTTTTCCCACAACAGGTTGGTGTGACCGGATACTGTATGGGGGGTGCTCTCTCAATTGCCAGCTCTGTGTTGGTTCCAGGGGTTGATGCCGTTGTAGCTTTCTATGGAGTTCCTTCTTCTGATCTTGCAGATCCTGCAAAAGCCAAGGCTCCTATTCAGGCTCACTTCGGAGAGCTTGACAATTTTGTTGGCTTCTCAGATGTCACGGTATGAGAATGTGTCTACAATACAAATTTCTGCTCTTTTTAATCACTTGCATGGTACTCAGATTATTCATATTTTGACTACCAAGTGTTTCCATTAAGAGCAATCTTCACTTTTGTTTAAATTACTTTTCTCCGATGAGAAGTGAATCATTGTATGCTTTCTCAGACCTTGGTAGGGAAGTAAGGAAAAAAAGGGATAATAGTGGAAGGGTCACTAGTTTTTTCTCTCTCTCATTCATTTGCCCAGTGTTTGAAAATTCTATCTTATTTTCAATGAGAACAATAGTAAGAGAAACAAAAATAAATTATAATCCTGTATTTTCATATTCACTTGGTGCATCAAGTGATTACATGGTCAACATTCTTTTTACGTGAGTAAACTGTATTTTCATTTTCACTTGGTGCATCAAGTGATTACATGGTCAACATTCTTTTTATGTGAGTAAAATTTCCCCCAAAAGGACCAAATTGTTATGGAAATGGATTCTCTCTATTTTTTCTTTCAATTGATGTTGTCAAGAGAAAACACGTGAGAGAAGATGTTAATTGTAAAATATTACACTTGAAAACATCAACTGAAAGAAAAATTTGAGAAGTCTATGGGTCAAACTGGACCATTCCATGTACGTTTTACCTCACGTTTATTTGGGCCAGGTAAAAATGGCATTAAACTTTTTATAGATGATTTTGATAGTAAAATTACTCATGGAGCTCATTCCTGAAAATTTCCACTCCATTTTTACCCCCCAAACCAAACAAAGGGAAACAAATTATTGGTAGACAATGTAAAAAAAAAAAATCTCCGTAACTAACCGTTGAATCATTTCTGCTGTTTGTCACCAATGCACAGTGCATTTTCAAGTATTTTCCAGTATTTAATTGCCAGCGAAGTTGTTTCATCCACCTAAAATAGTTTATGTGAGGAAGGGGAGATGGGATAGGACACTTGATGTAACAGGGTAAAGTTGTTCAATTTATTGTTTTTGCATTGTTTGTGTCTACTCAGGCTGCCAAGGCCTTGGAGGAGAAGCTGAAAGCATCTGGAGTTCCACACGAGGTACACATATACCCCGGAAACAGCCATGCTTTCATGAACAGGTCACCGGAAGGAGTTGAGAGGAGGAAGAGCATGGGGTTGCCTGATCAAGATGAAGGTGCAGTTCAGTTGGCCTGGTCTCGCTTTGAGTCGTGGATGACTAGGTACTTGTCAAGCTGAATTCAGCTTCTTATGTTACAATGCTATACTATCTCTAGTAATTATAGTAAGGAATATAAAATGGTTGTTATTCTTGTGAGTGAGTGACTATGATACTTGTTACTCTTGTGGGGTGTTTCCTGATATGAGTGGATGCATCTGTTGTGAAGTTTGGCTTAGGAATAATCATAAAATGGTTGTGGTTTTCTTGTAGTTAGTTAATGCGTAAAATATGTGTTTCTTTGACTAAGATAAATTCTATTTGATCATAATGTGGTTGGGTTGGACATAGTGATTAATAGTCATTGAATTAATTGAAAAGACACTTTTAAAAAAATTAAAAACAAATATAAAATGAAAATCGTTGTCATTTCTTAAATTAGATGGTAGCTGTTTTCCTCGAATTTTCATAGAATTTCTTGTCCCGAGTTCCAAAGATTTTGAGAATGTAAAATTTTATTTGGAGAGTAAACATGGAATATACAATTATACATTGATGCGTTCATGGTTTCGCTCTAATAAAATATCATTTGTACTATGTAGATTTTCAAATTATCAAGTAAGCCTTTTAACATACTATTAAATTAGTCAACTATATGTACATAAGACCAAATTAAATTATAGAACGAATTTTGTACTTTCCGTACTGGAGATTAGTATTTACTATTTAGTATTTAGGATTTAAAGTTTGAACCGAAAATTTTGGAGGTAGACTTGTATTTGGTGGCTCATTGTGGCAGAATGGCAGATTGGTTAGTCCTGTCTTGTCTTCTCTGTTGCACCACCACCAAAGGAATTGATAAACCCATACAAGCTTGAATTAGTTAGTAGGCAAAGCATTCCATGAGGATGTGTAATATATTGCAGAGAGTCCCCCGGCATAACTTTTATTTTTTGCAAATAGGTGCTTCATGACATTCAAAATTAGCTAATAGACCATATAATTGAATAAATGTCAAACATTGTTAAACCATTTTCCAAGTTTCCAATTTTTTTTTCTTGTCCGACACCTAATCAAGAATACAAAAGTTTTTCAATAATAATAAGTGCATAAAAAAACATTTTCTATAAAATTCTTTAAAACGCTTATTAGTAAAATTCTTATTTTATACATTATTTTATTGGAATAAAGTAATGCCAAGCTTTTTTGTTAAAGGTTTTAGGATGGCAAGTTCAATTAGTGTTTGAACAACGAGAGAAGGTATTAAACACGTGTAATTAATGGTATCATATTATAAAAATGATTAAAAATGATGTTTTTCAACTCTGCAGCAGCGTCTCAAGATATGCGTATTTCCTGAAAAACATTATATTTCGAGATTTCAATCCAATTTACTTTATACTAATTAAAAAGCTAAAACGCATTGTGAGTTAAAAATTAGACATAAATATGAATAATATTGGATTTAGGGTAGAGATAATTAGTTAAATTTTTAAGTTTATATAAGTAAAAAAGCTAAACATAAATTTAGTAGGTCTGAAAGTGATATACACGGTGGGTTAGGTTATAACTTACATACCCTTAAATATTTTAGAACATGTCATGTATATAAACTTGATTACTTTCTATATTTGAAATCCAGTGTCAGATATGATATACACACATAATCAATGTGCCGGGATAGATAGGTTAGAGATTCGAAATGAAGTTAGTACAACTAACTAAAAGAGCATGAATACATGATATCTCCAAAAAGAGATCAACGAAGTCATGATTATGCTTAGCTTGTTATATAGCAGGAAAATAGAAAGCATGATTATGTCGAAAGAAATTATTATTCTGTAGAAATCAACGAAGACCTAAATGATATAACAGTTAATTAATTAATATTATAGCTATAGATATAAGGAGTTAATACGGCAAGAAGTGGCTAGCTTCTTCTAAACTCCAGTGACTAATAAAGTAGAAAAAGGAACATGACTGATTAATTGAATCACGTTTTTTCTTCTATAGACCTACAACTTTCCATGCAGATCAAAACATCATACAAGCTACTTTAAGATTTCCCACAATGTGTACCTTCTTTCTTTGATTCTTTCTCCATTACAAAAGTATATAAAAAAAGTATTATATTGGACGGGTATACAACACATGCATTCTTTTAATGGTTTATGATGTAATGAGCAGTTTTAAATGAATGAAAAAAAAAATGTAACATTATATATATATATATATATATATATATATATATAATCTAAAATTTGCACATGGTGTCATGGTGAGAATCAAGCCAAGGACATCAGAACTAGCAATGCCTTGAGAGTTGGATAACCACTCAGCTGACAAAACAATTGTATTTTTACCTTTTCAATAATAATATTAATTCATATTCAATTAATTTATAATAAAAATTTCAATTATTCTACATCTTATCACAAATCACTTTAATTTTTTATTTCCTTGTTTGGATAATAGTAAGTACTTTATTATTGAAAGAAAACAAATTAAAACATATTTTATTGAAAATTTTTAATTTTCTACTATGTTATGTATATATTTATTATTCTATATCTTTTAAATTTTTTCATTATGATTTTAGAAAATTTTAAATTGTAAATTATGATTTACATTATTTTATTTTGTTTTATTTTATTCTCTAAATTTTTATTTTTATTATAATTTTACATATTTATTCAATTATTATTGAATCAAACAATTCAACCAATAATACATCCATTGATTTACATTTATTATCTTCATCATCGTCATCGTCATCTACTGATGAATGAAAAGATGAATGGAAGATCTCAACATCAAGTTGATGAATATAATGAATATTTTCTTTAACTTAAAACAAAAATGTTTTATGGTTATTAATAATACAATTAATTTAAATGAATTTACTCAACCAGCTAAGACTTCACTTTTTATTTTTATTATTGAGATTGGTATTTTTAAATAATATGAAGAATTGATGTATATTTTTTTTTGTATGGATGATCACAAATTTAAAAATCAGATTTGTGTATTTAAATTTTTTTTAATGTCACAAATTTAAGAGTCAAATTTATGATTTTTAATATATATAATTTTTAAAAAATACAAATCTGAAGGTCAGATTTGCATGTTAGTGTTGAAAAGTCCCATTTGTTTGAAAGCTAAAAAACATTATCTCACTATAAATAGGACTATCTAATTTATGCACTATGAAAATTTGACCCTCTGAATTATCAAATCTAAAGATCCGATTTATTATATAAATTAAAATAAAAAATTTTAAATTTATATAAAAAAAATATACCAATTAACTATGATACTCAATTACACTTCATTTTTTCTCTATTTCTAAAAAAATTAGCGCCACGACTTATTATGTATCCTAGAAACAAAACAAATCTCTTCACGAATCTTCTATTTTTAACAAATTGATCCAATTTAGCAAAAAATAGTTTCATTTTTCTTCTTATATATTAACAATAAATGTCCTGAAACTCGCTGATTAATTATCAAAATCAGAATTCTTTTTTAATAAAAAAAAGTAGAAATATTCTTCTTTTCCCTAACAAAATGAGAAATATATATGGATGATAGATTGGGGTTGTAAAGTTTTTGTGGTCTGTGATTTGTTTATTAGATACTTAATCTGCGAAGAGCGGGGAATGGAGTAAAGAAGAAAACAGAAAGACGGTCAAAGCAGAACAGAAAACACAAGAAAGTAGAGAGAATAAAAATTTGCTTGAACACCACGATTACAGCAAATCACGAAGGAAAAAAAAAAAAAGAAAAAGAAAAAGAAAAAGAAGGAAATGTTACTGCCGTTATAACAGATGGTGCGTATCTTGATTTACAAGGAAGAATTTTGTTTATCAGTGCAACAAAATTTGACCAATATTAGTATATTACATATGCACTTCAATTAATAAAAACTATTCATTTAATCGATAATATTAGAAAGATAATAAAAAATTAGATCAAATAGTCTAATAATTTTTTTGAGTGAGTTTTGAAAAAAACAATTTTTTTGAGTTATTTTTTTAAAAAATATTTTAGAAAAACAAAACTAATTTTATGTTGAATATCTCATACAAATTTTTTTTTATTTATTAATTATGTTTGGGTACAATAATATAAAAATATTTTTTTATTTAGTTACTATGTAAAAAAATATCTTTTAAAAAATTATTTTTTATTTTTTCTAGTATTTTTAGTTTTATTATTAAAAATTTATAAATATGTTAAAAAATAAAAAATATATTTTTTATTAAATTTTTTATCAACTTAATAATATTCAAATAAATACTAAAATTATTTTATTTAATATTTATTAATTTTAATTTAAGCTATTTAAACTGACTTTCTATTATTTTTCAAACATCATTGTAATTTAATAAGAAGTATTGGATTTGAACACATCATTAATATGAAACTATAAGAATTTTGAATCCTTTATTTACGCAAAAATAAATATCAGTCTGACAAAACTTTTACCAATAAACATAACACAACTAACATAGGTAGTGCTAATTTTATCAGAAATCTTAGGATTTGAATATTGAATATATAACTATATGCAAATATAAGTCTTTTGACAAATTATTGTATGTTACACGTATTCAAACAATCATGTTAAACTAAATTAATTATTTATATAAAACATGTGCTAAAATATAATTATTTATATAAAATATATATTAAAATATAAAATATAAATTAAAATTTAAAAATAAGTTAAACAATATATATATATATATATTTATACATAAATTATAAAATTTTAAAAGTTAGTCGAAGTATAAATATTAAATTAGTTCTAATAAATAAATTTTATTAATTTTTTTTGGTGACAAATTTTATTAATTTATATATACAAATTTTGATAAATAAAAATATAAATTATATTAATTTATATGTATAAAATCTAATAAATATAAATATAAATAATGTATTTTATATATATAAATTTTTATAAATATAAATATAAATTATTATTGATTAAATACTAATTTAAAATGATAATATTTATTAATAATATAATATTATTATGCTATAAATATAAATTTGGTTCAACATAGTGAAACCATCATCTTGTTCAAGCAGGAGACAGGGTTTGCAATCAAAGTGTCAAAGACCCAAAACCCCAGAAGTCAACTGTTGGGAAGGTCATAGGACCTACAAAGTGGCTGGATTATGTCAGAACCGTCCATTATTTATAATTAATTTTATTAAATAATTAATTTATTTTTTTATTTAAATAAATATTAATAATTTAAATTTTATATTTTTTAATAATTTATTAAATAATAATAAATTCTTAAATAAAATTTAACCTCACAATAAATTAATTCTTAACATATTAAAATAATAATAAAAATGTCCATTCATTCGCTCATTTAGAAGACTGAGGTGCTGGCCAATAATAATAGCGGCGGTGGTGACTTATCAAAAGGTATCAATCTCTTTTTATTTAGTTAAATTATAGAATAAAGTAAAATTATTTATTTATAGTGTAAACAAAGGAATTTGACCAGCTTAAAGTGTGTATGGTATATCATTGGAGAAAAATAAATGCTTAGTTTCAATTATTTGAAAAAAAATTGACATTTTAATTCTTTAGAAAAATTATACAATTAGGTCAAGGAAATACCAATAATTAAAGATAGAAAATTCAACCTGTTTTTTTATTAGTTATAAATATATATACATATATATATATATATAATTTTTTATATAAAATTATATCAAATATTTTCTATCTTAAAAAACATAATTTACGAACTTAATAAATTAGAATACAAAATTTTTTATCCTAATAAAATTATACATGAGAGTACTCTTGAAGTACCGTATTTATATTTAAACTATAAAAATATTATTAATATAATATTTTTATATATATCTAAATTATCTATTAATATTAGATCTATTAAAAAAATTTTACGTATAACTAATTTATATATATATATAGTGAATGCTACCTTATTCTCTTTAAAGTAACATGTAAGTTACCTTATTTGATGAGTCACATTCTAATTTAATGTTTATTTTAATGCATTTGTTATATGTTTATTAAAATATTAATTTAAAAATTTTCTTATATTAACTAAATTTTAAACTAAAATATTGATGTGACAAATTAAAAATAAAAACACAAATTAGAATTAAAAATAGTCACCAAAAAAATTAGTATTAAAAATTTTCAATTTAAAAAATCTATCGTGTCAAATAGATTTTTAAATTTGAAATTTTATTCTATACAATTTGGTTTCGAATTATACGAAAAAAAAGGAAAAAATTAAAACACTTTACATCTTGTTTTTTAAAAATTAATATAACTAGTTTACAATTATTTTTTATGAAGGTCTGAATTTTTATTAGAAATTAGGGATTTTGTGTGAAAAATAAAAGAGTAATATATAACATTATTTTTCAAATATTTTATTAAATTTCTAACAAATTTTAATGACTCGAAATCAATTTCTTATTTTTTTATTTTATTAAATAAATTAGTCATCCAATAAATTTTACTAAAAATTTAAAATAAATAAACATTTAAATATGACACATGAGAGAGGATAGCTTACATATTATTTTAGAATGGGTAGGATAACATTAATATATATATATATATTGGTATCTTATATCCTATGAAAACAATGCAAGTGCTGCATAATTGATGCCCTAGGAAACAAGAATCTATCATTTGGAAGCTTCTAAATTCTAAAGAAGTTTTTATAATTATATATATCCAACAAGTTTTCGATTTATTTTTTAACATTTTTTTTATTTTTAAATTACCAAATATGATTAAAAACTAAAAACTTTAATAATATTTGTAAATATTATTAAGTTAACTAACTACCCTAATCACTGTAACTATAAACTCCATAATAACATGCGTTTTATTATTATTATTGTTATAAGATTTCGACCACACCTTCATTCAACCCTACACCAATATTAAAAATGAAAGTAAAGAATTAGAGTTAATATAATAAATTAATAAATATGTCATATGTATATATTTCTTAAAAGATTTGATTGCTGAACTGAACCAGTCGACCATTTCAATTCAACGCTGTAATGGCTCAATTATCTGCTGATGGAAATGATTCGGATTTATTTTCTATATTTAATTTGATAATATATGGAGAGAAAATGAATGTCACATACACCTAAAATAGAAAAAAAGTGTTAGGAAGCTGCATAGACCAAATCAAAATACACTTGATTACGTAAAACACTCAACAAAACTTGTGATAATGGCCAACAAAATAAGAGTGAATTTATAAATGTATAAAAAAGCTAGACGTGGATACACATTATTCATACATTACATGTCAAATTGAAGGACTAAAAGCTTACCTTTGAACAAGGAGAAAAAAATGGGAAAAAGGAGAGTAAAGAGAAAAGAGAAAGAAGAGATTTGTGTTGAAAATATTCAAGGGTAGCTAGGGGCATAAAGGACACTTCACATACATATACATGTTTACTAGCACACTTTTTTGGTCCATGATTCATCTTTGTCAAGCTAGCTAAGTCTTAGTTGCCCTCTTTTCATGCCGAGTCCATTGTCTCATTTACTCTCTATAAACACAAACATTGCATACACACTCTTCCTCTCTCTCTCTCTCTCTTTCTCGCCATGGGAGGAGATGCTGGACTCTCCATGGATTCCTCCGATCCGATCCGGAGGTTCTTCCTTCGCAGTAATAGCCCTGTTATTCTCAACTCTTTTCCTGAACACAAGTGGAATATGAACCTCAACACGGATCATGAAACCGCCTCTTTTCAACAAGTCAACCTTATTAGTTCTTGTTCTTCGAATCACGATCATCACCACAACACGAGACAAGAGTTAGACTTCTTCGTCACTCACAACGACGACAACCTTATCGCCTCTTCTTCTTTCCCTGCCGCCGACCACGATGACAATCATCGTCATTCCTTGGAATTCAAAGTGAACGTGAGTTCTGCCACTCATTGCATTCTTTTGATTATAAATTGCTTTAACTAACTCATGAACGATGTGTTTTAATCATAGACTGGTCTGAATCTTCTCACTACCAGCACTACGGAGGACGATCACGTAAATTTGCAAGACAGAAGAACTAAACTTGAGGTAAATTAAATGAAATGAAAGAAATTGTTGATATTAGAGTACTGTTCAATTAAATAAAATAATTTTGTTGAATAGGAGGTAGGTGTAATTGAAGCGGAGATAGAGCGAGTGAAGGAGGAGAATGAGAGGATAAGGGAGATGATTGATGAGGCAAACAGTCATTACAGTGCGCTTCAGATGCACCACATGAATCTGATGAACAAGAGCAGTGATGATGAAAGAGTATTGGTTCCAAGGCAGTTTATGGATCTTGGCTTAGCAACAAATTCGCACAATTGTTCATCATCAAGATCAAGATCAAAATCACCATCAGGGAATAGTAGTGGTGATGGAGAGAAGAAGAGAATGAAAAGAGAAGAAAGCCCGACGAGGGAAGAAGAAGCTAACAAAAGTAGTCCAGCAAAACATAATCTTGACCAAGCTCACGAGGCCACTATGAGGAAAGCTAGAGTTTCTGTTAGAGCGAGATCAGAGGCACCTATGGTATATTTCTCATCTTTCTTTTTATTTATTTTATATCTTTTAAAATACAAATAATAAATTTAATACAAAATTATTTAAAGACCTAAATATCTAATTTATTCTAAAAGAAATGAATTAATTAATCACATAATTAGATCACATAGTATAAAAGTGCCTTTATTAAAATTATTAAACTCTATTAAAAAACAATATATGATATAAACCAGTACTGTTTGTGTGTTTGTCCTTTTTTGGAGGCTAATGGAAAACATGTTAATTGTGTCAGATAACTGATGGGTGTCAATGGCGAAAGTATGGACAGAAGATGGCTAAAGGAAACCCATGCCCTCGAGCTTATTATCGTTGCACCATGGCTTCCGGTTGTCCAGTTAGGAAACAGGTATGTATATATATATCATCTCTCATAATCTCTATCTTCGCATTATTTAGGTCAGTTCAAAGTTACTAAGAAAAAATTAAATGGATGATTAGTTTCGGATACAATTTATTAGGAGCTGATCCATGAATTGTTTATAGATATTACCTGCTCTAATTGTTTATACAATCAAGCTAATAGGGTTTTTACTTTCTTTAATTTTTATAATAAAATATTAATGTGACTTATTTTGTATGTATAGAGTGATTTGACGACGTTTATTATTATTATTATTATTACTATATAATAAAGTCTAATTCTTACTTTAGTATTCATTTATTTTTATTCCATAACAATAAATGAATACTAAATAAAAAAATATATATTTGGTACCATAAAACAAAAACAGGTGCAAAGGTGTGCAGAGGACAGAACAGTGTTAGTGACAACATATGAAGGGAAGCACAACCACCCTTTGCCACCAGCAGCAATGGCTATGGCGCAAACAACTTCCTCAGCCGCAACAATGCTTCTTTCTGGTTCATCAATGTCAACCAATGACAACACCACCCTAATCAACAATGCAACAAACTTCTTAGCAACAACACTTCTTCCATCTTCTTCATCATCATCATCAGCTGCTACTTCAACCATGGCAACAATCTCAGCTTCAGCACCATTCCCAACTATCACATTGGACCTTACTCATGATGACTCCCCCAACAACAACAACAACCCTTTTCAGTTCCCAATAAGGCCTAGTACAATTCCACAAATACCCTTCCAGATATTTGGTGGTAATAGTAGTCATAATAATAGCAATAACCAATCAAAGTTTTGTGGTCTACAAATGCCTAATAATAATAATAAAGATCATAGTAATAGTAGTAGTAGTAGTAATAATCTTGTTGATACAGTTGGTGCTGCAATTGCATCTGATCCAAACTTCACTGCTGCTTTGGTATCAGCTCTTAGCTCCTTTATTAGTGCTGCTGCTCCTACTCAACAAAACAACATTAGCAATAGCAATGACAATGGCAATGGCACACTCAACAACAATAGCTAGTTAGCAATGGTGGAACCAATAATTAATACTTGATCCCTTTTAAAAAGATTTTTTTATTTTTTATTTTATTCTAATTTGGTTGGTTATTTATGACCGCACCGTTTTTTTTATTATTTTTTATTCTCATTTATTGAGGAACTTGTTTAGGGCATTAAAGATTAAACTATATATTACTATTTGACAATTAGACAGAGATTCTTTTCTGATCTTTTTTTCTTAAATAATTTTAATTTTTGATTTGGTTAGGAGAGGTTCGATATTATTTATTCAGTTTGTATGCTCAAATAATTAATTAAATTTGTATAGCAAATCGAATGAAAAGTTCATACACAGAAGTGACCTCGTTAGTTTCCCATTTTGTTTATTTATTTATTGTAGGGTGATTATATATATGTTAATGGATTTTGATGCTTGTTTATTATTTTATCAATTCAACTAGATATCCTTTAAAAATCATAAAACATTCAGTCTTTTATTACAATAATTTAAAATTTAGAAAAAAATTTACTCCACTTTCCTACAAGATGCTAAAATGACATTCTCCTCCCCTCTATTTTATAAATGTACATCTCTCTCCCTTCTAACTTTTAAAAAACCTCTTCTTTAGTCCATTTAAAACTTTTTGTGTTAACTAATGTTAACTTTATCCATTTTTTAAGAAAAAAAATTATTTTTTAAAAAAATACCCATTAACAAAACTTTTATATTTTATCATTAAATTTTGCTTATCAAAATATTCTTTAATAAGTTATTCTTTTATTGATTAAATTATATTTTAACAAAAAAATTTAATAATTATATTACTTTTTCTAAAATACCCTTCAATAATTTTTTAATTATTAAATTATAATTTTACCAAAATTTTCATTAACAATTTTTTTATATTTTATTATTAATTTTTTGATATTTATATATATTATTTTAACATTAAATAAAAAATTTTAGTAAGATTATTTTTTAATATCAATATATATTAATTGTTATACATATTAATAGTGGTAAGATTTTTTTATTTAATGTTAAAATAATATATATTGATATAAAAAAATTTATAGTAATTATAAAAATAATTATTAACAAAAATTTTAGTAAAATCACAATTTAATAATTAAAAAATTATTGAAAAGTAGTATTTTAGAAAAAAATAATTTAATTATTAATTTTTTTGAAAATATTTTGGTTAAAATATAATTTAATTAATAAAAAAAATTTATTAAAGGATATTTTGGTAAACAAAATTTAATGATAAAAAATAAAATTTTTGTTAATGGATTTTTTTAAAAAATAATTTATTTTTTCTTAAAAAATGGATAAAGTTAACATTCGTTAACACAAAAAATTTAAAATGGATTAAAGAGGAGGTTTTTTTAAAAGTTAGAAGGGAGGAAATGTATATTTATAAAATAAAGGAGAGGAGAATGTCATTTTAGCATCTCACAAGGGAGGGGAGTAGAATATTTTTCTCTTTTTTAAAAGTTAGAAGGGATGAGAATGTACATTTATAAAATAGAAGGGAGGGAGTGTCATTTTAGCATCTCGTAGGGGGAGGGGGTAGAATTTTCTCAAAAAATAAAATAAAATAAACACATTTAAATAGATTTAGTATCTTTTTAAAATTGAATACACATCTAAAATACAAACTAAATAAAACTAAAATTTAAAATTTAAAATTTCTGTTTCAGTTTTATTATTTTTAATTATTAACAAATTATCATTTAAATACACTTCCAAAAATATAAATTCAGTAAAATTAAAGATTTTAATTCGTCCGTGTGATTATTCATCTGCGCCTCTGTCTTCCTCGGTGCTGCCGAGTCATCCCCAGCGCCGTTCTTCCGATTAAAAATTCTATCATAAATTCTTCCGATTCGCCATTTCTCTGCAATGCCGTCGTCCACCTCACTCGTTCTTGGCATCACATTCCTCCTTGCTGCTCAGTCCGCAGCTTCGTTTCGTCCTACTCCTCGTCGCGTTAGTTCTCATCAGTGTCGCTAATCCTTCTTCGTCGGAAGTGGACATCAGATATTTTGGATGTGTTTAAGAGAAAGTGATTCATAGTTAACTGTATGTATGTATCTGTTTAGTTATTCAATCACATTGATTTTGCATGCCATGTACAACATCCTAATTTGCATTGGAGAATGGTTTAGGTCGAAGAACTACTTGAAAAATTACAATCCTCAAATTGTCAATACTGTTATATCTGCAGTTACGACAACTACAAGAGTTTAAATTTTTTATTTATGATTTTGGATGTGTTTTAGAAATATTTTGTGTATCACTGTATAATTTTAGATGTGTTATAGTTGTTTTTTAATGTTTAAATTTAAATTTTAAATTTATGATTTTGAATGTGTTTCAAAAATATTTTCTGTATAAATTAATAATTTTAGATGTGTTACAATTGAAAAAGAAATTACGGCCACTACAAGAAAGAAGTGGAGAATGAGATAGAAGAAAGAAAATCATGTTACAGAGAGAGAAGGAACGTAAAAAAAAGAGACAATAAATAACTATGAAGTGGGTAGGAAGTTAGAGAAATTTTAGTTTTTAAAATTTAAATTAATCTTAACTATAAATGTGTATTTAAAAAATAAAAATATGTTTTAATTAAAAAATAATTAAATAATATTAGAGGCTAATCAAAGACTGAATTTTGTTGTATAAGTAGTATTTTTCTTATTTTATTATGAAAAATTAACTAGAACCAATTATAACGTGCTAATATCAATCAATTTCTATTGTAAAATTATTTTTTAAATTTTTTATTTTAGAGAATTTAAAATTTAGAGGTAGAATTTATGATATAAAATTTAAAATTTAAAATTTAAAATTTAAGATTTATTAGAATTTAGAATTTAAAATTAAAAGAATTAATTTATATTTGTTAAAACAAATTAACTTTTCAGTTAAATTTTTTATTATATATATGATTTTTGTGGTAAAAATATGATAAAAATAGATAAATAAGAATAGAGATTTATATATGAGAATATAGAAGTGTTCTTGATGATATTCTTATAAATAATACTTGATAATTTATGAGAATAAATTTTCTATTACACAAAAATAATACACAATAATTTAACACAAGAGTTAGAATAATATAAATTTATAATTTTTTTAGAATATATTTATAGACGAAGATTTTGAATTAAATAATATTAGAATATTATTTACCTAATTCACTTATTAATTAATAGAAATATATTATGAAAATTTATGTTTTATTAATTGATAATGTTCCATATATTTCATTATGTATAATAATACTCTATATTCTATTATGCATGATAATGCTCCATGATGACATCCACACTAATATCATTTTATAACCATTTTAATTAATTTTATTGATTTCCTTTATAATTTTGTTATGCTAATAGAAAGATAATCCAGAAGAGAAAAGAACAAAGAAAGAAGATTAAAGAAGGGAGATAGCACGGAGGCAGTTGTGTGTACATAGTGGCAATGAGGAAAAAGAAAATAAAGAAAGAAAGAAAGAAAAGGGTCTGAAGTTGAGTAGTTGATGAAGATATGTCACAACTTTGACGCGTATGGTTACTGTGATTTTGTGAGAGAAAAGGAAGACATACTCAGAAAGAAAGTGTCATGTTTAATTTTGTCTGTTTGTGTTTTCTCTAAATACTTCTAAATCTCCATGCTACTTATTTTGGATCCCATCTCAAAATTTCTACATCAACTACTACTTGGATTTCCCTCTTTCTTGATTATCTCCATCTTCTACTAGGATATGAAAAGATACTTTCCTTTGGAAAAAAAGTTGAATAATTCATCCCAAAAATATGAGGTGAAGGTTTTGCGGTTGTTGTTTTTGTTATTATTATTATTATTATTTGGGTAAATAAGTGAAGATTTTAATATAAACATCAAGTTGTTGTTCTTACTTATTTAGTGGATTTAATTAATATAAGCATACACCGATGAGATATAAGTTTAATTTGATAAAATTTTTTGAAGAAATGTTTATATTTTTCAAAAGTATAAATATTTTATTTTGCGTTTAGAATGTTTTTGATGGAGAAAGTATAATATCCTTAAAGCACGTACACAAAAGATTTTTGATGTAGGGTATAGATTGCTCCGGGATAGATTTGACCCAACATTAAATATAATTGTGAATCGGTATATTGTGTTCGGTTTTTTTTGGTTAAAAAAGGGTTTTGATGGGTTTTTTTGTTGGATTTGGCCAGATGGCCTGCACCCACAGCCCACCTAAAAATATTGTAATATAAACCCATATTCTCAAAAATTAGATAAATAAAAAAGTAAAAATTAATTATTTTTAAATTAAGATAATTTGATTCATATATGATAAAAATTATAAATTTAACCATAATTAATTACTTACTTTACATTTTATAATTCTTCTCATTTTAAAAGAATTTTTTTAAATAAAAATACTATATATATAAAAATAAACCACTAAATTAATTATTATATATTTATATATAGTAGAAATTTATGTACACTAAATTTTAGAAAAAATTAATAATTAAAAGTCGTTAGAAGATAATTTAGTACGTATTTGAATCAGCTTTTGTTAAAATAGAGTTTAAATGAAGGTGATTTTGTAGAATTAATTTTGGGTAGAAGTGAGTCTGTGACAATATGATTTATATTTGATAATTCTATACTAAAATTGATTTTTATAAAATAAATATTATTTGAATAATATTAGTTAAAATCACTTTTAGATAGATAATTAGTTAATTACTAAAAAAATATAATGT
Organism: Arachis hypogaea; assembly: GCF_003086295.3. Lineage (NCBI taxonomy): Eukaryota > Viridiplantae > Streptophyta > Magnoliopsida > Fabales > Fabaceae > Arachis > Arachis hypogaea. The sequence goes on from NC_092038.1 coordinate 13,173,574, forward strand.
TAAATTATAATATTATTTTTTTAATATATTTAATCTTTTTATACTTCTTTTAGTATATTTTTTATATAATATTTTTTATAATATTCTATTTTAGTATGTTATAATTTTTTATTATTATAATAAAATTAATATTTATTTATTAAATTAAAAATAATATATAAAAATAGACAATTTTTTAAAATAAAAATTAATATTTATTTATTAAAATAAAAATAACATATAAAATAATATATTTTAGTATTTTTTATAAGTACTCTCAATAATATTATTTTGTTTACTGTTTTGAGTTCTAGTTTTTTACTAATTATATTTTTATTATTATTTATAGTTAATTTTTTATTTAACTTATTATTTTTAATAGGAACAATAATACATATTATAACAAATTAGAATATTAAAGAGTGAACAATAATTATAATAATAAATTTTACAATGTCAAATAAAAAAATATTCTATAATTTTTTTAGTACTCTTAGCATTTTTTATTTAGTATTATTTTGAACGGTAAAATTTTATTACTTATGACTTTATTATTATGTATGATTAGTTTTTTATTTACTTTATCATTTTTAATAAAATTAATAATTCATATTATAACAAAATTACAATAAAAAATTTAATTAAAAAAATAAAAATCAAAATATAAAAGAAAGTATTAAAAATGATAAAAAAAATTATAGAAAAAATTATTAAAACCAATAATAACAAGCAACAAACCTAAATACGTAAAAGCTATAATTTCTTGTTTCCAGTAAACTCACTCTTAGGATACAAAATTACGTCTACGTTCAGAGGAAAAAAAGTTGTCAAACATAACAAAAATAGCCTTTAAAAAACTTAAACGCACTTTTATCCTTTTCAATGTATTTGCCAAATACAGACTAGCAAAGTCTGCTCAGCCTCTCCGAAGTTACCGTCTCGTCTGCCACTAAATCTGGTGTAGGTGATTTCGACCTCAATGTAGTTGTGTGCAAAGATGAGTGTGTCCCTCTCACCAATGAAGTTACGGATTAAATAACAGTTAGTGACTATACTAACTAGTGAAGTTACATATTAAATAACGAATTAGAACTAAATCATAACCCCTCAATCATAACACAGGAAATGTATCTCATTATCAACCCATTGACCACTCATTAGAATTACACAGACATCAGTATCTTATGAAGCAATTATTATATAAGACAATAATCACATTAACATTAATTAACAAATACTATTTTACTGAAAATCATCTAGTTGCACAATCAAAATAAACTAATGCAGAGATAGACAATAGCTTATGAATTTATCATGATACTCAAATTGATGCAATTGAAATCAAGATTAAATTTTTGGTTAGGAGTTATCTCATATCTAATTGTTAAAATTACTTTTATCTTCCGACCATGATGAAGACAATTGCTTCACTTATTTATATATATATATAAAACAAAGCATACATAGTGAAGACAATTGCTTCACTTATCTCTTTGTTCATATCAATGATATAATAGTATATACACCAAGAGAAAAATACAACACTCCAAAGCAAATTTTTAAATGAATATTAACAAGTAATAACCACACCAATGATGTTCTGATCTTTTTGTAGTTAGCTAAATAGAAAAAAAAAAAAAAGAAAACTTATGCTTTAAAACATGCAAAGAATTTGGCTGGTGTAGGACCACTACTACAAAATTTTGCAATTGTTTCCTCTAACTCGATAAACTCTTCCTTCTTTTGAGCTTCAAACATTGCCTTTTTCTCTTCTGCTGACCTATGAATATCAGCTATCTTATTCTTCATATTTTCTGCATATTCTGCTTTCTTTCTTTTCAAGTTTTCCTGTTAAAACAATTTTGTTGGTAATGTCATGTGTTAGTTGAACACATACAAGTCCTTAGTAAAATTTAAAAAAACATTCTCTTTGCAAATGATAATCTATGCACCCGCCGCATGTTTTCCAGTTCTGGTCTTAGAATTTCCTTATTGCCTCTCGCAACTACTTTATCTCGTAACCACTTTAATATCTGATACGACCAGTAAAATCTTTTTGGGTTTGAGACATCCAATATCGGAAGAAGGTGCCACGGGTAAATAGTCTGCTGGCTTGTGGGGCTAAGAAACATCTTCAAAACCACCAGGATAAAGTATCGTCTAAAGGTCATCTTCTGTTGCTCGGTCTCCATTGGACAGGCAAAGACAAAGTCCCGCAGTTGTGTTGTAGTTTTTTTCTGGAACTCTCTCTTAATTGCCAAATGCGATTCATTTTTTTCTGCAATTCCGGGATTGGATCCCCTAAGTTAACGAGACATTGTACAACAATCAGTCAATGTCAACAAAGGAAAAACAAAAACAACGCATAGAAATTTTTACATCTTATATAACTTCGACTAACCTAAGGTATGCCGAATACACTGTCGATCAGTTCGGCGGTAACGCAAATGTCTCCTGCGTCGACCCTGTTCGAGTGCACGTCATAGGTCCTAGCTAGTTGGATCATGATGCTCTGTTTCACATGCCATAGCGGTACCGCCGCAAAAAATCAAATCCAATAGTCTCAATCTTAGCCAACTTAGCGTACTCATTATGAAGTTCCAAGTGGGTAAACAAGTTGCTAATGTAGTAAGGTGAGCATCGCATCTCTACTAATTTCTGTTGAGCAAAAATTAGGATCAGAATGACGTCAAAAAATATAACCAAACATATTCTTTTAATCATGTAAACAATGGAATACCTTTTTACCCATCTGATTTTGTGTTCAGCCAGTGTAAAAATGGGTTTGTTGGAGCATCGTGAAAATTTACTCACGCAGTATAATTCTAAGTTTTTAACTCTAACAAAAGAAACAGGTGACCTGTAGCCAAATAATATAAATAATAGCATAATCTTACCTTTCAATCGATATAACCTAAATGGCATCAGAAGATAATACTGATGTATCAAAGCCAAAAAGAAATTATTAGCATTGAAGATTCTATCTTATTTCTAATATCTGATATGCTTGGAAAGATTTATCAAGATCAAACCTCCAAATGTCCCTATAGTAACCATTTTTACTTTTGATAAAAAAACTAATTCATTCAAACAGAGCATCAACTATGAAGACCACTGTTCAACCACATACTGAAATAACGATCAAAATAAATAAGCGCAAGATCTATCAGATAGACCAACCATCCAATATCCTACTAAAGCGACTATCCAAATGGATTACAAATAATTATTAATAAACCAAGAGAAGTAGCACAGCCGTCAATTACAACCACACCAATCATCAATGTAAACTACTTTCACACAATGCATCAACTTGATAGCCCCAGAAATCAATTTTTTCATCCAAAAAAGGCCATGCGAATAAATAAATCACCAATTAGCTATCCAGTTCAGATATACTCCGATTGTAGCATCTAGAATGAAAATGTTTACTTAACAAACACAAATTAGATAAAAACTAATAAAAACTAAAAGAAAAATAAAACACATCAAATGTTTTCAAGAAAGCCTTCAACATAATAACATCAAAATAGCATTCACAGTCATCGAAATCAATTCTCCCAATTTTCCTGTATTAACATCATTTATCAAAACCAATGGCCTGATTACATACTGAAGTAACCATCCAATTAAATATGCCCAATATCTATGATAAAGACCAACCATTCAATCATATAATAAAAAAGAATGTTTAGAAAGGATAAAATGCAAAAAAGACACAGTTAAGGTTACCTTTTTCTACTGAGCACGAGATTCAGTGAAGGCCCTAAGCTGTTTTCTAATAGGCTGGAACAAAGATGAAAGTTACAAGAGTTAACCTGAATCTAAAAAGGCTTCAAATGAAAGAATGAATACAAAAAATAGAAAGTTGACATTGTGCTGTAAATCCATAGAAATCAAAATAAACGGAGTGAAAATGAATATCTAATGAACACTAGAGGAAAGGGATTCACCTCCTTGCAATTAAGGATGTCTGTCTTGTTAACACTTTGAATCTGGGATAGTGAGATTTCTCTAGCATCCTGAGGCACACACAAAAAATAGTGAATATTGTATACTTATCCTACTCCCTGGGACTATAAGTGAAAAATAATAAATAAAAACATAATCAAATTTGGTTTGAACAAAACAACAAAACATAATGATGCAGTTCAAGGCCCTCAACCGTTTCTTTATATCCAAATAGCAGATATTTCTTCGTTAGAGTCTCTTTAGTGCAATTTGGCATCTGGGGGTGAAAATCTAGTGGTCCAAGCCTGAGAAGAAAATTATTTAATTTTAATAACAGAACAATAATAAAAGGATCAGGTAATTCTTTGGGTAAAAACCAAAAGCAATATAGGAAGAATTGGAAATTGTTGTACATGCAAAATTGAAACTAAAAAGACCTTACAAGACTGACCATCCAATACCTTACTAAAGTAACTATCTAACAAATATCAACCAAATTTTAACAATGGTCAGCTAGTTTACGTCACATTGCATACAAAGGTCCGCACAGGGAGGGATAAATCATTATGAATTGCAACAATCTCAACCAACATCGTTCCACATGCATCAGAATACTAAAATTGCACCTAATACTTTCTCACCATGTATAATCAATCATATCAGCAGCAAAATCTATCTATAATACAACATGCAGCAGCGATTACGAATCGGGAAATGAACAACTCAATCCACTTACCGTGGATGGTTAGCATAGTTCTGGTTATGATGTTCGTGGTGGTCCCGTGAATGGTCCACGAGCAGGCGGCGAAATTTCCAGGATCGGATGCTCCGCTGCGACCAGTGCGACGGGGACGATGGAGACAACCGCGTCCGCGCGAGGAGAATGGCGCAGCTGCTCGGTTCGGCCGTGACGGCTCACTGGGCTGCAGTTCGGGTCGGAGGCGTAGCGCGCAGGGGCTGGGCTGCAGTGACGGTGGGATGTGCAACGGCAACAGGGCGAAGGACTTGAGGCCAGGGAGGAAGGACGCTCGCGAAGAAGGGTCGTCGTTCGAGGTTGCAGGTTTCGGCGCACACGGCTCTGTGTCGTCCGGGGTCTGTGCAGCGAATGGGAGGGGTTTTGGTGAGGGAGGCAAACCGTGAGAGCCAAAAAGGATTGGGTTAATGGGGAAAATTTGAAAATAGGAGTAAAGTAAGGTAAATTAAAACTAAACAAGCCATTAGAAATTAGTGTTATTGAGAGTTAATTTACTCTTTTAATTTAAATTGGATCCAATAAAAACAGTATATTATAGCTATTGTATATATTTCATTGTCTCAGGACTCGTTTCAACTGTTTGTCTGCACACTTTTTTTTTCCTTTCAATCTTTTATTTTTGGTATTTATGTAAATCAAATTTAGCACTTTTTCATCCTATGCATTACATGAATATTATATTTTTTAGATTAAATTTGTATTCGGTTCTTTCAAAACAAATAATAATAAAAGAAACAGAATCACGTGTTGAAATGAATATTTATCTTGTTGTACATATTACTATTTGCTAGTTTAGGTTTAGAACTGCACCTTCCCATTCTTTTCAGTTCAAAGCCAAAACTTTAGCTTTCAGCATAGCAAGTTTCTAAATTGAGCAAATTCTTACAAAGATGAGCACTTCACAGGGTGTTATACTGTTATTACATGCAAAGGTATATTATTCATCATTATATAAACATTAAGCATGCATGTAGAAATCAATTAATTTTCATGTTATTTCAAACATGATATTATGCAAAGTTATTTGCTGTTTGCAGCTGCAGTGTGCTGGGGATTAGGAATGGAAGTAAAGCTTGAAGAGATTCAAGTTGATCCGCCGAAATCAGGCAAAGTTCGAGTTAAGATGCTTTGTGCTAGCATCTGCCACACTAATGTTTCAGGAATTCAAGGATCTCCATATGTTAATGGTTTCCCTCTAGATTCCATATTCAAATACTGCATTGTATTTTATCAATGATAGAATTTCATCCATGAACATGATGAATTGGTTTTAAATTTTAATTAATTGCAGTGTTGTAGAGACAGTTGGAGATGAAGTGAAAAATCTTAAAGAAGGGGATATGGTGACTCCAACATATAATAGGAGAGTGTGGACAGTTATCAATGGATGGAGCGAGTAGTTTGCTTCTAGTTTTGAGCCTTGATGAGTTTTGAAAATGACCTTGTAATGCAGGCTATAAGCGGAGCGAAAATGCTGGGGGCTACTAAGATAATAGGGATTGACACAAATGCTATGAAGAGAGAAAAGGGGAAAGCTTTTGGAATGACTGATTTTATAAATCCTCAAGATTCTGATAAACCTCCATCATAATTGGTGAAGGATTTGGTGTGGATTATTCTTTTGAGTGCACTGGAGTTGCATCTTTGATTAGTGAATCCTTAGCAGCCACAAACATGGTTAGTTTCACTTCTGTCAAGTAATTCAGCTGTTTGATTTCATCAAATTATTATATGATCCTTGCTTCTTCTAATTACTGCTTTGGAACACGTAGGGAACCGGTAAAGCAATAACAATTGGCGCGCCAAATGAACCTATTGTGCCTTTCAATCATACAGCAATTCTGGCTGGCAGAACTCTGAAGGGTTCTGTTTTTGGAGGTCTAAAAGCCATGTCAGACCCTGAATACATTGATGAAAAAGTCTCACAATTATTTAATGTATTTGGACTATTTATTTACATTTTCGCAGGAGTTCCCTCTTCAGGAGCTATTCACCCATGAAGTCCTATTGACAGACATAAGAAAAGCATTTGATCTATTCAAAGAGCCAAATTGTGTCAAAGTTGTCATCAAGATATGATTTTCTGGCAATTGATGGATGTAAAATTCAAAATTATGCAGCTTCAGATAGTTTTCTAGGAGCATATTCTGCTTTAAAAATCACACAAGTTGCAGTCTGACAACTATTCTGTGTGAATATAAATAAAGAATAGTTTGATGCATGTGTGTATAAGTTGGCAGTCATTTTACTTCACCGTTGTAATGCAAATAAAAAAAATTTGTGATATGCAACATAACTTTATCCTAGTGCACAATGTGCACTCATAAATATTTTAATAAGTAAGTTGTTCAGTTCCTACTTTGAAAATTATTCTTTCAGGCAGTAACTTTGCTAATGTAAGCTCCTAATTGCAGGAACAAGTGAACAATGCTATATGATTGACTGAAAAAAATTGTGTGACTGAATTCATTGTTAATTTGTCATCATACAACAAAATTAGACATACTCTTTGAGCTTGTCATCTGATTCTCTATTCTAATCTATTGTATACAACAAGTATATGCTAATCTATGTCAATCTCTATGATCTGAGACTTATAGCCCATTCAAGCGAGAAGTGATTCGTTGGAAGACATGTTCACTACAAGGAATAGTGAGACCTCCCATGGGATGATCATATCCAAACTCTTCTTCAGCTTGACTCAACAAGTCTTGGAATGAAGGTTGGTTCAAGTATGATACGGGGATCACAAAACGCTTTTGATTCTCTCCAACATACACTGCAATATACCCTTTTGGGAGTTCCACAGATTTTGAAGCTGCTTGGCTAGCTGAGAATGATGACGCCCTTCGAATAACAGGTAAACGGAAGCCCATTTTTCTGTATGTATGTAAGTGTTGATGCTTAAGAATGCCAATGAATTGTGTTGTTTCTGAAGACAGAAGGAAATGTATTTATAGATTTTAAGATTCTTTGGAAGATTATTATTTCCAAGATAAAATTATTGTTGAAGTCATTGCAGGATTGCGGGGTATACACATGGTGCTGTCTTAGAAGTGGTTAAGAGTGAATGCCCCCACCTTCTCAAATGAGATAAGATCAAACTGAAGCCATATATTGGTTTGTATTAATTGGTATTCCATGCTTTTGTAAACATGCTTTAGACATGTCACATTTTGTTCTTGATGGCTATATATCATATATCCATATCGCTTTATGGACATGTTTTAAGACATCTCATATGAATCCTTTCACGTACTGATGTACCCTGTGATCTGTTTTCTATTGCAATAAATGTATTCATATCCACTCTGCATCATTATTAGACAATTTCCACTGATTTAGTAGGTTACCCATCAGTATGAAGAGCCAACTTATGTGATATGTCTTAAGCATGTCTGCAACATAAGTAGTAGTCCATTAAATCAGCTTTGTATTTAACCATTTATTAACTTCTCAGTTGTCTCTTTCAAAAGGTGGCAACATTGTTTGGCAAGAACTCTCAAATCTAAAGTAATCTTTCATAAACACAATGAAGACACTACCATGTGATCTTCGTTTCGCCCTTGTCTCAAAGTAGGCCTTATCGAATGGCTAATTTTTCAAAAACTTAAAGATGGTATATCTATATATAGACGGTTACCCTTGCACTCTAAGGCAACACAAATCAATAGCAACAACAATTCTTCTTTACACCCTTTGTGATCATTTGCATTTTTATTAGTTTGAAGCAAAACAGATCAATGGGATTTCGATTACCTGCTATTAGAAAGGCATCATCTGCTGTAACCCAAGCAGCATCAGTCCCAAAAGGCTATCTTGCAGTCTATGTTGGAGAGAAAATGAAGCGGTTTGTGATTCCTATTTCCTATTTGAATCAACCTTCATTTCAAGATTTACTAAGCCAAGCAGAAGAAGAGTTCGGATATGGTCATCCAATGGGTGGTCTCACTATTCCTTGCAAGGAGGATGCTTTCGTGGATCTCACGTCTCGCTTGAATGGACTGTAGTATAATCCAAGGAAAACAAGACTGACTTAGATTAATTGAGAGACAAATTTGGACAGCAGGCACTTAGAATTTTTCTTTTTTACTTCTTTTCTATTGGAAGATACTAACTACCATCTCATTGAGATGTCAAGGATGTAATATCAGAAATTTTTTCCCAAGTTCAATGAATTTAAACACCTTATCCCTAAGGACTTGTATACTCTATTTCTTTGCATATGATCTTCACTTTTGAATGCATCTAAATAGTAAATCTTTACTGCTGGCAAATGAATCTCCTGCTTATGATGAATAGCTTTACTTCTCTAGATAGTAAAGGCAGTCACAAATTATAGTCAATAATTTTAGCCATGTAGAAGAGAGAAGACTAAATTATTTCTCTGGGTAGTAGTTATTTGGTACTAGCAAAAGAACTGTCATGTTGAAATCCATATAGATCATTCTCTACATCTTCAGTTTTGCTATTCCAGCAAGCTAGCTAATTTGTTGAAACAAATCAATAACTCTTGATTACTTAAGCCACTTGGGCAAATCTATTAGTTTATGCTATTACCACATATTCACACTGTATTCTCTCCCAGATCAGAAGCTCACCAACTTTGATTGTTTCACTTGAATTTGACATCCCTCTAAAGCTTGTCTTCCTAATTTTTACAATGATTTACATCTTGCTTTACTTTATACATATAAAACTGTAACTACTAACTAGTATATTTGAAACCATTGCAGAATTGTACTCTTAATTTTCAATTTTATGAATGAAATAGATTGCTCATTTTTATGGCCATATTTTAAGATTCCAATTTCATATAATATTAGTTGGATAATCACTGAATCTGTGTGGATTGCAAATTTGCAATTCTTGTTATTGTTCTTCAAAAATTCTTGGCAATTTGGACATGTTTAATTTTATTATGATATTGTTGCATATATTAGAGACCATTCATATCAGACAAAGGCAAACAAATTCTGACAATGTCATGCTATAACTTCCTCATTTAACATTTTTATACTTTCAAATGAATGATACAAGGAAGAGACCAAAATGGACAATGTTTATAATAAAAGAAAGAGCCTTCTGTACAAAATTTGTCTCAGCTAAGCTATGTCAGTCTGTACTAGAACAATTTACTGCCCAATCAATTGAGAAGTGAGGTTTAGGAATTCTTCCTCACTGCATGGAATTGTGAGACCACCGGTTGGATGTTCATATCCGAATTCTTCTTCTGCTTGATTTAGTAATTCTTGAAATGAAGGCTGGTTCAAGTAACATACAGGAATCACAAACCGCCTCATCTTATCTCCCACATAGACTGCAAGATAGCCTTTTGGAACATTAGTCCCTTTTGATGCAGAAAGTGATGCCTTTCTAATACCTGGAATGCGGAATGCCATTGTTTCTTCTTGTTGATCGAAAGAAAAAGAAATAGATTGTTCTTGAAGGATTTGTATGAGAGAAATATGTGATTTCTGAAATTTGAGGAGATGCAACTGATTTGTGTTGGTTGAGAACACAAGAAGAAGTGTATATATAGTTGCCATCCTGAAGAAATTATTGAGATGAAGCTGTAAAATGGGGTCTACATAGTGACAAGGGTTAGCAAGGGATCACATGGTATTGTCTTGGAGGTCTCTTTCAAAGATTAGGACCAAGGAAGTTAAGTGAGAGAACACATCCCACCTTCTAAGGTAATTGCTAAGTAGCTAATATATGATATCCACTTGAAATAATGAAAATCTACACAAATTCATAGGTGAAGGATGCTTCTTCAAGAATTGTAGTTGTACTTAAGGTACTCCTTGAGACATGCTTTAGACATCTCACAAGCTTCTTCAAATTGACAATACAACTGATAATGAAATCTGTTGATCTGAGGCCAGAGGAGAACCGATATGATCCTCAATTTTTCAGTTACACCAGACTACAAACCACACACCATGAAATTTGCAAAACATTGCAATCTGTTGGCCTACCCTCTACAAGGTGGACCTTGAATTATGTAGTTTAACAAGCTGATACATATGAAAGTCCGCTGAGACAATACCATGTGAACTCTTACATGCCCTTGTCTCCTAACTGGTCCTATCTGATACCCTTCCTCCACCAATCATTCTAATATCGGTCTGTTTATAACATATCCTTTTATCTATATATATGTTCATGGTTGCAAGCATTTAGCACCAACACAACTACACAAGTCATTCACATCCTAAAGCAAAAAAAAAAAAGAACTCAAAAAATTGCATCTTATTCACAAGTCATATCTAAGACTAATATTTCATCAACGCATACATACAACAATGGGTTTTCTTTTGGCTGGTATCAGAAGAAAGTCATCATTTACTGCAAACCAAGCAACTTCCAAAGTTGTGGAAGTCCCGAAAGGCTATCTTGCAATGTATGTTGGCGAGAAGATGAAGCGGTTTGTGGTTCCCATTTCTTATTTGAATCAACCTTTATTTCAAGAATTACTAAGCCAAGCAGAAGAAGAATTTGGATATGATCATCCAATGGGTGGTCTCACTATTCCATGCAGTGAGGATGCTTTCTTGGACCTCACGTCTCGCTTAAACTGACTTAGCACAAGTCCTGCCGAAGGAGACTGGCATAGATTAGTTGAGAGTGAAACTTATCCTTTTTGTAACAAGAATTGAGAGACAATTTTGTGTAGCAGGAACTATAGAATCTCATTGAGATGGCAAGGATGTAAATATCAGAATTTTTCCTCCCAGTTTTAATGAATTTATAGACTTCATCTCGAAAGATTTATAGACTTAAGTGCTTTCCATATGCTCTTCACTTGTGCATTCCTTGTGTTTCTGCTACTGTTGTATACAAAAGTTTGCATTAACTTTATGAAATGCTGCTAATTTGCTTCCAAAACCCCCCTTTCTAACAGTTGGCCTTGGATCTGTAAATTGCTTTATGACATGAAGGACTGAATCATTAACTGATTTTCAGTCATATGGCTAAGTTAAATATATTGGATCCAAGTTTATATTATTAAATGTTCCCCTCATTATTATTATTATTATTCTTTTGGGTTGTGAGTTCTGAAATTTGCTGCAATTGATCTTATGATGAAATGTTCTATTCCTCTAAATGGACATATTATCACTTATTATGATTGTTTATCATATATAAATAGTGTCGTTGCCGAAATCCAAATAGATAGATATTTCTATGCAGCAACTTCTGTTTTGCTTTTTCATCCAGCTAACTAAAATTGTTCAAATAAATCAAATGACTTTTGAAGCATGAATTTTTAAGCAGGCATTAGGTTGTTCTCAAAGCCTGTACATCCGTTTTCAATTACAAGGGAGTGCCTCTTCCTCTAAGAAATCTATTAGTCCTTCACATATTTACTTTAGTAGTTTTAACAAATTGTAAAAGAAACTTTATTCTGATATTGCCACATATATTAGAAATTATTCAGGTTGAACAAAAAGCTGTATAAGCGAATAACTTTCTCATTCATAAAACATTTTTACATTTTCAATGGAATGATACAAGGAAGATACCAAAATTGACAATCTTCAAAATAAGAGAAAGAGCCTTCTTTACAAAATTTTGTCTCATCTAATCTATGTCAGTCTCTATTAGCACAATAAGAATTAATTCAGATGAAGCTGTAAAATAGGGTCTACATTGTGAAATGATCACATGGTATTGTCTTGGAGTTCATACATCATATTCATACCCCACTTCCTGACATAATTGCCAAGAAACTACACATATCAAATCAAAGACATCTAAATTAAAGCTGTTGTACTAAAGATACTGAATTAGACATGTTTTGGACATCTCACATGTTTCTTCAGATTTAGAATTGTTATTGACAATGGAATCGGTAAACCATGTCCACAACCTGATTTATATCTCTGAAACAAAGTGTTCTGAGGCCAGAAGAGAACCAAAATTAGACACATGATAATGATCCAATATGAACCTCATTTTTAAATACACCGGGTTATTAACATATCCCTTGGAATTTGCAAAACCATAGGCAACATGATCGAATCAAACTTGCTGTTTTATACATAAATTTACTTTGAATTATCTAAGACAACACCATGTGATCTCTTTTATGACCTTGTCTCCTAATAAGTCCCATGGCAACCATCTCTTACACTTTTTCCACCAATCATTCAAGTGGCATTATGTTTATAGCATATTCTATTATCTATATATATGCTCAGGGTTGCAAGCAGCAGCAACACAAGTCATTCACATTCTAAAGCACAAGAAACTCAAAAGCTTACATCTTATTTTCATTTCTTAGACTAGTATTTCTTCAACACATACAAAAATGGGTTTTCGGTTACCTGGTATTGTAAGAAAGGCATCATTTACTTCATCTTCAAAAGCTATGGAAACTCCAAAAGGTTATCTTGCAGTTTATGTTGGAGAGAAAATGAAGCGGTTTGTGATCCCCATATCATACTTGAACCAGCCTTCATTTCAAGACTTGCTAAGTCAAGCTGAGGAAGAATTTGGATATGATCATCCAATGGGTGGTCTCACAATTCCTCGTGAAGAAAATATGTTCTTAGATATCACTTCTCGCTTGAGTTGATGCAGCACCATAAAGATTAGGCTGACTTAGAAATAGATTACATAACACAAATTTTGTAACAATCTCTTAACCTGAGAAAGATTTTCTCCATTTTTTGTTATCCTACTATACATCTCAATGAGAAATTTATGCACACAAACATTTGTCTGCCATTTTCTCCTTAAATCTAAATGTATTGTTAAGTTCAAAGGCAATGACAAGCAGAAAGTGCTGTTCATAAAATCAATTTTCACTATGTTGTACAACAAGTGCAAAAGAACCAGCAGGTAACTTTTATGATGATAGTAAAAAAAAGTTATGAAAAAAAAAGGCAGTAACTAAGTATGAATTTGCATAATCAGATAATCTTAGTTTCAATAATGATAGCTTGTTTGGTCAATTCAATTATTCAATTATCACTATAGGATGATTATCAGCTTCAAGGACCAGTCCCTATATTTACCATGTCCCATTTTGCTTTCATCTGTCTTTGAAATCTGTGTGGACCCTTCCCAGTTTGAACATGGTGATCACTGAAATGCGGCCTCTGAAATGACAATTGGGATTGAAGCTTATCCATATTTTAGAAAAGATAAAATAAAATAGAAATATTAATCTAGTTGTAATAATGCATGATAATGAATTATTTGGCTTATGTTTGTGCAATTGCCTTTGATAAAGAAATATTATGACAATAAATAATCAAGTGTATAATTATCAATCGTGAGAATAATCTTTTAAATAGATTTATGTGGTGTTAATTTCTATTTCTTAAGTATTATGTGTCAAGCTTTTAACAAAATTCAGGAAATATTATTTTGCAATGATGATTAAATTGGAAGAATATGGGAACAACAGATTAACAAAACAATTTTATTCTGTGTTGCAGAGACCATGAACCTCATTTATTGTTGTAGAATCTAGTAACAAATTGGCTAAAACTGTTTCAATAGAAATGTGTATTTTGTTCCATGATCAACTCAAGGACAAATAAGGAACTATAGTCTCTATCGAAAGCAGATAGTCTGATGATATACATTAAGTGAAACTTGAAAATGCTACTGATGAATAAATTTGATTTCATTCAGATTTGAGCACAAGCTAAATTTGTTTAAATAATATCTTGTCATGAATTTCTCATTTATCAAATGATTGATACAAGGAAGAAATCAAAATATAAAATCTCAAAAGGAAAGTGCCTTCTGTACAAGTTACTCTCAACTAATCTATTCTCTATTAGCATGATTTATAGCCTACTCAACTGAGAAGTGAGGTTTAAGAACTCATCCTCCTCGCATGGAATTGTTAGACCGCCATTCGGATGATCATAACCGAATTCTTCTTCTGCTTGGTTTAGCAAGTCTTGAAACAGAGGTTGGTTCAAGTATGATATAGGAATTAAAAACCTCTTCATTTTATCTCCAACATAAACTGCAAGATAGCCTTTTGGGACATCATTGCTCTTTGTTGCTTTTCTAATACCTGGTATGCGGAAAGCCATTGTCTTTTTAGGAGTAAGAAATAGTTGAGTTTTTCTAAAACTTGTAATACTTGAGGATATGTGAATGATTGGTGTTGCTTCAGAACACAAGAAGTGGTGTATATATAGTTGCTAGGATCTTCAAACCAATTTCCTGAAGAGAGAATCATGAATAAGATAGGGTCTACCAATTGACAATGTATTATGCATCACAAGAAATCACATGATACTGTCTTGAAGGTGTTAGGAAGTTCAATGAGTGCATACCCCACTTCTTCATATAATTGCCAATAGATTAGCCTCTTGAAATTAATGAGCTCTACATCACAAGAGTGCATACCTTACATAATGCTTCTTTCATGCATTATACTACAGCTACTCCATTAGTTAGTATACATGCTTTAGACATCTCTCATGTTTATTCAAATTGAGATTGCTTCTATTAATGAAATTGTAAACCTTGATTATGACCTTATCTATTAGCTTTGATAGTGAGCCAGTATGAACCTCAGCTTTTTCTAGTACACCAGATTATAAGCAGTACCAACTGGAATTTGAAACCAAGGGGAAACATGTTCCAATTACACTTCCTCTTGAATATATATGGTGTACCTAGCATTTGATTGCAAGTGGCTGCTTTATTAGCCATTCCTTTACAAGGTGGGGTATGCTTTCTCAAAAACTGCTTAATCCTTGATAGAGGCCTCTAAGACAGTACCATGTGATCTCTCATGTAGTGATGTGTATGCATTCCTATCATTGTCAAAAATCTTTTACCTTAGAAATAGTTTTCCAAAGAATCTTAAAATCTATAAATACACTTGCTCTTGCCTTCAAAAACAACACAACTCATTGGCAATCTTAAGTGTCAAACACTTAAAAACAATTCTTCTTAAACTTGGGAAATTTTCCTTGCTGTTATTCTTACATGCATCTTTAAAAAAATGGGTTTCCGTTTACCTGTTATTCGAAGGACATCGTCATTCTCAGCTAGCCAAGCAACTTGTAAATCTGTGGAAGTCCCAAAGGGGCATTTAGCAGTGTATGTCGGAAAGAAACAGAAGCGGTTTGTGATCCCCATTTCATACCTGAACCAACCTTCAATTCAAGACTTGTTGAGCCAAGCGGAGGAAGAGTTCGGATATGATCATCCTATGGGAGGTCTAACAATTCCTTGCAGTGAATATGTCTTCCAACAAATCACTTCTCACTTGGATTAATGATGAATCTCACACTGCAGGAGACTGACATAGATTAGTATACACATTTTGTAGAATAGGCAACTTGTAATTACACATTTTTCTAAGTAAATGAAAGAAGAATGACCATTACTATGACAACAAGTTCAAAGTGTTTCCTCTTTTTTGGTTTTATCTTCTTCTCTCTACAAACAGAACATCATGCAGTATCTAGTAGTAAGCTGCCTGGTGTAAGAAAAACCATACTTCATTGTTCATTTGTTCTCATAGATTGCACTAATTCAAAGTATATAAAATCATAATATTTTAAATAAAAGAATATGCATGGAAAACTATAGCTAAAGAAATTTCTTACACCGGATGTATAGCTCATTTATTTATATATGTCTGTTCTCTTATTTCTTTATTGAAGTTTTATCCATACCTTAATATTTTCAAAAAGCATGTTATGTGTTGCACTTAACAGATTTATGTGCTATTTTCGTCGGCTAACAGAAGTTTTACTTGATAAATTTTATATTAATTAGGCTAATAAGGGATTTAGACTTTGTGATTTTAGTGAGGTTCAACCGAAAAAAACTATTCACCTAGTTCCTGCTTTCTGTAGAGAATATACTTGTTACGATGGGTAACCGGAGATTAGTGGGCTGGACTTACTGGGTTGGCCCAATCGTCTGAAGGAGGGAGCCCTTTGGGTAGGTTCGCGTCTAGGAGCCTCCGTCCGACTTGTGTGTGGGAGAAAGAATGGAGGGTGGTACCTGCAAAGACACTCCGATGCCTAAGTCAGCAAGGGTCTAAGCAAATTTGGAGAGTATTGGAACTTAGGGATACCTGAGGGGTGTCAGTGTATTTATAGTGGTGAACCAATAACCACCGTTGAAGTAGTTCCACTTTTTAAGGAGGATAACCGTCCCTTTATCATAGGGAAGTTGAGATATGACTCCTGGAAGTGGGTTGAGAGATTTTAGGGACAGTTACTTATTTTAATAAGTGTTATCTTGCCAGCTAGCTCTCGTTCCCGACTTCCTCAGGGGGAGCTTGTGTCGAATACGACCTCTTGTGAGGAGATCGGTTACGGGGGGAGGCCAATCTATGGATTGGGCATTTTTTATCTTATTTGGTCCTGTGCCTTAGTGTTGGGCAGGGTATGAACAGTGCCCCTACTCGAGTCCAAACCTTTTTATTGAGTTGGGCTCGAGTATTGAACTCGGGCTTGTAGCCGACTTGGTGAGGAACCGACGTGATTTTTTTTAAGAACCAACGTGATTCAGAATTCCTCAACTGTCGCGTCTAATCAAACGTTGCGTCTCTTCAGAGTTTTAGCATTTACACGTGGGGAGCAGTTACATTGGCAACAACGCATCTCTTAAATGATTATGTCATTTTACTGTTATGCCCTTAGCGTGTTTATAAATACTTTCCCTCTCTTCCCTTATTTTGTTTCTGAAAACTTTCTCATTTGCACCTTCTGTTCGGAAGAAGAACTCCTTCCCTCTTCGAGTGCTTTGACTGTTCGTCGCATCTACCTTCTTTGCAAGCAAAATGTCAGTTCCTTTTCATTCTCCTCTTTTAGAAATGCTTTTATTTGCATGTTTTTTATTTAGAGGAGTATTGACTGTAGGCCTAGTGACTGTTTGTTTTTAGAAACTTACTTTAGGCCCTTTAGAGACCCTGTTTTTGATTCTTTTCTCTTTTTTTCTTTTGTAGGCTTCGTTCACCTTTTTACTAGAAAAAGATGTTTTCTTTAGAGTCTCTTTCACTGTGGGTGGATGACACCATTCTTGGGGAGAGTCATCTGGTAGATACTGACTACATTACCGACCTGCGTACCCATCATAGGATCTGTGCCTTTGATGAGGATGAGCCGAAATATGAACTGATTGTCCCAAGTCCAGAAGACCGAGTTTGTTTTGGGAAGCAGATACGGACCCTCATTTCTTCTTTATGTATGAGAGCCTTTTTACCCGCCTGGGTACTTTTCTTCCTTTTTCTGAATTTGAGATCGTTGTTTTATCTCATTGTCGTGTTGCCCCTACCCAACTTCACCCCAACTCTTGGGGTTTCATGAAAATTTACCAATTTATTAGCCGCGCATTATATTTTCCAACTTTTTTGAAGATTTTCTTCTTTCTTTTCCATATGACCAAGCCCTTTAGTGGGCAGAATAATAAACAACAATGGGTATCCTTCCGGGCCATTCAAGGTTGGAGAGTTTTTACCCTTTTTGATGAATCTTTTCATGACTTCAAAAATTTCTTTTTTAAAGTTCAAGCCGCAGAGGGTCACCACCCCTTTTTTCTGGACCAAAATTCTTCTCCCCGTTTTTTCCTGTACTGGTTAGAGGCCTCTCCTGTGAAAAAAATATAGCCTAGATGATCTGGACGAGGTAGAGGCGGCGATTGTGGGGTTCTTCTGAGAAGTTTGGGGAAGAGCCCCTTATCTTGATATAAAAAAGTTCCTCTAGGGGTCTCCGACCTTTGTACAGACTCAATTGGGTAGCTTTGCTTTTCGATTGTTTCCCGACTTGATTTTACTACTTCCGACTTGATTTATTTTTGAGATGTCATTTTCGACTTGTAGACTGATTACTTTATGGTTTTTGTAGAAATGGTAAAGAAGAATTCCAACTCCTCCTATCAAAGAGTCCAGGATGCCAAGACGAGATCTCGCGCCAGGGTGAGCGCTGCCAGGGCTGCTGGCACTCTTCCTCCTCCTCCTCTCCCTCCTCCTCCTCCTCCTCACAACTTGGGGACCCTCTCCCGACCTATTGTGATATCCTCTTCTACTTCTTCTCTTCCTTCTCATCCGCCCCGATCTTCTCCTGAACCGGAAAAAAAGAAGCGCAAGACTTCAGAGTCTGGCTCTTCTTTGGATTGTGAGGCTAAATTTAATGGGCCTCAATTCGTTTGGAATCATGTCTATCCTCATACTCGCATAAGTATGAATGATGCTTCCGTTCGAAACCATCTTAACATTCTGGTTCAGGAGAGCGTCCGGACGGCCGAGGTATGTACCAAATTGCTTGATATTTTTTAAAAGACTCCCTTCAACTCTTTGGGTTCTTCCCAAAAGGTTGAGGAGCTATAGGAGAGAATTTTTTTGTATCAAGCGGAAGAGAAGAGGCTTAAGGACGAGGTCGCTGAGTTGAAGGAGGAGAAGGATCATCTCTAGGAGAGGGAGAAGAGGTTGATGGGCCAGTGCGCCATGGCAGAGGGCCTGAAGAAGAAGGCAGAGCAGAACTACATTAGGCTCTTTGGGGAGAATTTGGATTTGAAGAAGGAGTTGACGGGATGTCGAGAGGCCTTCCAAGAGCTGGAGGATTCTGTGGCTGAAGGTTCAGAAGAGGTGCGGAGGATCTTCAAGGAGCAGGTCGGAGTTATTGTTCCCGACCTGGATCTTTCTTCATTGGACCTCGACAAGATCGTGGTTGATGGGGCCATTGTTTATCCTCTCCGACCTGAGATGGACTCCGACCTGAAGACTCGGGGGCAAAGAATAATAGAATCTCCTCCACGACCAGAGGATGTTCCGAGTTCTTCGGGGGTTCCTTCTCAGGATCCTGATCAGTCTGCTCTGTCCTCCCCTGGTGTTGTTCCGACTTCTCTCCCTGGTCCTGGTGGTGATGGCCCTTCTCCCGATGGTGGTAATCTTCCTTCCTCTTAACTGATTGTGGCTATATGGGGGCCCGGCCTATGGGTCCCCTGTTTTTTAAACAATTTTATATTTTGTTTCTTTATGGTGGTGGTTGGTACCTAACATTTCTTGGTCCTTTGTGACCGTAAACAAAAATATTTAAAAATACTCTTTTTTAAATAGGGGTTTAGGATATCTTTGTTGTGTGCATGCTTTCTATTTGGGTTTTGAAAAACATTTTTGATCTTGTTTTGCCTTTTTTGAAAACCATTTGTCTTCGCTGGCTGTCTTTTGTCTAAGTTATTTTAAAATTTCTCGAAGACTTGTGACAGCCCTTGCCTTTGGTTTGATGGATTTTCTTATCTTTTTTGGTATTCCTTGTACTCAATTTTTCTTTTATTGAGTTTCCATAACTTAGGTTATTTTTGCGATACATTTCATTTCTTATCGGTTTTTTCGACTTGTAAGTCGACTAATTTCCGAGTTCTTTCATGATCTACTTTTATAACCTCTTTACACCAACTTGTACCTCGTCATTTTATCCTGACGACCATCTAAGTCGGTTCATGGGATTTTCAAGTTTTGTCGAGCTTAAGTCGACGCGTTTCATTGAGTGAGAATAACGTAAAAAGAAATTTATAGAGATATGAAAAAAAAGATCTTTATTTATTTGCGAATGTACTTTTTTGCTACTAAGGGTTTTGACAATTTGTTCTCCCTTAGCCCCCACTTTGATGCCTCATTAAAAACCCCCATCAGGAAAACCCTTTCTTTGGGAAAAAACCATGAAGTTGGGAAAAGAGTACATAAGGGAGTGGAGTTCGCTTTTAACTATAGTACATTTTCATATTACAAGCATGCCACGACCTAGGTAGCTTGGCGATGTTTAAGTTGGTCACCTTATAGTAGCCTTTTCCTAAGACCTCACTAATTTTGTATAGTCTTTTCCAATTAGCAGCAAGCTTTCCATCCCTAGATTTTTTGACTCCAATATCGTTTTTTATCAAAATCAAGTCGTCTGGGGTAAAACTTCTTCGAATGACCTTTCTATTATATCTGTTTGTCATCCTCTGTTTCAACGCTGCTTCTCTTATCTGGGCTTGTTCTTGGACTTCAGGGAGTAGTTCAAGCTCTTCTTTGTGCCCCTGTATGTTTCCCACCTCGTCGTAGAAGTTCACCCTTGGACTTTGCTCGTTGATTTCAACCGGTATCATGACTTCTATGCCATAAGCAAGTCGGAAGGGTGTTTCTCCTGTGGCAGACTGAGGGGTAGTCCGATAAGCCCATAGTACTTGTGGGAGTTCTTCAGCCCAGGCTCCCTTTGCATCTTGCAACCTTTTCTTCAACCCTACCAGCATGACTTTGTTGGCTGCTTCGGCTTGTCCATTTGTTTGTGGATGTTCTACCGAGGTGAAATGATGCTTGATCTTCATACTGGCTACTAGGTTTCTGAAGGTTGAGTCATTGAATTGAGTGCCATTATCAGTGGTAATGGAGTGAGGTACTCCATACCTTGTGATGATGTTTTTGTAGATAAACTTCCGGCTTCTCTGGGCGGTGATGGTGGCCAATGATTCTGCCTCAATCCACTTCGTGAAGTAATCTACCCCCATTATTAGGTATTTTACTTGTCAAGGCGCTTGGGGAAAGGATCCTAATAAGTCCAATCTCCATTTTGCAAAAGGCCATGGAGAAGTTATACTAATGAGCTCCTCGGGGGGAGCAACGTGGAAGTTTGCATGCATTTGGCATGGCTGACACTTTTTCACAAATTCTGTGGCATCTTTCTGTAAGGTCGGCCAGTAGAACCCGGCTCGAATAACCTTCCTGGCTAATGACCTGGCTCCGAGATGGTTTTCGCAGATACCATTGTGGACCTCCTCTAAGACTTCTATTGTCTTTGAGGTTGGGACGCACTTTAACAATGGTGTTGATACTCCTTTTTTATAGAGGATGTTTTTTTTCCAAAGTGTAGTTTTGTGCTTCCCTCTGGTCTTCTTGGCCTCTTTTTCCTCCTTGGATAGGATGTCAAACTTTAGGTATTCGACTAAAGGGTTCATCCATCCGAGGTCTAATCCAGAGATTTCAAGGTCATCTTGCTTGGCCTCTGTTTTTACAACAGAGGGTTTTTGGAGAGTTTCTTGGATCAAGCTTCTATTATTTTTTCCTGGCTTGGTACTCGCTAACTTGGAGAGGGCATCTGCTCTGCTGTTGAGATCCCGAGCTATGTGTTTGACTTCGGTTTCTACGAAGCACCCAAGATACTCCAATGTTTTGTCTAAGTACCTCTTCATATTGGGGTTTTTGGCCTGATACTCTCCATTTATCTGGGAGGTCACCACCTGAGAGTCGCTGAATATCACTACTTTTGTTGCACCGACTTCTTCTGTCAGCTTTAATCCTGCAATCAAGGCTTCGTATTCTTCCTGATTGTTGGAAGCCGAAAATTCAAATTTGAGGGAGACTTTTATTTGTGTTCCCCCTTTGTTGACCATTATTATGCCTACGCCACTTCCTGTTTTGTTTGAGGATCCATCTACATATAGCTCCCATGTAGTAGATTTTTTCTCTTGGTCTCCTGCATATTCTGCCACGAAGTCGGTGAGGCCTTGGGCTTTTATTGCCGTCCGAATTTCGTACCTTAGGACGAACTCGGAGAGCTCTATTGCTCATTAAACCATTATGCCCGTAATATCGGTCTTCTGTAGGATTTGCTTCATGGGCTGGTTCGTTCGTACCCTTATTGTGTGTGCTTGAAAATAAGGTCGTAGCCTTCGTGAGGCTACTACTAAGGAGTATGCAAATTTCTCCAGTTTTTGATACCTTAGTTCAGGGCCTTGTAGAACTTTGCTGGTGAAGTATATAAGATGTTGTCCGACCTCGTCTTTCCTTATTAGAGTTGATGCTACAGCTTTGTGTGCTATGGACAAATACATGATGAGTTCTTCCCCGACTATAGGTCTAGTCAGGATTGAAGGTTTGCTTAAAAACCTTTTAAACTCCTGGAATGCTTCTTTGCACTCAAGAGTCCATTCGAACTGGCATCCTTTTCTTAGTAGAGAGAAGAGTGGTAGGGATCTTAGTGCTGATCCTGCCAAGAACCTGGAGAGAGCAGCAAGTCGGCCATTCAACTATTGGAACTCCCTTAGGCAAGTCCGACTTTTCATTTCTAGGATTGCTTTGCACTTGTCGGGGTTTGCTTCAATTCCCCTTTGTGTCAGCATAAATCCCAGAAATTTTCCAACCTCTACCGCGAAGGTGCACTTTGCCGGATTCAACCTCATCCCATGCAACCTTATGGTGTTGAAGACTTGCGAGAGATCTGTCAAGAGGTCAGTCTCCTCCTTAGTTTTTACTAGCATGTCGTCCACGTAGACTTCCATTAAATTTCCAAGGTGAGGAGCGAACACCTTATTCATCAGCCTTTGGTATGTGGCTCCGCATTTTTTAATCCAAAAGGCATGACCACGTAGCAATAGTTTGCTTTAGGCGTGATGAAAGATATTTTTTCTTGATCCGGCTTATACATCGAAATTTGATTATATCCCGAGTAGGCATCCATAAACGACAAGTATTGGTACCTTGAGTTAAAGTCTACTAGGGTATCAATACTGGAAAGTGGGTATGGGTCTTTAGGACACGCCTTGTTCATATCAGTGTAGTCGATGCACATCCTCCACTTGCTGTTTTATTTCTTGACCAGCACTACATTTGCCAGCCATGCCAAATACTTGACCTTTTTGATGAAGCCAGCTTCTAAGAGGGCTTGTACTTGATCTTCCACCACTTGAGCCCATTCTGGTTTGAGCTTCCGTCTTCGCTGCTGTACAGGTCACAATCCGGGGTATACCAAAAGCTTGTGGGACATTAGTTTAGGATCTATCCCTGGCATATCGGAGGCCTTCCAGGTGAAGAGGTCGTAATTATCTTGTAGGAGCTTTATCAGCCTCTGTTTCAGGTCTCCCCCTAGGCCAGCTCCTATGTTGGTATTTTTTCCTTCCTCTTTTCTGACCTGTACTTCCTTAATTTTCCCCCTAGTTGCGGCCGCAGCTCTTCTTTAGCTCTGACTCCGCCGAGCTCTATGGTGTGAACTTCTTTGCCCTTTTCTCTCAGGTTCAGGCTTTCATTGTAGCATTTTCTTGCCAATTTCTGGTCACTCCAAATGGTTGTTATTCCCTCTAGTGTTGGGAATTTCATGCAAAGATAAGGCGTGGACAACACTGCTCCAAGCCAATTTAGGGTAGTCGGGCCGATTAGGGCATTGTAGGCTGACCCTACATCGACGACTATGAAGTTGATGCTCAAAGTTTTGGATTTTTCTCCTTTCCCAAAAGTCGCGTGGAGGGGTATAAATCCTAGTGGTTTTATTGGTGTATCCCCTAGTCCATACAGGGTCTCAGGGTAAGCTCTTAACTCATTTTCATCCAAACCCAGCTTATCGAACGCTAGCTTGAAAAGAATGTCGGCTGAACTCTCCTGATCTACCAGGGTTCTGTGAAGATGGGCATTGGCAAGGATCATGGTTATCACCACTGGGTCATCATGTCTAGGGATGACCCCTTGCCCATCTTCTTTAGTGAATGAGATGGTTGGGAGGTCGGGAGCGTCCTTTAAGTGTTTCTTGCGAGATGACTTTGTGAGTCCACCTCCCCAAAATTCCCCTGAGATCATATGTATATGTCTTTCTGGGGTCTGTGGTGGTGGGTTCCTTCAGTCACCGTCATCTTGCTTTCTTTTTTCATAATTGTTCGACCTTCTCATGAGATATCTATCAAGCCGACCCTCCCTGGCCAGCTTTTCTATCACATTTTTAAGGTCGTAACAATCATTTGTTGAGTGACCATACATCTTGTGGTACTCACAGTAGTCGCCGCGACTTCTCCCCTTTTGTTTTTTATGGGCCTAGGGGGTGGTAGCCTTTCAGTATGGCAAATTTCCCTGTATACATTGACTAGAAAAACTCTTAGAGGGGTATAAGAGTGATATCTCCTAGGCCTTTCAGGGCCGACTTCCTCTTTTTTCTTGGGCTCTCTTTCTTTCTCCTTCGACGAGTGAGAGCGCCCAGGTCACCAGTTCAGCTCTCGCAGTCTGGCATTTTTCTCCATGTTGATGTACTTCTCGCCTCTTTCCTGTACATCACTCAAGGAGGTCAGGTGCCTTTTTGATATGGACTGGGAGAAGGAACTTTTCCTGAGTCTATTTATTAGGCCCATAATTACTGCCTCTGTGGGCAAGTCTTGAATCTCTAAGCACGCTTTGTTGAACCTTTCCATATAGTCCCTTAAAGGTTCCCCGACCTCCTGTTTCACACCTAAGAGGCTCGGTGCGTGTTTTACTTTGTCCTTCTGGATGGAGAATCGCGTCAAGAACTTTCGTGAGAGGTCGTCGAAGCTAGTGACCGACCTTGGTGGAAAATTGTCGAACCACTTTATCGCTGCTTCCGTGAAGGTGGTTGGGAAAGCTTTGCAGCGAGTAGCATCAGAAGCGTCGGAACTTTTGCCCTCATTATGTCCTTATTGAATGGGTCTTCTCCTCCCAAGGGGGAATCTTCTCGGTCGCTAAGAGAGCTTCGACTTTTGAGAGCGGATTCCAGCCTTAAGAGCTTTTCTTCTAGCTCTTTTCGTTGCTCTATCTCATTCCTCAAGTTTCTCTCCGCCTCTCACTGTCATTCTAACTCCTGCTCCAGCTGCTCCAGGCGCCCTTGGTGGCCGTGGAACAATCCCATGAAGTCGGCTACATGGGGCTGTCCTTTTCCTGATTCGCGCCCTTCAGAAGAGTTTGCCTTTGGGTCTTTTAACCCAGAGGTACCTTCTCTATGCTAGTTGTTCACCTCTTAGTAAGGGGCTATGTCCGCGTCGTTGTTCCTAATGCCCATATTCTCTTGCTCAGAATCGGACGCTATGTGGCCATCTTCGGGTGAATTGTCTGCCATTACTGGTTGATCTCTCGCGTCTCCGACAACGGCGCCAATGTTACGATGGGTAACCGGAAATTAGTGGGCTGGACTTACTAGGTTGGCCCAATCGTCTGAAGGAGGGAGCCCTTTGGGTAGGTTCGCATCTGGGAGCCTCCGCCCGACTTGTGTATGGGAGAAAGAATGGGGGTGGTATCTGCAAAGACACTCCGATGCCTAAGTCAGTAAGGGTCTAAGCAAGTTTGGAGAGTATTGGAACTTAGGGATACCTGAGGGGTGTCAGTGTATTTATAGTGGTGAACCAATAACCACCGTTGAAATAATTCCACCTTTTAAAGAGGATAACCGTCCCTTTTATCATAGGAAAGTTGAGATATGGCTCCTGGAAGTGGGTTGAGAGATTTTAGGGGCAGTTACTTATTTGAATAAGTGTTATCTTGCCAGCTAGTCCTCGTTCCCGACTTCCTCAGGGGGAGCTTGTGTCGAATCCGACCTCTTGTAAGGAGGTCGGTTACGGGGGGAGGCCAATCTATGGATTGGGCATTTTTTATCTTATTTAGTCCTGGTCTTAGTGTTACATCAGGGTATGAACAATACTAATCTACCTTGTGATATATTGAAACCATATTTCATGCCCTCCAAGTGCAGAAGAAGTTGGGATATAGTCACAAAATGTGGTCCTCTCTTGGCATCCTATCCCTTTATTTAAGAGGTTATGTGATATCTGCAACATAAGAAGTAATCCATTAAATCAGCTTTGTATTTAACCATTTATTAGCTTCTCAGCTGTCTCTTTCTAATGTGGCATCAGTGTTTCGCAAGAACTCTCAAATTTCAAGTAACCTTTCATAAACACAAGGAAGATAATACCGTATGGCCTCTCATTAGACCTTTGGTGGTCTTGGATTTATTAACTGCTTTTGAAATGTAGAAATTGATTTCCAGTTATATGGTTAAATAAAATAAATTGGATTCAAATTTGGATAATTAAATGTTCCCTTCACTTTATTTTTCTTTTTTTGAATTCTGAATTCTGAATTCAATATTGCTTTTTTCATGGTTTTATAACCACAAGAAAATTGCTCAAGTTTGTGACATTCAATCATGGAATGTCTCAAGCTTGGAATGCCTCTTCCTTTACTTTTAATATAAGAAAACTGTGAGTTCTTAACAGATTTTCAATTGTACTTTCAAACAGCTATTCGAAATTCTAATTTAAATGAAATGAATCATCAACTTCAGTCAATGTCTTCAAAACAACGTTGAATTTAATTTTGACTTGCTGCATAAATATTAAGAGATCATTCAGCTTCAACAAAAGTCAAAAATAAAAAGTATAGAAAAAAGTTAACAAGTGAGATGCAATAACTTTCTCTCATTCATTCATTTTTACACTTTCAAAGGAGTGATACAATGAAGAGACCAAAATGGACAATCTTCAAAACAAAAAGAAAGAGCCTTCTGTACAAATTTGTCTCAGCTAATCTATCTCAGTCTCTATGAGCCAATTTACTGCCCACTTAATTGACAAGTGAGGTTCAGGAATGTATCCTCGCTGCAAGGAATAGTGAGACCGCCGGTTGGGTGATCATAACCGAATTCTTCTTCTGATTGGCTTAGTAACTCCTGAAATGAAGGTTGGTTCAAGTAACATACAGGAATCACAAACTGCCTCATCTTATCTCCCACATAGACTGCAAGATTGCCTTTTGGAACATTAGTCCCTTTTGATGCAGAAAGTGATGCCTTTCTGATACTTGGAATGCGAAAAGCCATTGTTATTGAAGATTTTGTTTGAGAGAAGTATGTGAGTTCTAATACTCGAGCAGATGCAACTGATTTGTGTTGGTTGAGAACACAAGAAGTAATGTATATATAGCTGCTATCCTGAAGACATAATTTTAATGCAGCTGTAAAATGGGGTCTACAAAGTGAGAAATGATCACAAGAGATCACATGTACTGTCTTGGATATCTCTATCAAAGGTTAGGTCTCTATCTATCCACTTGTACTTGTTCTAAAGCTACTCCATCAAACATGTTTCTTCAGATAGACATTTATAGCTCTGAAACACTGTTATGAGGCCAGAAGAGAACCAAAAGTTGGTCTCACAAGCCAATATGGACCTCAACTTTTGAAGTACACCAGATTATAAACAAAACTCCGTGGTATTTGCAAACCATGGGCAATTAGATTTTCTCTTGCATCATGAGTTACAATTTTTTGGCCTACCCTCTATAATGAGGACAATAGCATGTGATCTCTTACATGCCTTTGTCTCCTAATATGTCCCATCTGATAGCCTTCCTCCACCAATCATTCAAGTAGCTACATGTTTATAACATATCCTTCCATCTATATAAATATTCACATCCTCAAGCAATAAGAAACTCAAAAGCTTGTATCTTATTTACAAGTCATTTCTAAGACTAATCTTTCATCAACACATACAAAAATGGGTTTTCGTTTAGCTGGTATCAGAAGAAAGCTATCATTTAATTCAAACCAAACATCTTCAAAGGCTTTGGAAGTCCCAAAAGGCTATCTTGCTGTCTATGTTGGAGAGAATATGAAGCGGTTCGTGATTCCCATTTCGTATTTGAACCAGACATCATTTCAAGAATTACTAAGCCAAGCAGAAGAAGAATTCGGATATGATCATCCAATGGGTGGTCTCACTATTCCATGCAGTGAGGAAACCTTCTTGGACCTCACTTCTTGCTTCAACTGACTATAAGTAATTCCAAAGGAGACTGACATAGATTAGTTGAGACACAATTTTGTAGCTATCATCTTACTGAGATGTCAAGGATGTAAATATATATCAGAATTTTTTTGCAATTTCAATGAATTTATAAACTTCGTCACGAATAAATTATAGATTCAATTTATTGGGTATATTCTCTTTAATTATGTTTATTCCTTTGTTGTGTTGCTACTACTGTGGTATTAAAAAAATGTCTATTAATTTATAATGGAATGCTGCAGAATTTTACTTTCTAAAACACATAAGCACTCCACCATGAGAGAAGCATATGGTTAAATTTCATAAATTGGATTCAAGTGTGGATTTCGGATATTCAATGTTACCTGCATTTTGAGTTATCGTCATTTATTTAAGATACACCAAGTTATTTCTCTAGAATACTATGAAAGTAGTGTCATTGATGAAATCCAAATTCTATCATTCTCTGCTGCAACTTCTTCCAGCCATCTAACTAAAATTGTTGAAAAGTAACTCTTGATTGGTTAAGCCCTTGATTGAATCCTCATTGACACACAGCAAATAAGCAAATCATTGGAGTTCTTGAAATTCTATCAACATAAGGGATAGATTTTATCAGACAACCGTCAGAGCTAGTCTCTGACTCTCTTCTTCTTCTTCTATTTTCTTCTTTTAATTTTTAAAACAACAGCAGGGAAGTGCTTCATCTTCCTTTACTTTTAATATAAGAAAACGTAGTCCTGCCCTAAACAGATTTACAATAGTGATTTCAAACCACTGTTAAGAATCTGGAACTTAAATGTTTGAACGAAATGAATCATCAACTTTTGCAAATATAGTTTAAGTTTTTAACAGGAACTTAGATCTGATATCTTTGCACAAATAACAGATAATACAGAATAAAACAAAAGCCAAAAGGTAGTTTTAACAATGAGATGCAATAACTTTCTCATTCATATAACATTTTTACACTTTCAAAGGAATTATACAAGGAAGAAACCAAAATGGAAAATCTTCAAAGTGAAAAGTGCCTTCTGTACAATTGTCTCAACTAATCTATGTCAATCTCTGTTAGTTGTTTATTGGACACCCAACTGAGAAGTGAGATTTAAGAACTCATCCTCACAGCATGGAATTGTGAGACCACCAGTTGGATGAGCATATCCGAATTCTTCTTCAGCTTGGTTTAGTAATCCTTGAAATGAAGGCTGGTTCAAGTAACATACAGGAATCACAAACCGCCTCATCTTATCTCCCACATAGACTGCAAGATAGCCTTTTGGAACATTAGTCCCTTTTGATGCAGAAAGTGATGCCTGTCTAATACCTAGAATGCGGAATGTCATTATTTCTTCTTGTTCAAAAGAAAAAGAAATAGATCGTTCTTGAAGGATTTAATTGAGAGAAATATGTGAGTAGTGATACTTGAGGAGATGCAATTGATTTGTGTTGTTTGAGAACACAAGAAGAAGTGTATATATAGTTGCCATCCTGAAGAAATAATTCAGATGAAGCTGTAAAATGGGGTCTACAAAGTGAAATGATCACAAGAGATCACATGGTATTGTCTTGGAGGTCTCTTTCAGGAATTTGAAAGTTAAGTGAGAGTTCATACATCATACCCCACCTTCTGACATAATTGCCAAGAGATTATGCATGTCAAATCAAAGACATCTACATTAATGCTTGTTCAAGCATTGTAGTTATACTAAAGATACTGAATCAAACATGCTATAGACATATCTCATGTTTCTTCAGATAGACATCGCTATTGACAATGAAAGCTGTAAACCATGGCCACAACTCTGAACCAAACTTAGGCACATCCTCACAAACCAATATGAACCTGATTTTTCAAGAACACCAGATTGTTAGAAACATATCCTTTGGAATCCGCAAACCATAGACAACATGATCTAATTTGTGTTGGCTTCCCTCTTCATAAGGTAGATTTTGAATTATGTACTTATAACAGGTTTCAGAAAATCCCCTAAGACAACACCATGTGACCTCTTAAATGCCCCTGTCTCCTAATAGGTCCCATTTCTTCATAGCCTTCCTCCACAACCAACCATTCAATTACCCATTTTATTACATATCCGTCATCTATATATATGTTCATGGCTGCAAGCATTTGGCAACAACACAAGTCATTCACATCCTAAAGCATAAGAAACTCAAATACGAGTTGCATCTTATTTACAAGTCATTTGAAAAACTAGTCTTTCTTCAACACATACAAAAATGGGTTTTCGTTTATCCGGCATCGTAAGAAAGGCATCATTTACTTCATCTTCAAAAGCTATGGAAGTGCAAAAGGGTTATCTTGCAGTTTACGTTGGAGATAAAATGAAGCGGTTTGTGATCCCTATATCATACTTGAACCAGCCTTCATTTCAAGATTTGCTAAGTCAAGCTGAGGAAGAATTTGGGTATGATCATCCAATGGGTGGTCTCACAATTCCTTGTGAAGAAAATGTATTCTTAGATATCACTTCTCGCTTGAGTTGATGCTAGCACCATCAAGATTAGGCTGACTTAGAAATAGATCAACACAATTTTTGTAGCAATTTCTTACCCTGAGAAAGATTTTCTCCATTTTCGTATCCTACTGAAACTCAATGAGAAATTTATGCACATAAACAAATGTCTCCCATTTTCTCCTTAAATCTAAATGCACTGTTAAGTTCAAAGGCAATAATAAGCTGAAAGTGCGGTTCATAAAATCAATTTTCATGACCTGGTTTACAATAAAAGAAAAGGAAAGCAGCAGATAACTTTCATGATTTAATATGATGATGTACTTCTAAGTAAAAAGGTTATTATAAGAAAAACAGTAACCAAGTATGAATTTGCATAATATTAGTTTTAATAATGTGAACGTTTTTTGTCAGTTCGATTATCCAATTATCACTGTAGGATGATTAAACAGCTTCCAGGATCACGCAGCATCCTCACATGTTTGGTTTGCGGGCCACAACAAAATTATATGCAAGTGACTGGTTCCTCACTGATCCATATTCACCACAAAAGCATTTGAAGATATCTTAATCCACTTGTTCATTGCTATATTTCCTTCTTTCCAATAATGTCAGTTTAACAAATCAAATAAACTTTAGATCCAAAATAGCCAAATAGACTAAGGGCCAGTGACTTGTATAACAGCTGTCATGAGTATGAAGCTAAAACCATTATCAAACTTTCCACTTTTGGTCTTTCTTGGTATGATACAATGATTCTTACAAAGATTCAGAATAATCAAAACGAATCTAACTGTTGTATGAATCTTTATCCAACAAAATAGAAGGAATTCAATGCATGTATAAGTCTAAAGCATATCTACTAATAGATTATGTATGGTTTAATGCATGGACATATTTTTGGTGTCACTTATGCTAGCATATGTCTTTTCTTTCAAGAGGGTAATTTGTTAGCCACTAAAAATGTCATTCCTATATCATTCTACAACAAATTCATTTCCCAAACGCTCAAACATACATTGTGCAAGGTAGAATTAAAATAAATTCAAAGTCCAGAGTAG
Organism: Arachis hypogaea; assembly: GCF_003086295.3. Taxonomy (NCBI): domain Eukaryota; kingdom Viridiplantae; phylum Streptophyta; class Magnoliopsida; order Fabales; family Fabaceae; genus Arachis; species Arachis hypogaea. The sequence continues at coordinate 13,205,313 of NC_092038.1, forward strand.
CATCCAAATCATAAAAATAACAGAGAAAACAGTCCATCCCTAGAACTATCAAATGGCAAAACTCAACTGTCCTTAATAACAGAAAAATGGTTGGGGAAATGAAGAAAAACCAACCTTTCCAAAACTAACTCATCCCCAAGATAAAAAAATAACATCAATAATCAAAAGCAAACCTTTTTCTTTTTTGGACATGAATATATTCAATAAGAGCAGCGATTTGCACACAATTTTATAAAACACAAATTGACAATGAATTCAGTCACTCAATTATTTTCTGTTTGTCTAACATTTTCGACAAAATAATTATCTCATCTTTCAACGCTTGAGCAGCTTGTGCAAAGCTACTTGCGTAAAATCAAATTTTACTGTTCACTCTTCTGATAAATTTCAAAGCATCAACAAGAAACATCAGAGAGAAAAAAGACAGTATTTTGGACACAAGAGATCCTTCACCACATTTGGAGCCAGAAACCCTTCGCCAAATTTTAAGCTCATAGGGTTTACTATCAAACTTCAATATTCATGGGTCAAAGAAAGCCAAATAACATCATTTTGCAACATAAGGGTCAATCATGTCATCATATCCAATATACTCAGGCCATAGGGACTAAGATCCTTCACCACAATTCAATTTCATAGGGCCACACATCATTATATCCGATATTTTCGGGTCGGGTCATAGCGACTAAGATCCTTTGCCACAATTCAATTTCATGACTAAGATACTTTGCCACAATTCAATTTCGTAGGGCCACGCATATCATCTTATCCAATTCAATCACGTCATAAGGACTAAAATTCTTCATCAAAATGATTTTATCGGGTCATAAGGACTAAAATCCTTTATCACAATTCATACGGCCACATATGATTACGTTTCAATATAATTGGACAGAAATAGCCAACTATATTACCCTTCCACACATTTCAATTTTCTAGGATCATATGCATCATGGACATTATCGCACAATTTTATCATCAACATATCATTACACAATTTTTTAAGGGACAACATGTTATATGATCCACATAGTAAAAAAAAATCATCGCAAAAGAATTGAAAAAATTCTGCAACTAAGTTGTCATGCTGTAAAAGTCAATCATATATCATTCTGCCACAAATTTTTTTTCCAAAAGGGTCAAATATACATTATGCAAGGTAGAATTGAAATATTGAAATAAATTCAAAGTCCAGAAGAGAGAAAAAACAGTGCATCCAAGAAATATCAAATGACAAAACTCAATTGTCCGTAATTCAATCACAGAAAAACTAATCTTGTCCAAAACCAATTCATTCCCAAGATAATCAAGAAGTAACAACATAATAAAAAGCCAAACCATTTTTTCTTTTCTTGCACAAAAAAAGCCATCTTTATAATGGATTCCGACGTTAAGCACCAAAAGGCAAAAGATTTTCAGGGGAGGGGAAAGAGTGGGGGGAGAGACATCTTTATAAAGAGAACCAACAAAAAAAGGGGGATCATCCCCATTACCGAAAGTCCGAAACGTGCAGATAATAAATTTCTTCACTCACCATTGTTGATTGATACATTCTTTAAAACCCTAATCAATCAGATTTTGCAAAAGCACCATCAATTCTCCTCGCATTTACCGTAGAATTTGTTGAACCGAGCCTCCGAAATTCAGCCACAGTAGAGCCTTGATCCCATTATTCAAAGTTATAGCAGAGAAAGAAAGAACCCAGCAATTGGGAAAGAAGAAGAGAAAATAAAGAACAATAGTACCATAGAAAACCAAATTTAAGAGGAACAAGAACCCCTTATTAAAAAATCACAACTAACGTAGGAAGTGCAATTGAGGAGTGAGGTTGAGAAGAGTTTCGCATTCTTATATGTTTGTCAGTGGCGGTGTTTTAGGTTTAGTGCACTGTGTTTAGAAATTTAATAATTACAATTATAATTTATTCTTTCTAATCTTCTTTTTTTTTCTTTCGTAGGTCAATGACTAATTGAGTTTAGCATTTATTTAATTTAATTACCGAAAGGTCTTTCTCTTTTTTTTATTTCTTTTGAAGTTATTTACTATCACAATTAATTAATTAATTAACTAGTGTATGTTTTTGTATAAGAATATACATAAAATTATATAAAAATTTGGTATTATAAATTTAAACAAAAATTATATAGTAATTATTACTATAAATACTTTATAACTTAAAAATATTAAAAATAATTAGTATTTTTTAATCAATTTGAATTAGTTGAATCGTCATCTCATTTGTCTGTTTAAGTAAGTATTTAAGGTTCAAATTTCATTTTGTGTATAGTAATTTATTGGCTAGCGGTAAATTTTTAATGAACAGAACATCAATACGTGGTGAATTAGTTCTTGATCTTAGAAGTTAGAAAATCCATAAAAAAATAGAGTAATTACCCAAATCAGTTCTCAAGGATTTTAAAATCGAACATTTTAGTCCCAAGAAAAATTAATACACAGATCAATCCCCAAGATTTTACTTTGGCAGACAAATCAGTCCTCAGTTCGTTTTCTGATAAAGTAATTATCTATATCAGTCCCCAAAGATTTTAAAAATGGACATTTTAGTCCCAACAAAAATTAATGTACAAATCAATCCCAACGTTTCTCTCTGATAAACATAACAGTTCTCCGTTTAAAAATAAAATAAAATAAAATTATTATTATTATTATTATTATTATTATTATTATTATTATTTGTACAATAATACTGTACTATATTTTTTTCTCTTTTTTGGACAAAAATAATGATAAATTTATTCATTAGATTCTTTTATATATATATATATATATATCACTCAATAATAATAATAATAACAATAATAATAATAAAATTATCAGAGATTATTCTACATTCAAGGTTAAAATTATTTGATATTTTTGTATTTAATATAATTAAAAGATGTGTTATGTAAAAAAAATATGTTTATACTAAAAAATATGTTTAATTTGGATTTATATTAAATACATATTTTTTTAATACAAATATATTTTTTAAAATAGTACATCTTTTGATTATATTAAATACAAAACTATCAAATGGTTTTAACCTTTAATTTCTTGTAAAATAATCTCTAATAATTATTTTATTTTATTTTATTTTTAGACGGAGGACTATTATGTCTAACGGAGAGAAACGTTGGGGATTGATTTGTACATTAGTTTTTTTGGGACTAAAATGTCTGTTTTTAAAATCTTTAGGGACTGATCTGGGTAATTACTCTGCCGAAAAATGAACCGGGGACTGATTTGTTTGTCAGAGTAAAACCTTAGGGATTGATCCGTGTATTAATTTTTCTTGGGGACTAAAATATCTCATTCTAAAATCTTTGGGGACTGATTTGGATAATTACTCAAAAAGAATAGTATTTGTCTTTAAAGCAAAACAATTTCTCATTGATAGCAATAGTTATGGAGATTTACCTTTGTTGAAATTTACTTGGGACAATTTTATTTATTGGTATCGTATTTATTTTTGAAATTAAAATAACCATATTTTATAACATGATTTTCAAGTTTTCAAACTTATAGACTTGTGTCATTACAAAAGCTATTAGATTAATTAATATTTTTTATAATATTACCATAACATCACCTTTGAGTGTTAGTTAATGTGAAGAAAAATCAATAACAACTTTTGTTATCAATATATAAATTAGTATTTTCTAAATTGATAAATACATTTTTTATATTCTTACAACATTTTATTTGATAATATTTGTCATTAAAAAATAACAAATGACCACACTATCCTACAATATGATGTACAAAATAATTTCTCATCTTAAAATTAGTTATGGTTAGTGAGATAAAATTTAAATTTTTTTTATTTTCTTACCCAAATTTGAATTTAGAATTAATTAATAACTCATCCTTTTTTTAATTTCAATAACAAAATAAAATCAGTTAGATGCAAAATATATAGAATTTATAATCAATAATATATATTAGTATGTAAATAAAAATATATAATGTATTAATTATTTATTTTTTTAATAGAACTAATGTATAATTTATTGAGGGTTGATTTATTGTTAAAATTTTTTTATAAACTTTGTAATATGTGAAAATAGTAATCTTATTTTTATTATTATTTAAAAAATTATTCACAATTTTTTAAAATTTTAAAATTTTTTATAAACTTTGTAGTATGTGAAAATAGTAATCTTATTTTTTTATTATTATTTAAAAAATTATTCACAATTTTTTAAAATTATATAATTAACTTATTATTTTTTTTTACTAAAAATATTATTTTTTACTATCTATATATTTTTTTAATACTAATAAATAAGTAAATATTTGTACTATTATACTTATTATCCTAGATTATGACTTAAATTACTTATTTTGTATATTAAATAAAATAAATAATATCTTATATCGTAAATTTTTGAAATATTAAGAGAAAAAATTATGTAATAAATCTAATAAATAGTCACTACAAAAAATCAAAAAATATTTTTCATATATAATAATTTTTAATAATGTAGTGTCATGTATGTATTAGGATTATCTATTCTAATTTTGTGAGTGATTATGGTTATTTTACTTTTTTGTTATGTTAGTAAATAATATTTAAATCTAAAAGAAAAAAATACATTCAAAACGAGCGAAAAAAGCACACACATGTGAAACGAGCAAAAAATACGCACGCGTGCGAAAAGAGCGAAAAACACAAAGAATAACACACACATGGACGTGTGAAAAGAGCGAAAAATACACATAAGTGCAAAACGAGTGAAAAACACGCACACGTGCGAAACGAGCGAAAAATACACATTTGTGAAACTAGCGAAAAACACAAAAAAACACACACACATACACGTGAGAAACAAGCAAAAAACACAAAAAAAAAATACAGACACGTGCGAAACAAGCGAAAAACACACACATGCGAAATGAGCGACAAACACGCACACGTGCGAAAAGAGCGAAAACAACACACGCGTACGAAACGTGCGAAAAACACAAAAAATTCACACACACGCGCGCAAAACGAGCTAAAAACATAAGTACGTATGAAACGAGCAAAAAATACGCACACGTTCGAAATGAGCGAAAAACACACACACATGTTCGAAACGAGCGATAAACACGGACACGTGTGAAAAGAGCGAAAAACACACATACGTGTGTGAAACGAGCGAAAAATACAAAAAAATGCACACTCGCGCGAAACGGGCGTAAAACACAAATACGTACGAAACAAGCGAAAAACACGTACACGTGCAAAACGAGCGAAAAACACAAAAGAAAACCACACACACGTGCGAAACGAGCGAAAAACAAGCACACGTGCGAAATGAGCAAAAAATAAAAAAAAAAGCACACACACACGTGCGCAACAAGCGAAAAACAAGCACATGTCCGAAAGGAGCGAAAAATACGCAAACGTGCGAAACGAGCGAAAAACACAAAAAATTAAAAAATAAAAAACACACACGTGCGAAACGAGCGGTAAATGCAAAAAAAACACATACACGTGCAGAATGAGTGAAAAACAGAAAAAATAAATAAAAACAAACACACAAGTGTGAAACGAGCGAAAAACACGGACACAGGCGAAATGAGCGAAAAATAAAAAAAACACGCACACACGTGCGAAATGAGCGAAAAATACACACACGTGCGAAACCAAGCGAAAAGAGAAAGAAACAAAAAAAACACACACACACGTGCGAACGTGAAACTAGCAAAAAACACACACGTGCAAAACGAGTGAAAAACACAAAAAAACCACACACCCCCGTGCGAAACGAGCAAAAAAACACACACGTGCAAAATGAGCGAAAAACAAACACACGTGCGAAATGAGGAAAAAACACCCATGCGTGTGAAACGAGTGAAAGACACAAAAAAATAAAAGATATAAAACACACACACACACGTGCGAAAGGAGCGAAAAACACACAAACGTGTGAAACGAGCGAAAATCACGCACACGTACGAAACGAGCGAAAAACACACATGCGAAACAACGAAAAACACGAACATGTGCGAAAAGAGAGAAAAAGCACAAAGAAAAACACACGCACACATGCGAAACGAGTGAAAAACACAAAAAAATACACACACGTGCGAAACGAGAAAAAAACACATATAAGTGCGAAACGATCGAAAAACACGCACACGTGTGAAATGAGCAAATACCACAAAAAACACACACACATGTGCGAAACAAGTGAAAAAAACAGACGTGCGATATTAGCGAAAAACACAAAAAAAACACACACACATACACGTGCGAAACGAGCAAAAATAACACTAAAAAACCACACACACGTGCGAAATGAGCGAAAAACACACATACGTGTGAAAGGAGCGAAAAACAAGCAAGCGTGCGAAACCAGCGAAAAACACAAAAAAACATATGCACACACGTGCGAAATGAGCGAAAAATAGACACACGTGCGAAACGAGCGAAAAAACACACACGTGCGAAATGAACGAAAAACATAAAAAATTAATAAATAAAACACACACGTGCGAAACGAGTGAAAAACACAAAACACACACACACACGCACGTGCGGAACGAGCGAAAAACATACACACGTGCGTAATGAGCAAAAAACACGACACGTGCGAAAAGAGAGAAAAAACACAAAGAAACACACACACACACATGTGTGTGTGAAATGAGCGAAAACCACACACATGTGCGAAACGAGTGAAAAACACGCACACGTGCAAAACGAGAGAAAAACACAAAAAAACCACACGCACATATGAAACGAGCCAAAAACACACACGTGAGAAATGCGCGATAAGCACAAATACGTGCGAAACGAGCGAAAAACACACATGTGCGGAACGAGCGCAAAACACGCACACGTGCGGAACGAGTGAAAAACACAAAAAAAAACACACACACGTGCAAAATGAGGAAAAAGACACACGCGCAAAACGAGCAAAAAACACGTATCTGTGCAAAACGAGCGAAAAACAAAAAAATAAAAAATAAAAAAACACACACGCGAGAAACGAGCGCAAAACATACATGTCTGAAATAAGCGAAAAATACAAAAAAGCACACACGTGCGAAACGAGGAAAAATGTAAAAAAATTAATAAAAAAACACATACACGTGCGGAAGAGCGAAAAGCACACACACGTGCAAAACGAGCGAAAAACACGAACATGTGCGAAAAGAGCAAAAAAAAAACACACACACACACGTGCAAGAGCGAAAACCACACATATGTGTGGAACGAGCGAAAACATGCACACGTGCAAAACAAGCAAAAAGCACACACGTGCGAAACGAGCGAAAAACACAAAACACACACACACACACACACCCGTCCAAAAAACACACACGTGCGAAAAATAGCGAAAAACACGCAGACGTGCGAAACGAGTGAAAAACAAAAAAATAAAAAATAAAAAAACACACACGCGAGAAACGAGCGAAAAACATACACTTGCAAAACGAGCGAAAAATACAAAAAATTAATAAAATAAACACACACGTGCGAAACGAGTGAAAAAGACACACATGCGGAAAGAACGAAAAACACAAAAAAAAAACACACACATGCGAAACGAGCGAAAATCACACACATGTGCAAAACGAGTGAAAAACACGCACACTTGTGAAACGAGCAAAAACACAAAAAAACACACACACACCCCCTGCAAAATGAGCGAAAAACACACACGTGCGAAACCAGCGAAAAACACATGTGTGTTTTTTATTTATTTTTTGTGTTTTTCGCTCGTTTCGCACGTGTGTGTGTGTGTGTGTTTTTCTTTGTTTTTAGCTCGTTTCGCATGTGTGTGTTTTTTATTTTTTGTGTTTTTCGCTCGTTTCGCATGTGTGCGTGTTTTTCGCTCATTTCGCACGTGTGTGTTTTTCGCTCGTTTCGCACGTGTGTATCTTTTTTTTGTGTTTTTCGCTCGTGTCGCTCATTCCGCACGTGTGTGTCTTTCTTTTGTGTTTTTCGCTCGTTTAGCACATGTTTGGGGGTGTGTGTGTGTGTTTTTTGTGTTTTTCGCTCGTTTCCCACTTGTGTGTGTGCGTTTGTGTTTTTTTTTGTTTTTTCACTCATTTCGTACGTGTGCGTGCTTTTCTCACTCGTTCCGTACGTCTATGTGTGTGTGTGTGTGTGTGTGTGTGTGTGTGTGTGTTCTTTTTGTATTTTTCGTTCGTTTCGCACGTGTGCGTGTTTTTTGCTTGTTTCACACGTGTGTGTTTTTCGCACATTTCGCACGTGTGTGATTTTTTTGTGTCTTTTACTCGTTTCACACGTGTATGTCTGTGTTTTTTGTGTTTTTCGCTAGTTTCGCACGTGTGTGTGTTTTTTTTATTCTTTGCTCGTTTCGCACGTGTGCGTGTTTTTCGCTAGTTTTGTAGTGTGTGGTTTTTGCTAGTTTCGCACGTGTGTATGTGGTTATTTTTGGGTGTTTTTCTCTTGTTTCGCACGTTTATATGTGTGTGTGTGTGTTTTTTTTAATTTTTTGCTAGTTCAGACGTCTGTATTTTTCGCCCGTTTCGCATGTGTGCATGTCTGTTTTTCGCTCGTTTCGCACGTGTGCGTGTTTTTTGCTCGTTTACCACGTATGTATGTTTTCCGCTCATTTTGCACGTGTATGTGTGTGTGTGTGTGTGTGTTTTTATGTATTTCGCTAGTTCACACGTGTATTTTTTGCTCGTTTCGTCCATGTGTGTGTATTTTTTTGTGTTTTTCGCTCGTTTTGCACGTATGTTTTCCGCTCGTTTCGCACGTGTGTGTGTATGTTTTTTTCACTCATTTCGCACATGTGCGTGATTTTTTCTCATTTCACATGTGTGTATTTTTCGCTCGTTTCACACATCTATGTGTGTGTGATTGTGTTTTTTGTGATTTTTTAAATTTTCACACGTTCGTGTTTTTCGCTCATTTCACACGTGTCTCTGTGCTTTTTTTTGTTTTTCGCTCATCTCGCACATGTGCGAGTTTTCGCTCGTTTCTCATGTGTGTTTCTTTTTTTATTTCTTGTGTTTTTTACTCGTTTCGCACGTGTGTATGCTTTTTTCATTTCGCAAGTTTGTGTGTTTTTCGCCCATTTCGCACGTGTGCATGTTTTTCGCTCGTTTCTCACATGTGTATTTGTTTTTCCTTATTTATTTTTTGTGTTTTCGCTTGTTTCGCACATGTGTGTGTGTTTTTCTGCATTTCACTCGTTTTGCACGTGTGTTTGTTTTCCGCTCATTTTGCACGTGTGTTTGTGTGTATCTTTTTATTTTCTTATTTTTTAGTGTTTTTCGATCGTTTCGCATGTATGAGTATTTTTCGCTCATTTCGCACGTGTGTGATTTTCGCTCGTTTCACACGTGTGTGTTCTTTTCGCTCGTTTCACACGTGTGCATATTATTCGCTCATTTCGAATGTATGTGTGCTTTTGCTCGTTTTGCACGTGTGGGTGTGTATTTTTTTTGTTTTTCACTCGTTTCGTACGTGCGTGTTTTGACTCGTTTCGCACGGGTATTTGTTTTTTCTTATTTATTTTTTGTATTTTTCGCTCATTTCACATGTGTGTGTGTTTTTCGCTCGTTTCGCACATGTGTATTTTTTTATGCATTTCACTCGTTTCGCACATGTGTGTGTTTTCTGTTCGTTTTGCACGTGTTTGTGTGTATTTTATTTATTTTCTTATTTTTTTTTAGTTTTTCGCTTGTTTTGCATATATGGGTGTTTTTCGCTCGTTTCGCACGGATGTGTGCTTTCACTCGTTATGCACATGTGGGTGTCTATTTTTTCGTTTTTCGCTCGTTTTGCACGTGTGTATTTTTCTTTGTGTTTTTTGCTCTTATCGCACGTGTGCTTGTTTTTCACTCGTTTTGCACGTGTGAGTGTTTTTCGCTCATTTCGCACATGTGCGTGTTTTTCGCTTGTTTCTCCCGTGTGTTTGTTTTTTATTTATTTTTTTGTGATTTTCGCTCGTTTCGCACATGTGTGTGTTTTTTTTGTGTTTTTCGCTAGTTAACACGTGTATTTTTTTCGCTCGTTTCGCACGTGTGCGTATTTTTTGTGTTTTTCGCTTGTTTCGCATGTGACTGTGTTTTTCTCACTCGTTCAGTACGTCTATGTGTGTGTTTTTTGTATTTTTCGTTTGTTTTGCACGTGTGCGCATTTTTCGCTCGTTTTCTACGTATGTTTATTTTTCACATGGTTTTTTTGTGTCTTTTGCTCATTTCGCACGTGTATGTGTGTGTGTGTGTTTTTTGGTGTTTTTCACTAGTTCTACACATGTGTTTTTCGCTCGTTTCACACGTCTATGTGTTTTTTGCTTGTTTCGCACGTGTGTGTGGTTTTCGCTAGTTTTGCACGTGTGTGTGGTTTTTTTGTATGTTTTTCGCTTGTTTCGCACGTTTGTGTGTGTGTATTTTTTTGTGTTTTTCTCTCATTTCACATGTGTGTGTTTTTCTCTTGTTTCGCACATGTGTGTTTTTTATGCATTTCGCTCATTTCACACGTGTGTGTTTTCCGCTCGTTTTGCACGTGTGTATTTTTTATTTTTCTATTTTTTTGTGTTTTTTGCTCGTTTCGCATGTATGCGTGTTTTTCGCTCATTTCTCACGTGTGTGATTTTTGCTCGTTTCACACGTATGTGTCTGTGTGTGTGCTTTTTTGTGTTTTTTGCTCGTTTCGCATGTGTGTGTATTATTCACTCGTTCTGCATGTGTGGTGTGTAATTTTTTGTTTTTCGCTCATTTCGCACGTGTGTATTTTTGGCTCGTTTGGCACGTGAGTGCGTGTGTTTTTCTTTGTATTTTTTGCTCTTATCGCACGTGTGCGACTTTTTCGTTCGTTTCTCATGTGTGTGTTTTTTGCTCATTTCGCACGTTTGAGTGTATTTCGCTCGTTTCTCATGTGTGTTTGTTTTTTTTTTTTGCGTTTTTTGCTCATTTCGCATGTGTATGTATGTGTATGTTTTTCGCTAGGTCACACGTGTGTATTTTTCGCTCGTTTCGCACGTGTGTGTATTTTTTTGTATTTTTCGTTCGTTTCGCACGTGTGCGTGTTTTTTGCTCGTTTTGCACGCATGTGTGTTTTTCGCTCGTTTCGCACGTGTGTGTATTTTTTGCTAGTTTCGCACGAATGTGTGTGGTTTTTTAATAGATTAGTATGTGGGAAACAGTGAAAAACATGAACACGTGCGAAAAGAGCGAAAAAGCACAAAGAAAAACACACACACGTGCGAAACGAGCAAAAAACACAAATAAATGCAAAATGAGCAAAACCACGCACACGTGCGAAAATGAGAAAAAAAACACAAACACACGTGCAAAAAGAAGCGAAAATCACACACGTGCGAAACTAGCGAAAAACAAAAAAAAAAACACACACACCTGCGAAACAAGCGAAAAACAAAAAACCATACATACGTGCGAAATGAACGAAAAACATGCACACGTGCCAAGCAAACGAAAAACACAATAAAAGCACTCACACACGTGCGAAACGAGCGAAAAACACACACGTGTGAAACTCGCGAGAAACAAAAAAAAACACACAGAAACATACACGTGCGAAATGAGCGAAAATCACACAAAAAAACCACACACGTGCGAAATGAGCGAAAAACAGACACACGTGCAAAACGAGCGAAAAACAGAAGAAAAATAAAAAATAAAAAACACGTGCAAAACGAGCAAAAACACAAAAAAATAAATAAATAACAAACACACACAGAGAAACGATCGAAAAATACGCACACGTCCGAAACGAGCGAAAAACACTCAAACGTGCAAAAAGAGCAAAAAATAGAAAGAAAAAACACACACACATGTGCGAAATGAGCCAAAAACACACATGTGCAAAACGAGCGAAAAGCACACAAATGTGCGAAACGAGCGAAAACGCACACACGTGCGAGACGAGCGAAAAATACAAAAAAACACACACGTGCGAAACGAGCGAATAACACAAAAAAATACACACACAGACACGTGTGAAACTGGCGAAAAACACAAAGGAAAACACACACGCATGCGAAACAAGCGTAAAACACAAATACGTACAAAACGAGCGAAAAACACGCACACGTTCAAAACGAGCAAAAAACACAAAAAAAACCACACACAAGTGCGAAACGAGCGAAAAATACACATGAAAAACGGGCGAAAAACACATACACGTGCGAAACGAGCGAAAAACACAAAAAACAAATAAAAAACAAACACACACGAGAGAAATGAGCGAAAAACACGCAGATATGTGAAACGAGAAAAAAACACTCACACGTACAAAACGAGCGAAAAACACTCACACGTGTGATAAGATCAAAAAATACAGAAAAATAGAAACACACACGAGCGAAACGAGCGAAAAGCACACATACGTGCGAAATGAGCGAAAAACACACGTGTGAAACGAGCGAAAAACAGAAAAAAACACACACGTGCGAAATGAGCGATAAACACACACGTGCGAGAGTGAAAACCACACACACGTGCGGAACGAGCGAAAAACATGCACACGTGCGAAACGAGCAAAAAACAAAATAAAACACGTGCGAAATGAGCGAAAAACACACACAGAGAGACCGTCCGAAATGAGCGAAAAATACACACGTCCGAAACAAGCAAAAAATACGCACACATACGAAACACGTGAAAAACACAAAAAACTTATAAAAATAAAAAACACAATCGTGAGAAACGAGCGAAAAACATACACGTGCAAAACGAGCGAAAAATACAAAAGAATTTACACATGTGCGGAACGAGCGGAAAACACAAAAAACACACACACGTGCGGAACGAGCGAAAAACACACACGTGCGAAACAATCGAAAACACGAACACATGCGGAAACAACAAAATACACAGAAAAACACACACACACACGTGCAAAACGAGCGAAAACCACACATGTGCGAAACGAGTGAAAAATACGCAAACGTGCGAAACGAGCGAAAAACACGAAAAAACACACACACGCGCAAAATGAGCGAAAAATACACATGCAAAATAAGCAAAAAACACAGGTGTGTTTTTTTATTTTGAGTTTTTCGCTCGTTTCACACGTGTGTGTGTTTTTTATTTTTTTTTTGTTTTTTCGCTCGTTTCGTACGTATGTGTATTTTTCGCTCGTTTCGCACGTATGCGTATTTTTCGCCCGGGTTTGTCTTTTTTTTCGCTTGTTACGCTTGTTTCGCACGTGTGTGTCTTTTTTTTGTGTTTTTCCCTCGTTTCGCACGTGTTTGTGTGTGTTTTTTTGTATTTTTCGCTCGTTTCGCACGTGTGTTTGTGTTTTTTTTTTTGTATTTTTCGCTCTTTTCGCACGTGTGTGTGTTTGTGTTTTTTTTGTATTTTTCGCTCGTTTCGCACATGTGTGTGTTTTTCGCTCGTTTTGCACGTATGTGTGTTTTTTGCTCGTTTCGCACGTGTATATGTGTATTTTTTGTGTTTTTCGCTAGTTCCACATAGGTGTGTTTTTCGCTTGTTTCACACGTGTGTTTTTTTGTGTTCTTCGCTCGTTTTGCACGTGTGCGTGTTTTTCGCTAGTTTCGCACGTGTGCGTGGTTTTTTCGGGTGTTTTTTGCTTGTTTCACACGTTTATGAGAGTGTGTGTGTGTGTGTGTGTGTGTTTTTTTTGTTTTCTTGCTAGTTCACACGTGTGGGTTTTTCGCTCGTTTCGCACGTGTGTAGTATTTTTTGTTTTTCTCACCTATATGTGTGTGTGTTTCTTGTGTTTTTTGCTCGTTTCGCCCATGTGTGTGTTTTTCTGTGTTTTTCGTTCATTTTGCACGTGTGTGTTTTGCTCGTTTCGCACGTGTGTGTGTGTGTGTTTTTTTTCACTCATTTCGCGCGTGTGCGTGTTTTTTGCTCGTTTCGCACGTGTGTATGTTTTTTGCTCATTTCACACATGTGTGTGTGTGTTTTTGTGTTTTTCGCAATTTTCACACGTGCGTGTTGTTCGTCCATTTCGCACGCGTGCGTGTTTTTCGCTTGTTTCGTACGTATGTGTGTTTTTCGCTCATTTCGTACGTGTGTGTTCATTTTTTTGTTTTTCGCTCATTTCGCACATGTGCGTGTTTACGCTCATTTCTCACGTGTGTATTTGTTTTTTTATTTCTTGTGTTTTTTGCTCGTTTCGCACGTGTGCGTGCTTTTCGCTCCTTTCGCACATGTGTCTGTGTTTTTCGCTCATTTCGCACGTATGCATATTTTTAGCTCGTTTCTCACGTGTATTTGTTTTTTCTTATTTATTTTTGTGTTTTTCGCTCATTTCACACGTGTGTGTGTGTGTGTTTTTCGCTCGTTTCGCACATGTGTGTATTTTTTTATGCATTTTACTCATTTCGCACATGTGTGTGTTTTCTGTTCGTTTTGCACGTATTTGTGTGAATTTTTTTATTTTCTTATTTTTTTTGAGTTTTTCGCTCGTTTCGCATATATGGGTGTTTTTCCCTCATTTCGAACGTGTGAGATTTTCGCTCCTTTCACACCTGTGTGTGTGTGTGATTTTTTTTTAGTTTTTCGCTCGTTTTGCACGGATGTGTGCTTTCGCTCGTTACGCACAAGTGAGTGTCTATTTTTTCGTTTTTTGCTCATTTCACACGTGTGTTTTTTACTCGTTTCGCACGTGTGTATTTTTCTTTGTGTTTTTTGCTCTTATCGCACGTGTGCTTGTTTTTCGCTCGTTTCGCACGTGCGTGTTTTTCGCTCGTTTTGCTCGTGTGAGTGTTTTTCACTCATTTTGCATGTGTGCGTGTTTTTCGCTTGTTTCTCCCGTGTGTGTTTTTTTATTTATTTTTTGTAATTTTTGCTCGTTTCGCACGCGTGTGTGTGTGTTTTTTTTTGTTTTTCACTAGTAAACACGTGTATTTTTTTGCTCGTTTCGCACGTGTGTGTATTTTTGTGTTTTACGCTCGTTTCGCACGTGAGTGTATTTTTCTCACTCGTTTCGTACGTCTATGTGTGTGTTTTTTGTATTTTTCGTGTGTTTTGCACGTGTGCGTATTTTTCGCTCGTTTTCCACGTATGTGTGTTGTTTGCTCGTTTCGCACGTGTGTATGGTTTTTTTGTGTCTTCTGCTCATTTCACACGTGTATGTGTGTGTGTGTTTTTTTTGGTATTTTTTGCTAGTTCCACTCGTGTGTTTTTCGCTCGTTTCGCACGTGTGCGTGTTTTTCGCTTGTTTTGCACTTGTGTGTGGTTTTCGCTAGTTTTGCACGTGTGTGTGGTTTTTTGTGTGTTTTTCGCTTGTTTCGCACGTTTATATGTGTGTGTTTTTTTGTGTTTTTCTCTCATTTCACACGTGTGTGTTTTTCTCTCGTTTTGCACATGTGTTTTTTTATGCATTTCGCTCATTTCGCACGTGTGTGTTTTTTGTTCGTTTTGCACGTATGTTTGTGTGTATTTTTTTATTTTCCTATTTTTTGTGTTTTTCCTTCGTTTCTCATGTATGCGTGTTTTTCGCTCCTTTCACACGTGTGATTTTCGCTCGTTTCACACGTGTGTTTCTGTGTGTGTGTGTTTCTTTTGTGTTTTTCACTCGTTTTGCATGCGTGTGTGTTTTTTTGTGTTACTCGCTCATTTCGCACGTGTGTGTTTCTCACTCATTTCGCACGTGTGTGTGCATTTTTTTATGTATTTCGCTCGTTTCGCACGTGTGTGCGTTTTCGCTCGTTTCGCACGTATGTGTGCTTTTTGCTCGTTTTGCACATGTGTGTTTTTGGCTCGTTTAGCACGTGTGTGTGTGTGTGTGTGTTTTTTTCTTTGTGTTTTTTGCTCTTTTTACACGTTTGAGTGTTTTTCGCTCGTTTCGCACATGTGCGTATTTTTCGCTCGTTTCTCACGTGTGTGTTTGTTTTTTATTTTTTTTTGTGTTTTTCGCTCGTTTTGCTTGAGTTTTTTATTTTTTATTTTTCTTCTATTTTCGCTCGTTTCGCACGTGTGTGTGTGTGTTTATTTATGTTTTTCGCTCGTTTCGCACGTGTGTGGTTTTTTTGTGTGATTTTCACTCATTTTGCATGTGTATGTTTCTGTGTGTTTTTTGTGTTCCTCACGAGTTTCACATGTGTGTGTTTTTCGCTCGTTTTGCACGTGTGTGAGTGCTTTTATTGTGTTTTTCGTTTGTTTTGGCATGTGTGCGTGTTTTTTGCTCGTTTCGCACGTATGTATGGTTTTTTTGTGTTTTTCGCGAGTTTCGCACGTGTGTGATTTTTGCTTGTTTTTGCACGTGTGTTTGTGTTTTTTTCTCGTTTTCGCACGTGTGCGTTGTTTCGCTCATTTCACATTTATTTATATTTTTTTCTCGTTTCGCACATGTGTGTGTGTGTGTTTTTCTTTGAGCTTTTTCGCTCTTTTCACACGTGTTCGTGTTTTTCACTGTTTCACACATACTAATCTATTAAAAATCCACACACATTCGTGTGAAACTAGCGAAAACTACACACACGAGTGAAACGAGCGAAAAACACACATGTGTGCAAAACGAACGAAAAATACAAAAAAATGCACACACACACACACGCACACACACACGTGCGAAACGAGCGAAAAACACACACGTGTGAACTCGCGAAAAACACAAAAAACACACACACATACACATGCGAAATGAGCGAAAAACACAAAAAAAAAACAAACACACATGAGAAACAAGTGAAATACACTCAAACGTGCGAAATGAGCAGAAAACACACACATGAGAAATGAACAAAAAAGTTGCACACGTGCGATAAGAGCAAAAAACCCAAAGAAAAACACACACACACACACGTGCCAAACGAGCCAAAAACACACCCGTGCAAAACGAGCGAATAACAAAAAAATACACACCCACACGTGCGAAACAAGCGAATAATACACACACGTGCGAAACGAGCAAAAAACACAAAATAGCACACACACAGACACACACGTGTGAAACGAGCGAAAATCACACACGTGAGAAATGAGCGAAAAACACACATACATGCGAAAAAATAGGAAAATAGCACACACACAGACACACACGTGCGAAACGAGCGAAAAACACACATGCGAAACGGGCGAAAAACACATACACGTGCGAAACGAGCGAAAAACACACAAAAAACAAAAAAACAAACATACACGTGAAAAATGAGTGAAAAACACGTACACATGTGAAACGAGAAAAAATACTGACACGTACAAAACGAGCAAAAAACACTCACACGTGTGATAAGAGCAAAAAACACAAAGAAAAAAACACACACACACACACGTGCAAAACGAGCCAAAAATACACACATGTGAAACGAGCGAAAAAAATACACACACACATCGAAACGAGCGAAAAGCACACATACGTGCGAAATGAGTGAAAAACACACGTGTGAAACGAGCGAAAAATAGAAAAAAACACACACGTGCGAAATGAGCGATAAACACACACACACGTGCGAGAGCGAAAATCACACACATGTGCGGAACGAGCGAAAAACACGCACACGTGCAAGCGAAAAATAAAAAAAAAACACACGTGCGAAATGAGCGAAAAAAACACACACACAAAGACCGTCTGAAACGAGCGAAAAACACACGTCCGAAACAAGCGAAAAATACGCACACGTACGAAACGATCGAAAAACAAAAAACTTAAAAAATAAAAAAACACACTCGTGAGAAACGAGCGAAAAATACAAAAAAAAATTACACACGTTCGAAACGAGCGAAAAACACAAAAAAAAAACACACACATGTGCGGAACGAGCGAAAAATACACACACGTGCGAAACAATCGAAAAACACAAACATGTGCGGAAAGAGCGAAATACACAAAGAAAAACACACAAACATGCAAAATGAGCAAAAACCACACACGTACGAAACAAGTGAAAAATACGCAAATGTGCAAAACGAGCGAAAAAGACGAAAAAACACACACACGTGCAAAATAAGCGAAAAACACACGTGCGAAATAAGAAAAAAACACAGGTGTGTTTTTTTATTTTGAGTTTTTCGCTCGTTTTGCACGTGTGTGTATTTTTTTTGTGTTTTTCGCTCGTTTCATACATATGTGTGTTTTTCGCTCGTTTCGCACGTATGCGTGTTTTTCGCACGAGTGTGTCTTTTTTTTATTTTTGCTTGTTATGCTCGTTCTGCACGTGTGTGTCTGTTTTTTTGTGTTTTTCGCTCGTTTCGCACGTGTTTGTGTGTGTGTTTTTTTTTGTGTTTTTCGCTCATTTTGCACATGTGCGTGTTTTTCTCACTTGTTCCGTACGTCTTTGTATATATGTATTTTTTTGTATTTTTCGCTCGTTTTGTACGTATGTGTGTTTTTTGCTCGTTTCGCACGTGTATGTGTGTATTTTTTGTGTTTTTCGCTAGTTCCACACAGGTGTGTTTTTCGCTCGTTTCGCACGTGTGTGTTTTTTTGTGTTCTTTGTTCGTTTCGCACGTATGCGTATTTTTCGCTAGTTTCGCACGTGTGTGGTTTTCGCTAGTTTTGCACGTGTGTATGGTTTTTTAGGTGTTTTTTGCTTGTTTCGCACGTTTATGGGTGTGTGTTTGTGTGTTTTTTTTGTTTTCTTGATAGTTCAAACGTGTAGGTTTTTCGCTCGTTTCGCATGTGTGTAGTGTTTTTTTGTTTTTCTCACGTGTATGTGCGTGTGTTTCTTTTGTGTTTTTCGCCCGTTTTGCCCGTGTGTGTGTATTTTTTTATGTTTTTCGCTCGTTTTGCACGTGTGTTTCGCACGTGTGTGTGTGTTTTTTCACTCATTTTGCACGTGTGCGTGTTTTTTGCTCGTTTCGCACGTGTGTGTTTTTCGCTCATTTCGCACATGTGTGTGTGTGTGTTTGTGTTTTTCGCAATTTTCACGCGTGCGTGTTGTTCTCTCGTTTCGCACGTGTCCGTGTTTTTCGTCGTTTCGTACGTTTGTATGTTTTTCGCTCGTTTCGTACGTGTGTATTCATTTTTTTTTGTTTTTCGCTCATTTCGCACATGTGCGTGTTTTCGCTCATTTCTCACATGTGTATTTGTTTTTTTATTTCTTGTGTTTTTTGCTCGTTTTGCACGTGTGTTTGTTTTTCGCTCCTTTCGCACGTGTGTCTGTGTTTTTTGTGTTTTTTCGCTCATTTCGCACGTGTGCGTATTTTTCGCTTGTTTCTCACGTGTATTTATTTTTTCTTATTTATTTTTTGTATTTTTTGCTCATTTCACACATGTGTGTATTTTTCGCTCGTTTCGCACATGTGTGTATTTTTTATGCATTTCACTCGTTTCTCACGTGTCTGTGTTTTCTGTTCGTTTTGCACGTGCTTGTGTGTATTTTTTTATTTTCTTATTTTTTTGAGTTATTTTGCTCGTTTCACATATATGGGTGTTTTTCCCTCATTTCAAACGTGTGTGATTTTCGCTCCTTTCACACCTATGTGTATGTGTGTTTTTTTTTTAGTTTTTCGCTCGTTTCGCACGGATGTGTGCTTTCGCTCGTTACGCACATGTGGGTGTCTATTTTTTCGTTTTCCACTCGTTTTGCACGTGTGTGTTTTTTACTTGTTTCGCATGTGTGTATTTTTCTGTGTTTTTCGCTCTTATCGCACGTGTGCTTGTTTTTCGCACGTGCGTGTTTTTCGCTCGTTTCGCACGTGTGAGTGTTTTCCGCTCATTTCACATGTGTGCATGTTTTTCGTTTGTTTCTCCTGTGTTTGTTTGTTTTTTTATTTATTTTTTTGTGATTTTTGCTCATTTCGCCCGTGTGTGTTTTTTTGTTTTTTTGCTAGTTAACACGTGTATTTTTTTCGCTCGTTTCGCATGTGTGTGTATTTTTTTGTGTGTTTGGTTCTTTACGCACGTGAGTGTGTTTTTCTCGCTCGTTCTGTACGTCTATGTGTGTGTTTTTTGTATTTTTCATTTGTTTTGCACGTGTGCGTGTTTTTTGCTCGTTTTTCACGTATGTGTGTTTTTCGCTCATTTCGCACGTGTGTATGGTTTTTTTGTGTCTTTCGCTCATTTCACACGTGTATGTGTGTGTGTGTGTTTTTTTGGTTTTTTTAGTGTTTTTCGCTAGTTCCACACGTGTGTTTTTCGCTCGTTTCACACGTGTATGTGTTTTTCGCTTGCTTCGCACGTGTGTATGGTTTTTGCTAGTTTTGCACATGTGTGTGGTTTTTTGTGTGTGTTTTTCGCTTGTTTCGCATGTTTATGTATGTGTGTGTGTTTTTTTGTATTTTTCTCTCATTTCACACGTGTGTGTTTTTCTCTCGTTTCGCACATGTGTGTTTTTTATGCATTTCGCTCATTTTGCACGTGTGTGTGTTTTCCGCTCATTTTGCACGTGTGTTTGTGTGTATTTTTTTTATTTCCTATTTTTTTGTGTTTTTCGCTCGTTTCGCATGTATGCGTGTTTTTCGCTCCTTTCGCACATGTGATTTTCGCTCGTTTCACATGTGTGTGTCTGTGTGTGTGTTTTTTTGTGTTTTTTGCTCGTTTCGCACGTGTGCGTATTATTCGCTCGTTTCGCACCTGTGGGTGTGTATTTTTTGTTTTCGTTCATTTCGCACGTGTGTGTTTTTGGCTCGTTGGCACGTGAGTGCGTGTGTTTTTTGCTTTTATCGCACGTGTGCGAGTTTTTGCTCATTTTGCATGTTTGAGTGTTTTTCGCTCGTTTCTCACGTGTGTTTGTTTTTTTTTGTGTTTTTCGCTTGTTTCGCATGTGTATGTATGTGGGTGTTTTTTTGTGTTTTTCGCTAGTTCACACGTGTGTGTTTTTCGCTCGTTTCGCACGTGTGTGTTTTTTTTGTATTTTTCGTTCGTTTCGCACGTGTGCGTGTTTTTCGCTCGTTTCGCACGCATGTTTGTTTTTCGCCCGTTTCGCACGCATGTTTGTTTTTCCCCCGTTTCGCACGTGTGTGTGGTTTATTTTTGTCTTTCGCTAGTTCCACACGTGTGTGTTTTTCGATCGTTTCACACGGTGTGTATTTTTTTGTTTTTTGCTAGTTTCGCACGTGTGTGTGGTTTTTTAATAGATTAGTATGTGTGAAACGAGCGAAAAATACGAAAAAATATGTGTGAAACTAGCGAAAAACACAAAAAACACACAGAAACATACACGTGCAAAACTAGCAAAAATCACACAAAAAAACCACACACACGTGCTAAACGAGCGAAAAACACAAATAAACACATACACACACACATGCAAAATGAGTGAAAAACAGACACACGTGAGAAACGAGCGAAAAACACAAGAAAAATAAAAAATAAAAAACACATGCAAAACAAGCAAAAAACACAAAAAAACACACACGTGCGAAATGAGCGAGAAACACACACGTCCGAAACGAGCGAATAACAAAAAAATACACACGCGTGCGAAACGACCGAAAAACATGCACACAAGCAATACGAACAA
Organism: Arachis hypogaea; assembly: GCF_003086295.3. Taxonomy (NCBI): domain Eukaryota; kingdom Viridiplantae; phylum Streptophyta; class Magnoliopsida; order Fabales; family Fabaceae; genus Arachis; species Arachis hypogaea. The sequence continues at coordinate 13,226,630 of NC_092038.1, forward strand.
AAAACACACACAAGCGAAACGAGAGAAAACAGACGTGTGAAAATTGCGAAAAACACAAAAAAAACACACACACACACATACATCTGCAAAACGAGTGAAAAATACACAAAAAACCACACACACGTGCGGAACGAGTGAAAATCACACATATGTGCGAAACGAGCGAAAAACACACTCGTGCAAAACGAACGAAAAAATAAAAAAAACACACACATATACATGTGCGAAACAAGCGAAAAACACAAAAAACACACACACGTACGAAACGAACGAAAAACACACACGTGTGAACTAGCGATAAACAGAAACAAACACGCACACATATACACGTGCGAGACAAGCGAAAAACACACAAAAAACGTGCAAAACTAGCGAAAACCACACACACGTGCGAAACTAGCAAAAAACTCGCACACGTGTTAAACGAGCGAAAAACACACATGTGTAAACTAGCGAAAAACAGAAAAAAATGCACACACATATACACGTGCAAAATGAGCGAAAAACACATAAAAAAAACCACACACGCGTGCAAAACGAATGAAAACCACACACACGTGCTTAACTAGCTTAACACACGCGCACACACACACACACACACGTGGGAAACGAGCAAAAAACACAAATAAATGCGAAACGAGCGAAACCACGCACACATGCAAAAACGAGCAAAAAAAACAAAAACACACGTGCAAAAACTAACGAAAATCACACACGTGTGAAACTAGCGAAAAACACAAAAAAACACATACACCTGCGAAACAAGCGAAAAACACCAAAAAACCATACATACGTGTGAAACGAGCGAAAAACACACACGTGTGAAACTCGCGAGAAACACAAAAAACACACAGAAACATACACGTGTGAAATGAGCAAAAATCACACAAAAAAACTACACACGTGCGAAACGAGCGAAAAACATAAATAAACACACATACACACACGTGCAAAACAAGCGAAAAACAGACACACCTGCGAAACGAATGAAAAATAGAAGAAAAATAAAAAATAAAAAACACGTGCAAAATGAGCGAAAAACACAAAAAAAATAAATAAAAACAAACACACACATGAGAAACGAGCGAAAAATACGCGAACGAAACGAGCGAAAAACACTAAAACTTGCGGAAAGAGGAAAAATCAGAAAGAAAAACACACACACGTGCGAAACGAGCCAAAAATACACATGTGCAAAACGAGGGAAAAGCACACATACGTGCGAAAAGAGCAAAAACGCACACGTGCGAAACGAGTGAAAAACACAAAAAAAACACACACACGTGTGAAACAAAAGAATAACACAAAAAAACACGCGTGCGAAACGAGTGAAAAACACAAAAAACAACACAGACACTTGCGAAACGAGCGAAAAACACACACGCGCGCGTGCAAAATAAGCGTAAAACACAAATACGTACAAAACGAGCGACAAACACGCACACGTACGAAACGAGCAAAAACCACAAAAAAACCACACACACGTGCGAAACGAGCGAAAAACACATATGCGACATGGGCGAAAAACACATACACGTGCGAAACGAGCGAAAAACACACAAAAAATAAAAAAACAAACACACACGAGAGAAATGAGCGAAAAACACGCGCACATGTGAAACGAGAAAAAAACACTCACACGTACAAAACGAGCGAAAAACACTCAAACATGTGATAAGAGCAAAAAACACAAAGAAAAACACACACACACACACACGTGCGAAACGAGCCAAAAACACACATGCAAAACGAGCGAAAAAAATACACACACATGCGAAACGAGCGAAAAGCACACATACGTGCGAAATGAGCAAAAAACACACGTGTGAAACGAGCGAAAAATAGAAAAAAACACACTCGTGCGAAATGAGCGATAAACACACCCACGTGCGAGAGCGAATACCACACACACATGCAGAACGAGGAAAAAACGCACACACGTGCGAAGCGAACAAAAAAAAAACAGACACGTGCGAAATGAGCGAAAAACACACACACACGAAGACCGTCCGAAACGAGCAAAAAACACACACGTTCGAAACAAGCAAAAAATACGCACACGTACGAAACGAGCGAAAAAAACAAAAAACTTAAAAAATAAAAAAACACACTCGTGAGAAACGAGCGAAAAACATACACGTGCGAAATGAGCGAAAAATACAAAAAAAATTTACAAACGTGCGAAACGAGCGAAAAACAAAAAATTAATAAAATAAACACACACATGCGAAACGAGCGAAAAACACAAAAAACACACATGTGCGAAACGAGCGAAAAACACACACACGTGCGAAACAATCGAAAAACACGAACACGTGCAAAACGAGCGAAAACTCCACACACACACACGTGCAAAACGAGCGAAAACTCCACACACGTGCGAAACGAGTGAAAAATACGTAAACGTGCGAATCGAGCGAAAAACACGAAAAACACACACGTGCAAAATGAGTGAAAAACACACGTGCGAAATAAGCAAAAAACACAGGTGGGTTTTTTTATTTTGAGTTTTTTGCTCGTTTCGCACGTGTGTGTGTGTGTGTGTTTTTTATTTTTTTTGTGTTTTGCTCGTTTCGCACGTATGTGTATTTTTCGCTTGTTTCGCACATATGCGTGTTTTTCGTACGTGTATGCCTTTTTTTTGTTTTTCGCTTGTTACGCTCGTTCCGCACGTGTGTGTCTTTTTTTCATGTTTTTCGCTCATTTTGCATGTGTTTGTGTGTGTGTGTGTTTTTTTTTTGTGTTTTTCGCTCGTTTCGCACGTGTGTGTGTGTGTGTGTTTGTGTTTTTCGCTCCTTTCGCACATGTGCGTGTTTTTCTCACTCATTTCGAGCGTCTATATATATGTGTATTTTTTTGTATTTTTCGTTCGTTCCGCACGTCTGCGTGTTTTTTGCTCATTTTGCACGTATGTGTTTTTTGCCTGTTTCGCACGTGTGTATGGTTTTTTTCTTGTGTCTTTCGCTCATTTCACACGTGTATGTGTGTATTTTTTGTGTTTTTCGCTAGTTCCACAAAGGTGTATTTTTTGCTCGTTTCGCACGTGTGTGGGTGTTTTTTTGTGTTCTTCGCTCATTTCGCTCGTTTGCGTGTTTTTCGCTAGTTTCGCACGTGTGTGGTTTTCGCTAGTTTTGCACATGTGTGTGGTTTTTTTTGGTGTTTTTTGCTTGTTTCGCACGTTTATGAGAGAGAGAGAGAGAGAGAGAGAGAGAGTGTGTGTGTGTGTGTGTGTGTGTTTTTTTTTGTTTTCTTGCTAGTTCACACGTGTGGGTTTTTCGCTCGTTTCGCACGTGTATGGGTGTGTGTTTTTCGCTCGTTTCGCACGTGTGTGTAGTATTTTTTGTTTTTTGCACGTGTATGTGTGTGTGTATGTTTCTTTTGTATTTTTTGCTCGTTTTGCCCATGTGTGTGTGTGTGTGTTTTTTTTTGTACTTTTCGCTCATTTTGCACGTGTGTGATTCGCTCGTTTCACACGTGTGTGTTTTTTTTTTTCACTCATTTCGCACGTGTGCGTGTTTTTCGCTCGTTTCGCACGTGTGTGTATTTTTTGCTCATTTCGCACATGTCTGTGTGTGTGTGTTTTTGTGTTTTTCTTAATTTTCACACGCGTGTGTTGTTCGCTCGTTTCGCACCTGTCCGTATTTTTCGCTCGTTTCGCACGTGTGTGTTCATTTTTTTGTTTTTTGCTCATTTCGCACATGTGCGTGATTTCGCTCATTTCTCATGTGTGTATTTGTTTTTTTATTTCTTGTATTTTTTTCTCATTTTGCACGTGTGTATGTTTTTCGCTCGATTTGCACGTGTGTGTTTTTCGTTCGTTTCGCACGTGTGCGTGCTTTTCGCTCCTTTCGCACGTGTGTCTGTGTTTTTTTGTGTTTTTCGCTCATTTCGCACGTGTGTGTATTTTTCGCTCGTTTCTCACGTGTATTTGTTTTTTCTTATTTATTTTTTGTGTTTTTCGCTCATTTCACACGTGTGCGTATTTTTCGCTCGTTTCGCACATGTGTGTATTTTTTATGCATTTCACTCGTTTTGCACGTATGTGTGTTTTCTGTTTGTTTTGCACGTGTTTATGTGTACTTTTTTATTTTCTTATTTTTTTTGAGTTTTTCGCTCATTTCGCATATATGGGTGTTTTTCGCTCATTTCGAAAGCGTGTGATTTTAGCTCCTTTCACACCTGCGTGTGTGTGTTTTTTTAGTTTTTCGCTCGTTTCACACAGATGTGTGCTTTCCCTCGTTATGCACATGTGGGTGTCTATTTTATTATTTTTCGCTCATTTCGCACGCGTGTGTTTTTTACTCGTTTCGCACGTGTGTATTTTTCTGTGTTTTTTGCTCTTATCGCACGTGTGCTTGTTTTTCGCTCGTTTCGCACGTGTGAGTGTTTTTCGCTCATTTCGCACGTGTGCGTGTTTTTCGCTTGTTTCTCCCGTGTGTGTTTATTTTTTTCTTTTTTTGGTGATTTTCGCTCGTTTCGCACGTGTGTGTATGTTATTTTTGTGATTTTCGCTAATTAACACGTGTATTTTTTCGCTCATTTCGCAGGTGTGTATTTTTTTGTGTTTTTCGCTCGTTTCGCACGTGAGTGTGTTTTTCTCAATCGTTCCGTACGTCTATGTGTGTGTTTTTTGTATTTTTCGTTTGCTTTGCACGTGTGCGTGTTTTTCATTTGTTTTCCATGTATGTGTGTTTTTTGCTCGTTTCGCACGTGTGTATGGTTTTTTTTGTGTTTTTCGCTCATTTTACACGTGTATGTGTGTGTGTGTGTGTTTTTTTTTGGTGTTTTTCGCTAGTTCCACACCTGTGTTTTTCGCTCGTTTCGCACGTGTGCGTGCTTTTTTCTTGTTTCGCACTTGTGTGTGGTTTTCGCTAGTTTTGCATGTGTGTGTGGTTTTTTTGTGTGTTTTTCGCTTGTTTCGCACGTTTATGTGTGTGTGTGTATTTTTTGTGTTTTTCTCTCATTTCACACGTGTGTGTTTTTCTCTCGTTTCGCACATGTGTGTTTTTTATGCATTTCGCTCATTTCGCACGTGTGTGTGTTTTCCGCTCGTTTTGCACGTGTGTTTGTGTGTATTTTTTTATTTTCCTATTTTTTTGTGTTTTTCGCTCGTTTTGCATGTATGCGTGTTTTTCGCTCCTTTCGCACGTGTAATTTTCGCTCGTTTCACACATGTGTGTTTGTGTGTGTTTTTTGCTCGTTTCGCACGTGTGCGTATTATTCGCTCGTTTCGCACGTGTTGGTGTGTACTTTTTTGTTTTTCGCTCATTTTGTATGTGTGTGTTTTTGGCTCGTTTGGCACGTGAGTGCGTGTGTTTTTCTTTGTGTTTTTTGCTTTTATCGCAGGTGTGCGAGTTTTTGCTCATTTCACACGTTTGAGTGTTTTTCGCTCGTTTCTCACGTGTGTTTGTTTTTTTGTATGTTGTTCGCTCGTTTCGCATGTGTATGTATGTGTGTGTTTTTTTGTGTTTTTCGCTAGTTCACATGTGTGCGTTTTTCGCTCATTTCGCATGTCTATGTGTGTTTTTTTGTATTTTTCGTTCGTTTCGCACGTGTGCGTATTTTTCGCTCGTTTTGCACGCATGTTTGTTTTTCGGCCGTTTTGCACGCATGTTTGTTTTTCGCCCGTTTCGCACGCGTGTGTGGTTTTTTTTGTGTCTTTCGCTAGTTATACACGTGTGTGTTTTTCGTTCGTTTCGCACGTGTGTGTATTTTTTTGTTTTTCGCTAGTTTTGCACGAGTGTGTGGTTTTTTAATAGATTAGTATGTGTGAAACGAGCGAAAAACACGAAAAAACATGTGTGAAACTAGCAAAAAACACAAAATACACACAGAAATATACACGTGCGAAACGAGCGAAAATCACACAAAAATCCACACACACGTGCTAAACGAGCGAAAAATACAAAAAAACACATACACACACACATGCGAAACGAGCAAAAAACAAACTTACGTGAGAAACGAGCGAAAAATACAAGAAAAATAAAAAAAACACGTGCAAAACAAGCGAAAAACACAAAAAAATACACACACGTGTGAAATGAGCGAGAAACACACACGTGCGAAACGAGTGAATAACAAAGAAACACACATGCGTGCGAAACCAGCGAAAAATATGCACACAAGCAATACGAACAAAAAAACAAACACAAGCGAAACGAGAGAAAACAGACATGTGAAAATTGCAAAAAACACAAAAAAACACACACACATACATCTGCGAAACGAGTGAAAATTACACATACCTGCGAAACGAGTGAAAATTACACATACCTGCGAAACGAGCAAAAAACACACTCGTGCAAAACGAACAAAAAAACACACACATACATGTGTGAAATGAGCAAAAAATACACACACGTACGAAACAAACGAAAAACACACACGTGTGAACTAGCAAAAAACACAAACAGACACGCACACATATACACGTGCGAAATGAGCGAAAAACACACAAAAAATCACACACACGTGCAAAACGAACGAAAACCACACACATGTGCGAAACTAGCGAAAAACACGCGCGCACACACGTGCGAATCGAGCAAAAACACAAATAAATGCGAAACCACGCACACGTGCGAAAACGAGCAAAAAAACACAAACACACGTGCAAAAACAAGCGAAAATCACACACATGTGAAACTAGCGAAAAACACAAAAACACACACACACCTACGAAAGAAGCGAAAAACACAAAAAACCATACATACGTGCAAAACGAGCGAAAAACACACACATGTGAAACTTGCGAGAAACACAAAAAATAAACAGAAACATACACGTGCAAAATGAGCAAAAATCACACAAAAAAACCACACACGTGCGAAAACGAGTGAAAAACATAAATAAACACACACGTGCGAAACGAGCGAAAAACAGACACACGTGCGAAATGAGCGAAAAACAGAAGAAAAATAAAAAATAAAAAACACTTGCAAAACGAGCGAAAAACACAAAAAAATAAATAAAAAACAAACACACACGTGAGAAACGAGCGAAAAATACGCACACGTGCGAAACGAGCGAAAAACACTAAAACGTGCGAAAAGAGCAAAAATCAGAAAGAAAAACACACACACGTGCAAAAGGAGCCAAAAACACATATGTGCAAAACGAGCAAAAAGCACACATACGTGCGAAACGAGCAAAAACGCACACACGTGCGAAACGAGCGAAAAATACAAAAAAACACACACACGTGCGAAACGAGCGAATAACACAAAAAAACACACACACGTGCGAAACGAGTGAAAAACACAAAAAAACACACACACAGACATGTGTGAAACGAGCGAAAAACACAAAGAAAAACACACACGCGTGCGAAACAAGCGTAAAATACAAATACGTACGAAACGAGCGACAAACACGCACACATGCGAAACGAGCAAAAGACAGAAAAAAAACCACACACACGTGCGAAACGAGCAAAAAATACACATGCAAAACGGGCGAAAAACACATACACGTGCGTAACGAGTGAAAAACACACAAAAAACAAATAAAAAAACAAACACACACGTGAGAAATGAGCGAAAAATACGCACATGTGTGAAACGAGAAAAAAACACTCACACGTACAAAACGAGCGAAAAACACTCACACATGTGATAAGAGCAAGAAACACAAAGAAAAAAACACAGACACACACATGTGCGAAACGAGCCAAAAACACACACATGCGAAACGAGCGAAAAGAATAGACACACACATGCGAAACGAGCGAAAAGCACACATACGTGCGAAATGAGCAAAAAACACACGTGTGAAACGAGCGAAAAACAGAAAAAAACACACGTGCGAGAGCGAATACCACACACACGTGCGGAACGAGCGAAAAACACGCACACGTGCGAAACGAGCGCAAAACAAAAATAACACACACACGTGCGAAATGAGTGAAAAACACACATACACATAGAAACCGTCCGAAACGAGCAAAAAACACACACGTCTGAAACAAGCAAAAAATACGCACACGTACGAAACGGCTAACAACACAAAAAACTTAAAAAATAAAAAAACACACTCGTGAGAAACGAGCGAAAAACATACACGTGTGAAACGAGCGAAAAATACAAAAAAAATTTACACACGTGCGAAACGAGCGAAAAATAAAAAAAATTAATAAAATAAACACACACATGCGAAACGAGCGAAAAACACAAAAAACACACACGTGCGGAACAAGCGAAAAATACACACACGTGCGAAACAATCGAAAAACAGGAACACGTGCGGAAAGAGCGAAATACACAAAGAAAAACACACACACACACACACACGTCCAAAACGAGCGAAAACCACACACACGTGCGAAACCAGTGAAAAATACGAGACGTGCGAAACGAGCGAAAAACACGAAAAAACACACGTGCGAAATAAGCAAAAAACACAGGTGTGTTTTTTATTTTGGTTTTTTTGCTCGTTTCGCACGTATGTGTGTTTTTCGCTCGTTTCGCACATATGCGTGTTTTTCGCACGTGTATGTCTTTTTTTTTGTTTTTTCGCTTGTTACGCTCGTTCCGCACGTGTGTCTTTTTTTTCGTGTTTTACACTCGTTTCACACGTGTTTGTGTGTGTGTGTGTGTTTTTTTTTGTGTTTTTCGCTCGTTTCGCACGTGTGTGTGTTTGTGTTTTTTTGTGTTTTTCGCTCGTTTTGCACATGTGCGTGTTTTTCTCACTCGTTCCGTACGTCTATGTATATGTGTATTTTTTGTATTTTTCGTTCGTTTCGCAGGTCTGCGTGTTTTTCGCTCGTTTTGTACGTATGTGTGTTTTTTGCTCGTTTCGCACGTGTGTGTGGTTTTTTTCTTGTGTCTTTCACTCGTTTCACACGTGTTTGTGTGTATTTTTTGTGTTTTTTGCTAGTTCCACACAGGTGTGTTTTTCGCTCGTTTCGCACGTGTGTGTTTTTTTGTGTTCTTCGCTCGTTTCGCTCGTGTGCGTGTTTTTCGCTAGTTTCTCACGTGTGTGTGGTTTTCAATAGTTTCGCACGTGTGTGTGGTTTTTTTGGGTGTTTTTTGCTAGTTTCGCACGTTTATGAGTGTGTGTGTGTGTGTGTGTGTTTTTTCCTTGCTAGTTCACACGTGTGGGTTTTTCGCTCGTTTCGCACGTGTATGGGTGTGTGTTTTTCGCTCATTTCGCACGTGTGTGTAGTATTTTTTTGTTTTTTCGAACGTGTATGTGTGTGTGTTTCTTTTGTGTTTTTCGCTCGTTTCACCCATGTGTGTGTGTTTTTTTGTGTTTTTCGCTCGTTTTGCACCTGTGTGTTTCGCTCATTTCGCACATGTGTGTGTGTGTGTGTGCGCTTTTTGTGTTTTTCTTAATTTGCACACGTGTGTGTTTTTCGCTCGTTTCGCACGTGTGTGTTCATTTTTTTTGTTTTTCGCTCATTTCGCACATGTGCGTGTTTTGGCTCATTTCTCACGTGTGTATTTGTTTTTTTATTTCTTGTGTTTTTTGCTCGTTTGGCATGTGTGTATGTTTTTCGCTCGATTTGCATGTGTGCGTGTTTTTCGTTCGTTTCGCACGTGTGCGTGCTTTTCGCTCCTTTCGCACGTGTGTCTGTGTTTTTTTGTGTTTTTCGCTCATTTCGCATGTGTGCGTATTTTTCGCTCGTTTCTCACGTGTATTTGTTTTTTCTTATTTATTTTTTTGTGTCTTTCGCTCATTTCACACGTGTGTTTTTCGCTCGTTTCGCACATGTTTGTATTCTGTTATGCATTTCACTCATTTCGCACGTGTGTGTTTTCTGTTTGTTTTGCACGTGTTTGTGTGTATTTTTTTATTTTCTTATTTTTTTGATTTTTTCGCTCGTTTCGCATATATGGGTGTTTTTCGCTCATTTCGAACGTGTGTGATTTTCGCTCCTTTCACACTTGTGTGTGTGTCTGTTTTTTTTAGTTTTTCGCTCGTTTCGCACGGATGTGTGCTTTCGCTCTTTACGCACATGTGGGTGTCTATTTTTTCGTTTTTCGCTTGTTTTGCACGTGTGTATTTTTTACTCGTTTCGCACGTGTGCTTGTTTTTCGCTCGTTTCGCACGTGTGAGTGTTTTTCGCTCATTTCGCACGTGTGCTTGTTTTTCGCTTGTTTCTCCCGTGTGTTTGTTTTTTTATTTATTTTTTTGGTGATTTTCGCTCGTTTTGCACGTGTTGTGTGTGTGTGTGTTTTTTTTCGCTAGTTAACACGTGTATTTTTTCGCTCGTTTCGCACGTGAGTGTATTTTTTGTATTTTTTGCTCGTTTCGCACGTGAGTGTGTTTTTCTCACTCGTTCCGTACATCTATGTGTGTGTTTTTTGTATTTTTCGTTTGCTTTGCACGTGTGCCGTTTTTCGCTCGTTTCCACGTGTGCCGTTTTTCGCTCGTTTCCACGTATGTGTTTTTCGCTCGTTTCGCACGTGTGTATGATTTTTTTGTGTTTTTCGCTCATTTCACACGTGTATGTGTGTGTGTGTGTTTTGGTGTTTTTCGCTAGTTCCACACGTGTGTTTTTCGCTCGTTTCGCACGTGTGCGTGTTTTTTGCTTGTTTCGCACGTGTGTGTGGTTTTCGCTAGTTTTGCACGTGTGTGTGGTTTTTTTTGTGTTTTTCGCTTGTTTCGCACGTTTATGTGTGTTTTTTTTTGTGTTTTTCTCTCATTTCACATGTGTGTGTTTTTCTCTCGTTTCGCACATGTGTGTTTTTTAATGCATTTCGCTCATTTCGCACGTGTGTGTGTTTTCCGCTCGTTTTGCACGTGTGTTTGTGTGTATTTTTTTATTTTCCTATTTTTTGTGTTTTTCACTCGTTTCGCATGTATGCGTGTTTTTCGCTCCTTTCGCACATGTTATTTTCACTCGTTTCACACGTGTGTGTCTGTGTGTGTTTTTTTGGTGTTTTTTGTTCGTTTCGCACGTGTGCGTATTATTCGCTCGTTTCGCACGTGTGGGTGTGTATTTTTTTGCTCATTTTGCACGTGTGTGTTTTTGGCTCGTTTGGCACGTGAGTGCGTGTGTTTTTCTGTGTTTTTTGCTTTAATCCCACGTGTGCGAGTTTTTGCTCATTTCGCAAGTTTGAGTGTTTTTCGCTCGTTTCTCACGTGTGTTTGTTTTTTTTTTTGTGTGTTGTTCGCTCGTTTCGCATGTGTATGTATGTGTGTGTTTTTTGTGTTTTTTGCTAGTTCACACGTGTGTGTTTTTCGCTCGTTTCGCACGTGTGTGCATTTTTTTTGTATTTTTCGTTCGTTTCGCACGTGTGCGTGTTTTTCGCTTGTTTTGCACGCATGTTTGTTTTTCGCCTATTTCGCACGTGTGTGTGATTTTTTTGTGTCTTTCACTAGTTCCACACGTGTGTGTTTTTCGATCGTTTCGCACGTGTGTGTATTTTTTTTGTTTTTCGCTAGTTTCGCACGTGTGTGTGGTTTTTTAATAGATTAGTATGTGTGAAACGAGCGAAAAGCACGAAAAAACATGTGTGAAACTAGCAAAAAACACAAAACACAGAAACATACACGTGTAAAACGAGCGAAAATCACACAAACCACACACACGTGCTAAACGAGCGAAAAACACAAATAAACACACACACACACATGCAAAACGAGCAAAAAACAGACACACGTGAAAAACGAGCGAAAAACACAAGAAAAATAAAAAATAAAAAACATGTGCAAAAAAAGCGAAACACACACACGTGCGAAATGAGCGAGAAACACACGTGCGAAACGAGCGAATAACAAAAAACACACACGTGCGAAACGAGCGAAAAACATGCACACAAGCAATATGAACAAAAAACACACACAAGCGAAACGAGAGAAAACATACGTGTGAAAATTGCGAAAAACACAAAAAAACACACACACATACATGTGCGAAACGAGCAAAAAACACAAAAAAACCACACACGTGCGAAATGAGTGAAAATCACACATACGTGCGAAACGAGCGAAAAATACACTCGTGCAAAACGAGCGAAAAAACAAAAAAAAAACACACATACATGTGCGAAACGAGCGAAAAACACAAAAAACACACACGCGTACGAAACGAACAAAAAACACACACGTGTGAACTAGCGAAAAACACAAACAAACACGCACACATATACACGTGCGAAACGGGCGAAAAACATACAAAAATGTGCAAAACTAGCGAAAACCACACACACGTGCGAAACTAGCGAAAAACACGCACACGTGTTAAACGAGCGAAAAACACACACGTGTAAACTAGCGAAAAACACAAAAAAACACACACATATACACGTGCGAAACGAGCGAAAACACACAAAAAAACCAGACACGTGCGAAACGAACGAAAACTACACACACGTGCGAAACTAGCGAAAAACACAAAAACATACACACACGTGTGAAACGAACGAAAAACACACACGTGCGGAATGTTTTTAAGTATGTTTTAATGCATGGACATATTTTTGGTGTCCCCTGTGCATATGTCTTTTCTTTCAAGAGGGTAATTTGTTAGCCACTGTATCAGAGTAGGGTATGCAATCCTTTTCATCTTAGCAATCCATAGAAACACCTCCAAGACAATGCCATATGATCCCTTATCCCTCCTCAAAAATAATTTCAGTTGGAAATTGATTTGAAGGTTTCCTACTTCCCTTAGCATCTATATATACCAAATTTCTTGAGGTCTAAAGCAACACAAGTCATTTGCATCCTCAAGTATCCTAACTGAAATACTTATTTCTCATACAACTTCTTTGAAAAATCAATATACAATATGGGTTTGCGCATTCCAAGTATTAGAAGGGCAGCAAAAACAATTTCCAAGGGGCTTGAAGTACCAAAAGGCTACCTTGCAGTCTATGTTGGAGACAACATGAGGCGGTTTGTATTCCTATATCATACTTGAACCAATCTTTATTTCAAGATTGTTGAGTCAAGTTGAAGAAGAATATGGATACAATCATCCAATGGGTGGTCTCACAATTCTGTGCAGTGAGGATGAGTTTCTAAGCATCGACTCTAGCTTGAATGAGATATAGAAAATGCTATTAGTATGTAGAATAAATTAGTTGAGATATTTGTACAGAAGGAACTTCATTCTTTGTCTTGTGGAGACTTTCCATCTTGCTTTCAATCCTATGGAATTGTAGAAGTTTTTTTTTGAATGAGAAAGTAGTTATGAACTTATGACGTGATACTGTTGCAACTTAAAACACTTGTTGCTATTATTATATCTCAATTCTCTAATGAATTTAACTTGTTCAAATGATATACTGAACAAGTGAATATAGTTAATCGGTCTAACAAAATTAAAAGCAAGTGAAAGGTTCTTACAAAAATTGAGCTCCAAGGGGAAATTGAGAACTCAAGTTTAGAAATGCATCCTCATTACAGGAATTGAGAGACCTCCATTTGGATTATCATAACTGAATTCTTCCTTGTTGCTCCACATAAAACACAATATATTTATTAATGCACAAGTGAAACCTAGTTCTTGCTCTTGCAATGTACTGTATATCTCTTCCATTAGTTGGTAACATCTCAGATGTGTCTTAGGTGCTGATAATGAAATCAATAAATGATGATCAAGATTCAGGACCTTATCTATGGGTTTGTTAAACAAAGTATTTATATAAACTTCACCTTTCAAGGGCAACATAATGTAGAACTTCTCAAACTATGGGAAACATGATGCAACATTTCGCTCGTTTTTATACATGTGTGTTTTTCAGACACCATTTCAAGAATTACTAAGCCAAGCAGAAGAAGAATTCGGATATGATCATTCAATGGGTGGTCTCACTATTCCATGCAGTGAGGAAACCTCACTTCTTGCTTCAACTGACTATAAGTAATTCCAAAGGAGACTGACATAGATTAGTTGAGACACAATTTTGTAGTGGAAACCAGTAGCTATCATCTTACTGAGGTGTCATGGATGTAAATATATATCAGAATTTTTTTGCAATTTCAATGAATTTATAAACTTCGTCACTAATTACTTATGGATTCAATTTATTTGGTATATTCTCTTCAATTATGTTTATTCCTTTGTTGTGTTGCTACTACTGTGGTATTAAAAAAATGTCTATTAATTTATAATAGAATGCTGCAGAATTTACTTTCTAAAACGCATAAGCACTCCACCATGAGAGAAGCATATGGTTAAATTTCATAAATTGGATTCAAGTGTGGATTTTGGATATTCAATGTTACCTGCATTTTGAGTTATCGTCATTTGTTTTAGATACACTAACTTATTTCTCTAGAATACTATGAAAGTAGTGTCATTGATAAAATCCAAATTCTATCATTCTCTGCTGCAACTTCTTCCAGCCATCTAACTAAAATTGTTGAAAAGTAACTCTTGATTGGATAAGCTCTTGATTGAATCCTCATCGACACACAGCAAATAAGCAAATCATTGGAGTTCTTGAAATTCTATCAACATAAGGGATAGATTTTATCAGAGAACCCTCAGAGCTAGTCTTTGACTCTCTTCTTCTTCTTCTATATACTTCTTTTAATTTTTAAAACAACAGCATGGAAATGCTTCTTCTTCCTTTACTTTTAATATAAGAAAACATAGTCCTGCCCTAAACAGATTTACAATAGTGATTTCAAACCACTGTTAAGAAACTGTAACTTAAATGTTTGAACGAAATGAATCATCAACTTTTGCAAACATAGTTTAAGTTTTTAACAGGAACTTAGATCTGATATTTTTGCATAAATAACAGATAATACAGAATAAAACAAAAGCCAAAGGGTAGTTTTAACAATGAGATGCAATAACTTTCTCATTCATATAACATTTTTACACTTTCAAAGGAATTATACAAGGAAGAAACCAAAATGGAAAATCTTCAAAGTGAAAAGAGCCTTCTGTACAATTGTCTCAACTAATCTATGTCAATCTCTGTTAGTTGTTTATTGGACACCCAACTGAGAAGTGAGATTTAAGAACTCATCCTCACAGCATGGAATTGTGAGACCACCAGTTGGATGATCATATCCGAATTCTTCTTCTGCTTGATTTAGTAATCCTTGAAATGAAGGCTGGTTCAAGTAACATACAGGAATCACAAACCGCCTCATCTTATCTCCCACATAGACTGCAAGATAGCCTTTTGGAACATTAGTCCCTTTTGATACAGAAAGTGATGCCTTTCTAATACCTAGAATGCGGAATGCCATTGTTTCTTCTTCTTGTTCAAAAGAAAAAGAAATCGATTGTTCTTGGAGGATTTGATTGAGAGAAATATGTGAGTACTGATACTTGAGGAGATGCAATTGATTTGTGTTGTTTAAGAACACAAGAAGGAGTGTATATATAGTTGCCATCCTGAAGAAATAATTCAGATGAAGCTGTAAAATGGGGTCTACAAAGTGAAATGATCACAAGAGATCACATGGTATTGTCTTGGAGGTCTCTTTCAGGAGATTATGCATGTCAAATCAAAGACATCTACATTAATGCTTGTTCAAACATTGTAGTTATACTAAACATACAGAATCAGACAATCTATAGACATATCTCATGTTTCTTCAGATAGACATCGCTATTGACAATGAAAGCTGTAAACCATGGCCACAACTCTGAACCAAACTTTGGCACATCCTCACAAACCAATATGAACCTGATTTTTCAAGTACACCAGATTTTTAGAAACATATCTCTTGGAATCCGCAAAACCATAGACAACATGATCTAATTTGTGTTGGCTTCCCTCTTCATAAGGTAGATTTTGAATTATGTACTTATAACAGGTTTGAGAAAATCCCCTAAGACAACACCATGTGACCTCTTAAATGCCCTTGTCTCCTAATAGGTCCCATTTCTTCATAGCCTTCCTCCACAACCAACCATTCAATTACCCATTTTATTACATATCCTTCATCTATATATATGTTCATGGCTGCAAGCATTTGGCAACAACACAAGTCATTCACATCCTAAAGCATAAGAAACTCAAATACTTGCACGAGTTGCATCTTATTTACAAGTCATTTGAAAAACTAGTCTTTCTTCAACACATACAAAAATGGGTTTTCGTTTATCCGGCATCGTAAGGAAGGCATCATTTACTGCATCTTCAAAAGCTATGGAAGTGCCAAAGGGTTATCTTGCAGTTTACGTTGGAGATAAAATGAAGCGGTTTGTGATCCCTATATCATACTTGAACCAGCCTTCATTTCAAGATTTGCTAAGTTAAGCTGAGGAAGAATTTGGATATGATCATCCAATGGGTGGTCTCACAATTCCTTGTGAAGAAAATGTATTCTTTGATATCACTTCTCGCTTGAGTTGATGCTAGCACCATCAAGATTAGGCTGACTTAGAAATAGATTAACACAATTTCTGTAGCAATTTCTTACCCTGAGGAAGATTTTCTCCATTTTTTGTATCCTACTATGAAACTCAATGAGAAATTTATGCACATAAACAAATGTCTCCCATTTTCTCCTTAAATCTAAATGCACTGTTAAGTTCAAAGGCAATAATAAGCTGAAAGTGCGGTTCATAAAATCAATTTTCATGACCTGGTTTACAATAAAAGAAAAGGAAAGCAGCAGATAACTTTCATGATTTAATATTTAATATGATGATGTACTTCTAAGTAAAAAGGTTATTATAAGAAAAACAGTAACTAAGTATGAATTTGCATAATATTAGTTTTAATAATGTGAACGTTTTTTGTCAGTTCAATTATCCAATTATCACTATAGGATGATTAAACAGCTTCCAGGATCAGTCCCTGTATTTGCCATGTCCCACTTTATTTTTATGTCTTTGAAATCTCTGTGGACCCTTCCCAGTTTGTACATAGTGGTCACTAAAATGTGGCCTCTGAAATTACAATTGAGATTGAAACACTAATCCAGTTGTATTCCATAATTTGATGTTAACATTGTGTGATGAGTTACATTTGTTTGCTGCTATCAGCTAATGACCCCATTTCTTTATGTGACTGAGGCCCCATTTTTTCTATGACAGATGATTCCTCAATTTTGAGTCACGCAGCATACTCACATGTTTGGTTTGAGGGCCACAACAAAATTATATGCAAGTGACTGGTTCCTCACTGATCCATATTCACCACAAAAGCATTTGAAGATATCTTAATCCACTTATTCATTGCTATATTTCCTTCTTTCCAATAATGTCAGTTTAACAAATCAAATAAACTTTAGATCCAAAATAGCCAAATAGACGGGCCAGTAACTTGTATAACAACTGTCATGAGTATGAAGCTAAAACCATTATCAAACTTTCCACTTTTGGTCTTTCTTGGTATGATACAATGATTCTTACAAAGATTCAGAATAATCAAAACGAATATAACTGTTGTATGAATCTTTATCCAACAAAATAGAAGGAATTCAATGCATGTATAAGTCTAAAGCATATCTACTAATAGATTATGTATGGTTTAATGCATGGACATATTTTTGGTGTCACCTATGCTGTGCATATGTCTTTTCTTTCAAGAGGGTAATTTGTTAGCCACTAAAAAAGTCAGTCCTATATCATTCTGCAACAAATTCATTTCCCAAACACTCAAACATACATTGTGCAAGGTAGAATTAAAATAAATTCAAAGTCCAGAGTCGCATCCAAATCATAAAAATAACAGAGAAAACAGTCCATCCCTAGAACTATCAAATGGCAAAACTCAACTATCCTTAATAACAGAAAAATAGTTGGGGAAATGAAGAAAAACCAACCTTTCCAAAACTAACTCATCCCCAAGATAATAAAAAAACAACACCAATAATCGAAAGAAAATCTTTTTCTTTTTTGGACATGAATATATTCAATAAGAGCAGCGATTTGCACACAATTTTGTAAAACACAAATTGACAATGAATTCAGTCACTCAATTATTTTCTGTTTGTCTAACATTTTCAACAAAATAATTATCTCATCTTTCAACGCTTGAGCAGCTTGTGCAAGGCTACTTAAGGTAAGTAAAATCAGATTTTACTGTTCACTCTTCTGATAAATTTCAAAGCATCAACAAGAAACATCAGAGAGAAAAAAGACAGTATTTTGGACACAAGAGATCCTTCACCACATTTGGAGCCAGAAACCCTTCGCCAAATTTTAAGGTCATAGGGTTTACTATCAAACTTCAATATTCATGGGTCAAAAAAAGCCAAATAACATCATTTTGCAACATAAGGGTCAATCATATCATCATATCCAATATACTCAGGTCATAGGGACTAAGATCCTTCACCACAATTCAATTTCATAGGGCCACACATCATTATATCCGATATTTTCGGGTCGGGTCATAGCGACTAAGATCCTTTGCCACAATTCAATTTCATAGGGCCACGCATCATTATATTTGAGTTTTTCGGGTCATAGGGACTATGATCCTTCATCACAATTCAATTTCGTAGGACCACAAATGATTGTATCCAATTTTCTTGAGTCATAGGGACTAAGATACTTTGCCACAATCCAATTTCGTAGGGCCACACATATCATCTTATCCACTATCACGTCATAAGGACTAAAATCCTTCATCAAAATGATTTTATCGGGTCACAAGGACTATAATCCTTCATCACAATTCATAGGGCCACATATATGGTTACGTTTCAATATATTTGGACAAAAAAAGCCAACTATATTACCCTTCCACACATTTCAGTTTTCTAGGATCATATGCATCATGGACATTATCGCACAATTTTATCATCAACAAATCAATACACAACTTTTCAAGAGACAACATGTTACATGATCCACATAGTAAACAAAAATCATCGCAAAAGAATTGAAAAAATTCTGCAATTAAGTTTGTCATGCTGTAAAAGTAAATCATATATCATTCTGCCACAAATTCTTTTTCCAAAAGGCTCAAACATACATTATGCAAGGTAGAATTGAAATAAATTCAAAGTCCAGAAGAGAGAAAACAGTGCATCCAAGAACTATCAAATGGCAAAACTCAATTGTCCGTAATTCAATCACAGAAAAATCAACTTGTCCAAAACCAATTCATTCCCAAGATAATCAAGAAGTAACAACATAATAAAAAGCCAAACCCTTTTTTCTTTTCTTGGACAAAAAAGCCATCTTTATAATGGATTCCGACGTTAAGCACCAAAAGGCAAAAGATTTTCGGGGAGGGGAAAGAGTGGGGGGAGAGACATCTTTATAAAGGAACCAAAAAAAAGGGGGAATCATCCCCATTACCAAGCGTGCAGATAATCAAGTTTTTTCACTCACCATTGTTGATGAGCATTCTTTAAAACCCTAATCAATCAAATTTTGCAAAAGCACCAACAATTCCCCTCGCCTTTACCGTAGAAATTTTGCTAAACCGAGCCTCCGAAATTCAGCCACGGTAGAGCCTTGATCCCATTATTAAAAGTTATAGCAGAGAAAGAAAGAACCCAGCAATTGGGAAAGAAGAAGAGAAAATAAAGAATAATAGTACCACAGAAAATCAAATTTAAGAGGAACAAGAAACCCTTATTGAGAAATCACAACCAACGTAGGAACTAAGAAGTGCAATTGAGGAGTGAGGCTGAGAAGAGTTTCGCATTGTTATATAGGTTGTTAGTGGCGGTGTTTTAGCCTTTTAGGCTTAGTGCACTGTGTTTAGAAATTTAATAAATAATAATTACATTTATAATTTTTTAATCCTTTCTAATTTTTTTTTTCTTTTGCTAATTACCGGAAGGTCTTTCTTCTTTTTTTTCATTTCTTTTGAAGTTATTTATTATCACAATTAATTAATTAACTAGAGTATGTTTTCGTGTACCGTACGAGATAATACATAAAATTATATAAAATTTTTTATTAAAAATTTAAACAAAAATATATAATATGACATATGAGAGAGGATAACTTACATGTTATTTTAAAGAGGGTAGCATTCACCTTATTATAAATATTTTATAACTTAAAAATATTAAAAATAATTAATATTTTTTAATCAATTTGAGTTAGTTGAGTCGTCATCTCATTTGTTTACTTAAATAAGTATTTAGAATTTGAATTCTATTTTGTGTGTAATAATTCATTAGCTAGCGATAGACTCTTAATGAATAAAACATCAATATGTGGTGAATTAGTCTTCGACCTGCGGAGTTAGAAATCTATAAAAAAATAGTATTTTTCTTTAAAGCAAAACAATTTCTCATTAATAACAATATTTACGGAGATTTACCTTTGTTGAAATGTACTTGGGACAATTTTATTTATTGGTATCGTATTCATTTTTGAAGTCAAAACAATCATATTTTATGACATGATTTTCAAGTTTTCAAACTTATAGACTTGTGTCGTTACAAAAGCTATTAGATTGATTAATATTTTTTTGTAATATTACCAGAACATCACCGTTGAGTATTAATTAGTGTGAAAAAAAATCAATAACAATTTTTGTTATTCAATATATAATTCATTTTATTAAAAAATGAATTAGTATTTTCTATATTGATAAATATATATTTTTTAATTATTACAATATTTTATTTCACAATATTTGCCATTAAAAAATAGCAAATGACCATACTATCCTACAATATGATGTACAACGTAATTTCTTATCTTAAAATTAATTATGGTTAGTGAAATAAAATTCAAAATCTATTTTCTTAAATTTTTTTACCCATATTTAAATTTAGAATTAATTAACAACTTTTTTTTAATTTCAATAACAAAATAGAATCAGTTAGGTGTAAAATATATAGAATTTAATGATTTCAATTATTTAAATTTTAATTATCAAAAAAAATTAAAAATTAATTATAATTTAATAATCAATAATATATATTAGTATGTAAATAAAAATATCTAATGTATTAATTATTTATTTTTTGATAGGGCTAATGTATAATTTATTAAGAGTTGATTTATTGCTAATTTTTTTTATAAACTTCGTAGTATGTGAAAATAATAATCTTATTTTTTATTATTATTTAAAAAATTATTCACAATTTTAATCACAATTTTTTAAAATTATATAATTAACTTATTATTTTTCTACTAAAAAATATTAATTTATACTATTTATATATTTGTTTAATACTAATAAGTAAGTAAATATTTATATTATTATACTTATTATCTTAGATGATGACTTAAATTATTTATTCTGTATATTAAATAAAATAAATAATATCTTGTATCGTAAATTTATTAAATATTAAGAGAAAAAATTATGTAATAAATTATATAAATAATCAGTACAGAAAATAAAAAAAATATTTATCATATATAATAATTTTGTATACATGTAGTGTCATGTATATATTAGGATTATCTATTTTAATTATGTGAGTGAGTATGTTTTTTATTACTTTTTCGCTATACTAGTAAATAATATTTAAAACTAAAAGAAAAAATACTTAAAAAATTTTCTTAATATCAATAAAAAATTATCTTATAAATATATCAAACTTTTGCATATACTAAATGTTATAATATTTAATAGTATAATATTTTTTATAATATTGGCTCAAAAGAAAGCAAGATCAACCTAAGTGTATTGTTAGTTACTCAAATTCGACTTAGGTTCATTACCTTAAGGTCCAATATAGATGAAGTCCACGTATCCCCTTTTAAATCGGCTTATATTGAATCTTCATTGCTAGATATGGTAATGGGTACTCAGAAAGAGCATGGCGAGCTTCTTTCCTATCTCTCACTCCTGTTAAAAAAAATGTCCATGTCTCCTCTCCATCTTTGCAAGTTTCTGTTTTGTTTTTTTTTCCTCAAGAAACACAAATTTTCTTGAGTATCTACAGATATTCTTTAAACTTTTTGGAAAAAAAAAGACATATTATAATAATGTGTAGGTTAATTTTAATTTTTTTAATAACCATATTTGTCATAACGTAATCGATAAACTATGAAAACAAATACAAATTGAATATATTTTGAGTATAATATATGTTTTATTATTTTGTATGGAACAATATTAATTTTAATTTTTATATTTATTATTATTGAGTATTAAAAATAAACAGTATTTATATTATTAGTATTTTTTTACCTTTGTCAACTCTAACTATGATTAGGCCTAAAAGCTCGTCCACCTCATTAGAAACAAATGTAATATAATTAGTTTTTTTAGGGTTAAGTATGATTTTTGTTCTTAACGTAGGGGTTAAAAAATCTTTTCGTCTCCAACCTTTTTTTGCTTATAAAATTGTTCCTAAGGATTAACTTAGTTTTAGAATCTTTATTTTTACCAAAATTTTAATTTTTATTACCAAATTACCCCTAATTAAAAAAATATTAAAAAACGAGTTAAAGGACTGGGGAAGGGATCACACTGGGGTTTTTCAGGGAAGAAGAGGGAGAAGGGAAGGTGGGGAAGGGAATCTGCCGCTGCTGCTCCTCGTCGTTTGCTCCTCGCCGCTAGATCTCGTCGCTGTTCCTCGTCGTTCGGTCTTTGCCGCTGCTTCTCGACGTCGACGCCAGCAGATCCGCGAGGATGGACGTCGTGCGCCCTCGCCATTTATGCTTCTCCTTCTCGCTCAGTTACCGGTCATCGCTGCTCCTCACTGGTCGCCGCTACTCTTCGTTCTCCTCGCCGGTCACTCGCTGCTATTGTTGTTCTTCTACTTCTTCTTCTATTATGTTGTTGATTCTAATTCTATTATGCTTCTGCTTCTACTTCTATTATATTGTTGATTTCTGATTATGATTCTTCTATATTGTTGCTTCTAGTTGCTTCTGCTTCTGGTTGCTTTTGCTTCTGGTTGATTACATTGTTTAATAGTTATTGTTGCTGTTCTTCTGCTTCTGCTTCTGGCTGATCACATTGTTTCATTTTTTTATTATACAGATTTGTTGATCTATTATCCATTTTTTATTGTTTATTACATTGTTTTATTGTTGTTGCTTCTGGTTCTGTTTCTGCTTCTGCTTCTGGTTGATTTTGGAAAAGAAAGAGAAGGGTATTTTGGTCCAAAGGACAATTTTAAAACTAAGTTAAACCTTAGGGATAATTTTGTAAGTAAAAAAAAGTTGGGGACGAAAACAATTTTCAGCCCCCTACCTTAGTGACCAAAATCGTACTTAACTCTTTTTTTATAGTGCTATACATTGGCATAATCATAGGAGAATTAACTTTAGCGAGTTAACGATACAGTATTTAGTCATCACAAGAGTATTTTTACACATAATTATTAATCAATCATGTATGCCTTCTGATGAAAATAATATATTCAACATAGATGTTTGTTAGGTAAAAAAATAAAATATTGACAAAGAAAATTCAATACAATAGGTATATTCATTTTAATAAATATTCTTCTATCCGATAATATAAAAAGTACACTGTCCACATTAAATTACTATAGGTCTAACTTTCATCAGCAGTAGTAAAATGTCTAAATTGGGACATTTTCGGACTATAGTTCATCAAACAAATAATAAATGAAATACTCATACATGTCTTCTCATTTTGAGTATATTTATACATAAAAAAATTCAACATAAAGAAAAAAAGGCAAAAAAGAAGAGTTGAAATAGCAAGATCGATAAACATGATGCTTCTTATAATTTTGTTTGGCCATATATATATATATATATAAAAGACCATTTTTTATCTAACAAAATTAATTTGTATTTATTACATCCAATTTGAATAAATAAAAAATTATCTTATTTTAGTTTAGTTCTTAATTCACATAATTTAAATTTGGCTCAATACCAAGATTCGAAAAATCGATCGGACCAGTCTAACCAGGAACCTTTGACTGCACCGATTCAGGTAATAGCAAAAATCGTCGCTTCAAAAAACCGTTAAACTAGCAAAATCGAATCTTGGTATTGAGCCAAATTCAAATAATCTGAATTAAAGATTAAACTAAAATAAGTTGATTTCTTATTTATTCAAATTGAATGCAAAAAATACAAATTAATTTTGTTAGATAATCATAGTCTTCTGATCTATTATATGTAGATGACCACACAAAATTATAAGAATCATAATTTTTATCGCTCTTAGCTTGTTATTTTAACTCTTCTTTTCTTCTTTTTTTTTTTATGTATAATTTTTTTATGTATAAATATACTCAAAATGAGAAGGCATGGATGAATGTTTCATTGATTGTTTGTTTAATGAATGCTATAGCCCGAAAATATCTCAATCTAGACATTCTACCACTGTCGATAAAAGTTGAACCTGTAGTAATTCAAGGTAGTCAATGTATTTTTATAGTATTGGATAGAAGAATAATTGTTAAAACGAATATACCCATTATAATAATAATTTTTTTCTCAATTGTTAGATTTTTATGTCAAATTTGTGAATTCTTTGAAGGCACACGACAATAAAATGGGCTGACTTTAATATCATTAGAAGTTAAATTTAATTGTTCAAGTAAGCACCACTAATTATGTTAATAAAATAATTTTTTATTAATAATGTGATTCACATTTTAATTTTCTCGAGTAAATTTATTTCAAAATGTAGGAATTAGACTCAATTGCGCTAAAAGTTAAAGGTCATAAAGAATTTCACAACAAAATTAACATTCATTAAGGAAATAAATTTAATATCATCATTCTTATTATAAATAATAACAAGACTTAGGAAAAAATTAATATCATCATTCTTATTAACTAAACCATAATATTAGGTAGTTGATAATTTCATAATCGAAAATCATTAAGTAATAACATAAAAATTAACAACGAACGACCAATAAGGATTCATAAAAAAATTATTTTATATTACTACTTTTATAATTAAAATATGTCACATATTATATTCTCATCTATTCTATTTATTATTTATCTATTTTATTATATAAAAATCAAATTTCTGTGCACTTAATGATGGAACTGGCATGATATGTTTTTGAGAGTGTTTAGCAATTTATTTCTTTTAACTCATTAAATACAATTTATTACGATAAACTAATTATATCAACCAATTGATTTGATTAGATATTTAAATATTACATAATTTATTATAATTTATATCAATTTGATTTAGTAGTATTTTCTAATTTATTTCTTTTAATGTTCTGTTAGTATTATTTATTATTTTTTAATTTATTAAATCAAATCCATAATACTAATTATTTGTATTAATTAATTAATTTGATTAATTTATTGATCATTAAAATAATAAATCTATGAATACAATAGTCAATTGAGATATTTTTTACTAATAATTAAATCAAATCAATAATGTGAATTAAGGGTTAAACTAAAATAAGATTATTTTTTACTTATTCAAATTGAATGCAATAAATATAAATTAATTTTGTTAGATAATCATGGTCTTCTAGTCTTTTGTATATAGATAGTCACACAAAATTATAAAAATCATCATTTTTATCGTTTTTGCTATTTCAACTCTTCTTTTCTTTTTTTTTTCTTTATGTATAATTTCTTTTATGTATAAATGTACTCAAAATGAGAAGGTATGGATGAGTGTTTCATTAATTGTTTGGTTGACGAATATTATAGCCCGAAAATGTCTCAATTTAAGAATTCTACCACTGCCGATGGAAGTTGAACCTGTAGTAATTCAGGGTGACCATCATAATTTTTATAATATTGAATAAAGAATATTTGTTAAAATGAATATACCCATTGCAATTAATTTTCTTTATCAATCTGATATCTTTTACCTAAGAAATGATATCCATATTGAATATATTATTTTCATCAGAAGTCACACATAATTGATTGATAATTCTATGTATAAAAATACTTCTGTGGTAACTAAACACTGTATTGTTAATTCGCTAAAGTTAATTCTCCTATGATTATACCAATGTATAGCACTATTAGATAAAAACTGATTAGATTACATTTATTTCCAACGAGATGAGCAAACTTTTAGGCCTAATCACGGTTAGAGTTAAAGAAGGTTAGAAAAATGCTAACAATACGAATATTTTTTATTTTTAATACCCAATAAGAAATATATAAATTAAAACTAACATTGTTCGTACAAAATAATAAAACGTATATTATACTCAAAACATATTCTATCTGTATTAACTGTCATTGTTTATCGGTTACGCTATGACAAATCTGGTTATTAAAAAAATTAAAATTAATTTAAATATACACAATATTATTCTATGCCTTTTATTTTTATTTTATCATCATAAGAAGTCATATATATTATAAGAGAACCTCATTGTTTTACCAACGATTCTTCCATTTAGTTGTTTCTACCAAAAAAATGGATATTTTGTTATTTTCAGTTTTTTGGCATGCATGGATGATGCATAATAATATTATATTTGGCAAGAATACATGAAATTTTGAAAGGTTTAAGCATGAATTTGGTCTTTGACATATTTGTAAATGAATTCCTGAATAGATAAAAAGATGACTAATAAAAGAATAACTGGTTAAAATTTTTTCAATGTTAACAGTTGTAGTACATTATAGGTCTTCTTTGGAACGTTGGATGCTTTGAGAAGAGCAAGCTTTAATTTATGTCACTGTCTTTCCTAGTTTCCATTTTTCGTTTACAAATAAATTTCAGCCTCGGGTGAGTCTTGGTATTATGGTAAATTATGAGTTCATAATCTGACTCCATCCATGTGAGGTAAAGAAAGCAGTTCCAGAGGAATATACAGAAAAAAAATGTGTTTACAAGAAGCAAAAATACAATAACTCAATCAGACATGAAAGACATGTTCAAAAAATACTCAGAATAATTATAGCTACAAAATAATTTAAAATATTGCATCCCCAATTCATCATTTCTAACAAATTATTTGATATAACAGTCAATGGGTCCGGACTCGTTGTCATAGATACAGCACAGCAGCCATATCATGTCATGCATAACTAAGAAGTACACTATGCAAAGTATATAAAATTTCACAGTTTAATGAGTCAACAGAGACCAGATCACCAATGTTGTTATCACCTAAACAAAGAATCAGAGATGTCCACAATCTGTATTTTGTGCAGGATGATGAGCATTATCAAGAGAAATACTACCTAATTTTGAAAGGGCTTATAGCTTGTGGCTTCCAATTCATTCAGGATATATGATAGAATTCAAACAATTCTTGTTCAAATAAAGCTGTTCCAAATTGAAACAAAACATAACAAACCATGAAAATTTAGAACAACTCAGAAGTAGAGGGGAGGTAAATACTTGTTGCCAGGTCTAAGATACAATCTATCTCTACTTCCAGTAATACAGATACCACCTATGACTTTAACCACATTTCACTTTAATCATATGATTTCACTCTGGTGCTAAGCACTTAAAATAAGTAGTTAACTTAAATGTTAAGTGGTTAGATAAATAAATAAATAAATGGTTACTAAAGTCAAATGTGGTTAAATGGTATTAGTCCAATCTGGAGTTGAGAACGTATTTGAAGCCATAACCAACCATCTTAAGCTGAGAACGCTTCATGACTTCATCCCATTCAGCTATACAATTATCATCCAAATTCAATAGACGCAAAGAATTAAATCCTTGAACAATGGAGGATGACATAGGCTGAAAAAAAAAAAAATAGAAGGCTTAAAAATTGTGTACTTCATACAAATGACAAATAAAAAAAAAACAGAGCAATATAAGATTAAACATTAAAGTAAAAACCAAATTACCCTTATTATTTCCATAAAAAAAATTAAAATTAATACACTTCAACATCAATTATGTATCAACTATAAAATAAATAAATTGCATAGCAAATCCAAGGGAGTAAGCTTGATAATAGAATCTACATTCAATACATCATCCACATTCTCAAATATAACTATAATTGCTATCGCAGTATTTCTGTTGAGATTGTCACAATTAACTGTTCACCAGATGGGAAACATGATTATTAGCTTGCCTTAATAATAATAACTGTTCACCAGATGAGAAACATGATTATTAGCTTGCCTTAATAACAATAACAATAACAATAACAATAATGATAATAATAATAAACTTACACCCCACTACATGTAAAACGACAAACCTTTGAGGAGATGAGCAATAAAGGTAGACAAAATGCTAAAGAAAGAAGAATGTATCAAAAATGCTATTCCCTCCTTTAATGGGCTTCCATTCTGAGACTATGAGTTAGAGAAATCTTGCAGTGTGATCGAAATGGTTCAATTTCTAATGTTTATTCAACTGCTCTCCATATTCAGAAATGGGTACTCATGAGAGGATATCTAAGTGTACAGCGGTTAAGATATTTAACAAGAATATACCAGTACTCTGCTTATATTGTTTCCGATAAGATGTAGCTCTTAATAGCCATCAATGATTGTCTAAGCAATTCAACCTGCCCAGTTAAACAGGAAACATTTAGTGGCTCCTAACTAACATGATTGGAATTTAAGCAGCAGATATAAGTTGGGGAAAGATATAGAAAGGAACCTGCTCCCAATCTACACCAGTATTATTTAAAACTAGAATACAGATGCTTTCCAGTGGTGGAAGTTCCGATTTATATGGTGACATTAAGTTTTTAGATAAGCTGAGAACCTGCATAGCAGGTAACTGTTCACAAATTTTGCCAACATCCTTCAAAAAC
Organism: Arachis hypogaea; assembly: GCF_003086295.3. Classification (NCBI taxonomy): domain Eukaryota; kingdom Viridiplantae; phylum Streptophyta; class Magnoliopsida; order Fabales; family Fabaceae; genus Arachis; species Arachis hypogaea. The sequence continues at coordinate 13,255,106 of NC_092038.1, forward strand.
ATAAATAAAAAAGATACTGAATAATAATTGCTGTCAATCAATATATTTCGCTATACAAAATAAGCAAAAAGAAATTTATATATGATCACTTACATTGTACATACATAAATTTGTCTCCCCTAATATACAACCACCTGTGGATTTAACAGACCTCAAAGAAGCTTTCATCAAAATCAATCACAATCACTTCCATTTTCACTTTCAATTTTGCTCTCAACTTCATTATTTTCTTCCAAGTTGAATGAGATTTTCATCTCTTGGCTAACTAACTCAGCTAGGTCCTTTCTATTGCAAACTTTGTAACCATCTATAATAGCCTTGAACAAAGACTTGCATGGCTTGATCTCTCCGCCTCTTAGTTGGGTAAATATCCGTTTCACGCCTTCAACCATGCCAGCTTTTCCATAACAACCTACCATATTAATCTGAGTCACAATGTCAGGCTCCAAATGCTTATCCTGCATTTTCATGTATGTGTTCAAGGCCTTGTTGATTTCTCCAGCCGAACCGTATGCATAGATTGCCACATTATATGCATAGGAGTCAAGATCAACCTCGGATTCTATGAATGTATGAACGGATTTAAATGCCAAATCGTGCATACCAACTAAAGAATACAAAGCAGTGATCGCAGCTTGTCGCGCATAAGGCTTCCCCTCCTTCAGAGATGACTCCAACTGCACAACTGCTTCAATTGGAAACCCTCCCTTCTTTAATACAGTGAACAACACTTTAAAAGTTCCATCATTTGGCAAAAGCTTCTTAGATATCATATCATGTATTAGTTCACCACACTCATAAAGCTGTCCATGAGTGGCATAACATACCAGTACCTTATTATATGAAACACAATCCCTCAGTAAACCTAAAAGCCTCATCTCCTCCGCGATCTCAATGGCCTCGTCGATCCTTCCCACATCTTTATAAAGAAACATCATTGTCACATATGAAATCCTGTCTGCCCAGCCCTTTTCTCTCAAATTCTCGAAAGCCATCTTGGCTTCGGATACCAATCCGAGATCTGCAAAGAGACTTATCATACTATTGCACGCAACTAAATCAAGACCACCTTCCAAGTTCTGCATCCGTTCATAAATGGCTTTTACTCCTTCCAAGTTCCCAACCTTACAATAAGACTTTAGCAAGGATGTCAACACAACTAAATTGGCAGATAATCCGCATTCTTCCATAATGTTGAAATACCTAAGTGCCTCCTCAAGACTACCGTATTCTGCAAATCCGTTTATTAAAGATCCATACACAACCTCATTTGGTTTTACTCCGGCTTGTAGCATTTCCTGGTACACACTGACAGCATCAGAAAGCTGACTGAGACGAGCACAGCTTGCAATAACAGCAGAAAAAGTCTGACAATGCGGCTTAAATGCCATCCCTTGCATTTCAACCATGAGATCTCTTGCCTGATTGACTAAATCAGCACCGGATAACATCTGAATGAGAGAATTATAAGTGCAACCATCAGGCCAAGTTCCATGATTCTTCATTCCCCTGAAGAGAGAAACAGCTTTGTTGTAAAGTTTTCCTTTGCCATACGCTTTGATCAAGACATTGTATTCTATGACATCCCTTCTCTGTCCAGGCACACCTCTTTCCCAATAAAACACATTCTCGGCTTCAAGCCAGTGTCCCTTTTCAGCAAAAGCATCCATAATTGCAGCACATATACTTGATGATGGTACACCGTTCATTAGAAATTTCTGAAGCATATCATTTGCTTTGTCAAGGGCTCCTTTGTTAACATACATCTCGATGATACTAGGAAGAGAGTGCTCATCAACAGAAACAGAAGATTTCTCCATTTCATCAATCAGAGTTTCCACAGCTTGAACCATATTCTTTGAACATAGCGCACCAAGAAGAGCTCTGTGAGTTACATCATCCGGAAAGAGCCCAACATCTCTAATCCTTCTATAACAACAAAGAGCAGCATCAGTATTCCCCGAATTAGCATACAAGGACAGAAGGATATTGTAAGTTTTCGTATCAGGGGATATACCCTTTTCTTCCATTTTATTAAGCAGAGATTCAGCTTCCAACAAATTACCATGACTTCCACAGATAAAGATCATAGTATTAAAAGTGATTGTATCCATTGCCACTCCGGATTTTAACATATCAGCAAAGACTTCGGCAGCATCCTTTAGCCGTCCAGCCTTGCCATACAAATCTATCAAGGTATTGAAAGTTGAAGTCAACTGGGGTTTCTGGGGACCAATCTCCTTGTTTGATGAATTCAAAGTGTTTCTCCCACCCGTCTTAAACAGCTCGGTCGAAAGGAAATGCTTGAAACTAATAGGCATCGATCTAGAACCATTCGTAGCAGTAACTGATAGAGAATCCAAATCAAGATCATCTAAGACAACCCTACCATCACACCAATCCTTGTAAAACCTATCTGCCCTATCAAACTCTCCCGCATCCTTCAACACCTTAACAATCGTACTCATTGTAACCTCATCAGGAAAAAAACCCCTCAACCTCATATGCTTAATCCACAGAAGTGCTTCTCTAACAAGACCTGCTTTCCCATACACATCAACAAGCATGCTATAAGTGTTATTAGTAGGCGAAACCCCGTTTTTTGCCATTTCGATCCAGAGAAGCCTCAATTGGTCCCATCTCTGAGCCTTACCAAGAACTCTAAGCACAACATTATAGTGAATCACATTGGGAACATACCCTCTCTGTGACTTAAACCACTCAAAAACCTTAACAACACGCTCCCACCTCCCCTGTTCCCTAAGTATAACAGTTATCTCTTTAGGACTAGGATTCTCAGAGAAAGAATCAAGGGTCGCTTCAACATCAACAGAATACTCTAAAGATTTCAAAATTGAAGGTAAATTACCGCCATACGCCTTCTTCTTCTTGCTCTTCCGATCCTTTAGGGATGAAGATAGAGTGTTTAAATGACAATGAATGCGAGGAAAGTGCGATTTTGTAATATGGGTTGGCAAATGGCCCCAATAGTGAGGTTTTGTGACAACAAAGTTTGAAGAAATTGAAGAAGATGAAGAAGGAGGACTTACAAAAAATATGTCTGAACATGACATGTTATGCTTTCTTGGTGGCAAAACGGCCACAGAAGCAAGATTTTTCAGTGGGGAAGTTCGCCTGCTGGGAACTTAAAGTAGAGAACTTGAACTTTATACTTCCACAGAAATCGCAGCAAAATTACATAAATCACACAAGTCAAAACAATGCTATAATAATTAGGATTTATCTATAAAGTCACATGTTAACATTACAAAATAAAAAAAATTCTCATTGAAAATATAAAAAAATTAAATTTTTAATATATTTATTTTGTATTTATTGAATAAAAATATTTAAAATATTTAAAATTTTATAATAGTAATAAATTTTTCAATTATCATATGTCATCAAGACACAACACATATATTAGCTAAATTCTAATAATTAAAATCACAAAAATTTTAAATTTAAAATCAGAGAAATCATACATAATCACAACTGAACAAATTACAGAAATTATAACTAAAATGGTGAAAACCAAACTAGTCATTAAATCGATTTAATAATTTAATCAAAATGAAGCTATGATCGAATCGATTTAATTAAATATATAATAAAATTATTAAAAATTTAATGTATAATTTCATATATTTAAATTCAATATTTTTAAATTAATTTTAAAATTTCACAACATCCATAATTTATTAGTAGCCTTTATAATTTATAAATAGTAGTAGTATTAATATTTAGTATAATTTTTAAAATCAAATTACAACTTATAAAAAAATTAAAAAATAATTTTTTTTATAATAAATTTTTTATTATATATTTTTTTAAATAAACACTTTTAAAATTAAAAATTTAAAAATAAAATATTTTTTTTAAATTATTTTTAATATAAATATTTATTGTTAGACTATTTTTTCAAAAAAAAAACTTAATTAAGCTATTTATAAATTTGGTCTAACCAACCATGAGCATAAAAGAAAATTATAATACTTGGGGTATAAATTAATATGTTTGGGGAAAAACGGAATGTGCATAGTCACCAAAAAAAAATGGAATGTGCATAAGAAAATTAGGGCAACGTCAGCATGGAGTATATGTATAAAAGCATCCCTGGGCGTAGCTGCGTCTTTCTCTTTCTGAAGCTCAAGGACTGCAACTGCACATCTCGGCAACGATTCGGTACGCTTTTCTTTTATCCAATCAATTCCCAAAGCTTCTATCTTTTTCGCCGTTCCAATTAGTCACCTGATTGAATCTCTTGCGCTGCTCAGAATTCGCATTATTCCCTTCACATTGTTATGCACATTGCTCCTTCTTCGTTGAAACCGTAAGAGTAGAAGAAAATTTTTCATACTTGGGATTCTTAGAACAACTTGCAGTCAATTTTTTTTCATTTGCAGCTTTCAATTGAGTTCCTTTGTAAAAATTATGACTTCAAGTTGTTGTGTTATGTTTGATGTAAAACATTCATTCTGAGTGTTTTTTTTCCCCTTAGGTTCTAACTTCGAACTAATTCTAGCTTAATAGTTTTTGAGTGGATAATAGTTCATATGGCAACATTGTGATGTTTTTTTTTTTTTTTTTTTTTGAATCATGACAGAGATTGACCAAAATGTTCACCTCAAGGAAGAAAATCCACAAGGATAATGATGCTGAACCCACTGAGTTTGAGGAGACAGTTGCACAGGTTTATGTTGCCTCCTTTTAAGGATTTTACTGATTTAATGAACTAAACACTATGATCTTCACTGAAATCCTGAATTTTTTGTTTGTTTGTTTGTTTGTAGTACGTGTTTGATTTGGAGAACACTAATCAGGACCTGAAAAGTGATTTGAAAGATCTCTACATAAACCAGGCAATGTAAGTATATTGCCAATTATTAAGGCTGTATTTAGAGACCATTTGAATACAGAAATATATACAAATTTCCTAGTACAAATTTTCTGATAGATGTATGTTTATTAAACAATGTTATTGCTCTTCATGATAAAGTTAATGCTATTTCTTGTGCAGTCAAATGGACGTGGCTGGGAATCGCAAGGCTGTGGTCATCTATGTTCCTTTCAGATTGAGGAAGTCGTTCCGCAAAATTCATCTTCGTCTTGTCAGGGAGCTTGAGAAGAAGTTTAGTGGGAAGGTTGTAGTTTACTACATTTGACCTTAATGTGAAACCAATATACATGCCTATGATTTTCCATTCTGTTTCGTTCTCTGTGTTTTGATGGATGAAGATCATACCAACTGACAGGATGTTGTGTTGATCGCCACAAGAAGGATTGTGCGTCCTCCAAAGAAAGGGTCTGCTGTTCAGCGGCCCCGTACCCGCACTTTGACTGCTGTGCATGATGCTATTCTTGAAGACGTAGTTTATCCTGCCGAGATTGTTGGCAAACGAGTCAGATACAGACTAGACGGATCAAAAATAATTAAAGTAACTTCTTGTGAAGATATTGCTCATTCGAAATCGCCAAGTCTTTATCTTTTATTTTATAAGCTGACACTAGTTTGGTTTTCACCATTGTTGCCAATTTAAGGTTTTCTTGGATCCGAAGGAACGCAACAACACTGAATACAAGCTGGAGGCTTTCTCTGGAGTTTACAGGAAGCTTACCGGAAAAGATGTATCTTTTGAGTTTCCAATCACAGAAGCCTAGAATGTCTTGATGGAATTTTAGTATTTTTGTTCCAACTACTAAGAGTTTATTTGGTGTTGTTTAATATTCTAGATTGACGTGAAAATTACTACATACTGTAGAGGGTATCCATAGTGTGCAATTGTGCATGATGCGGCCATGAATTTTTTTGCATTCCTGATACTTCCTTGCATGCTATCTTTATCGATTTATTTATTTACCCTTGGAAGTCTACTAGAAGTGGAATATTGGATCTTTTTTATTCCCATGTTAATAACTACTAACATTGACTAGACAGGGTTGTTAAGTCACAGAAACAACCTTGTGAAAGAAAACGGTTACAAAAATAGGAAAAAATGCTGAAACATAAACTTCATGTGCCTTCAATCTTTGGAAAATATTGGAGGTGTGAATCGAAGATCATAGTTGTTTACAAGAAGAGTCAAAGGTGTGATCAAGAATGCTTCCTCATCAAATGATTTGTAGATGTACTAGACAAGTTTGATTATTTGTTTTGCATGCAAAGTTGAGATTGCACTTCGAAATCTTGTTTAAAAAAAATGAGCTTGTTAAAGTTACATTTTGACAATGACCACCTCAGCTTTTCAGAGTAGTGGAATAATTTCTGTTTTCTAATATCCTCACTTGATTCTCAACTCATTGACTCTACTGTACAAGATGTAACACTTTCTTCCGCATTGAGTTGTATATAACAATATTTTTATTTTTCAACTAATAATTTCCAAGATATTAAAAAGATCATTACAAGTATATCGTCGGCAATGATGTAGACATAGATCAGAATATTTTGGAGGAACTTCATTTATTGATTATTTGTCGATAAATAGAATACATCTAAGAGACTTAAAATGAACATTTTTGCTATTAACCCCTGCTCTGTACAGATGCAACTTGGATGCACTAATGATGCTAATCTCCTTATCTGTCAACTGCCTCACCTGATGTAAAACACGAATGTTTCGATATCTCTTAGTCAAACAAGTTAAATTTTTTTATTACATTAAGCCATCTTAAATTATCAACAACAGAATCATAACTTCCCAGAGCAAATTAAATAAGCAATCAACTAACCTTGCTTTCATCATGGACACGAAATTTCAAACTATTTTTAATAGCTAACATTAGGTGTGTGAATGAAACTTTTATTTCCAGTCAAACAAAATGAAACTTTTCTGGGAATTTTCCCCTGGAGAAAGCCATGCAATAATAGGAAGCTATAAACTTATCCATTTGGTAAATGTTGTTGTCTTAACTTTACGATCAACTCATTTATTTATTTAACACAAGATAGTTATAGGATTATTTCTGATTACAGAGTACAATGCAAATTCATTATCATGCAAAAAGATAAAATATAACTATAATTATAAAAAGAGCTAAAATATTACTAACATTTGATAAACAAAATTTGCGAAACAAAATGCTATGTGCACATAAAAAATTGGTCATTAAATTAGTTATTATATATTTATGTATAAATGTATATGTAGCTTATTTATTTTTTATGCGTATTTTGTATTTTAATATGTATTTTATACGAATATTGATATTTGATATTTACATAATATGATTATTGAGATATTGTTAATTTTTTTTTGTTTTTCACAGTATCTCTCATCCTGGTAGGCCAAAGACTAAGGATTTAAATTCTATTTAAGGATTTATCACTAATAAATAGGTTCCTATATGCACAACTCAAGGCGGTTTCAATTAATCGATATCTTTCTTTTCTAAAAAGAATAAAATAAAACCAAAAACTTAGTCACTGTTTTCCACCATTGAGGGACGAAAAGTAGTTTTGGTAATTTTTATTTAAGATGGATTATAAAAAATTAAATATTATTTAGATTACACTATTTAAAATTACTTTTAGATGAAAAATTATAAAAATACATAAATTTAAATAATTATTTTATGTTATCTTATAATTTTATTTTAGATATTTAAATATATTTTAATATTTTTTTAGTGCTCTTTAGATATTTAAATATATTTTAATATTTTTTAGTACTCTCAATATTTTTAATAATTAAACACAAAAGTAAAAATTTGTAATTTTTAGTAAACGTAGATTGAAGAGTAGAAATGTAGAATCACTTCTACATCCAGTTGAAAACAAAATTGCCAAACATACAAATAAAATGTTCAAAAGATTTAAAACGATTCAAAACACAACACCTGGGATTCAAACAGGAGCCTTGTGCTTAAGCTTCAGATCCCTTGAGGCGAAGCCAAACATTCTTCTTTACTAATTATGGGCTAAAAATAATATATATAATAACAAAGTTTATATAAGAATATTCTAAACCTACAACCATATACTAGTTTATATGTGTAAGATTAATTTTTATTTATATGTAACCTTTTTTTAGATTAGACCCATTAAATTAAAAGCTAATAATTTATATATATATATATATATATATATATATATATATATATATATATATATATATCATATTAAAGTAATAAGCTAATAAAATATATATATAATTTATTTAAATTTAAATAATATGAAATATTAAACATTAATTTTTATTTTTCAATAAATATTGTATTATAATTTTATATATTTATTTAATTATTATCGGGTTAAATGATTCGACCACTAATCCATCGATTAAATCACTAACCTAGTGATCCAGTAATTTAATAATTATGGCGATGACAATAAAAAAATAGATGATAATTGATCTTTCAAATAGTTTATTATTGCGATGAATAGTATTTCTGTTATGTCTCAATTTCAAAAGAGAATAGAGAATTTTTTTTTGAAACAAAATAAGCTCAACACAGAATAGTGGAGCAAAGGACTCTAACAACAAGTGCTACATAGAAATATATAAATCCTGTCAACTACTGAAAGGATCACTATCGGTCCATTCTTCGTAGCTCAGAAATGTCCGCTTTATTACTATGTCAACACCTGCTTCCTTATTATTGAAGATCCTTGCATTACGTTCCACCCATATATTCCAGATCACTGTGAAAAACCCAATAAGCCACCTTTTCTGCTCCTGTTTTTGCAAGAGAATAGAGAATTAGATATGTTAAAAATGAATTGTGAGATAAGAATAATATGAAATCTGACATAATTGATGAAGATAACAATGATAATTTAGAAAGAAGTATTTTAGTTAAAAATAGTAATAAATTGAATTTATTTCATTTAATTCATATAAAATGTGATAAATCTAATTTAATAGTTTAAATTTACACAGAATAGCCACCAAAAAAAAATTTACACAGAATAATGAGCATTGAATTTAGACATACATGTAAGGTGTTTGATTTTGGAACATTCACCTAATATTGAATGTTATTTTATTTGTTAAGTGCTTTACCTTAAGATCGAATTTATTTTGCCAATGAGTAACAGATCAAATGACATAGTCTCCCCATACTCAATTAAGAAGTTGCGGATTCGAGTCTCCTATCTTTGGTAAAAAAAAAAAAAAAATCGAATTTATTTCATTCGATTCATATAAAATATGATAAATCCAATTTAATAGTTTACATTTACACAGAGTAATGAGCATTGAATTTAGACCTACATATAAAGTATTTGATTTTGGAACATTTATATAAAGTATTTGATTTTGGAACATTTATCTAATATTGAATGCCATTTTATTTGTTAAGTGATTTACCCTTTTAATTCATATATACATGTATAGTGCATGTAAAAACTAGTAAGATGTCGAAATTAAAATTTTCTAAACTTACTCAGCCGCATAGCATTTCAAATGACTAATGGTTTCAACGTAAAATAAGGAGATTTGAATCTACAACTTTCTAAATGAATAAAAAAAATCATGTTATTTGAATTATAACTCAATAGTAACTGAAACTAATTTTACACCTTTAAAATTAGATAAAAATATCAAATGACATCATTAGTGGGTGTATATAACATGCATGGTGTGACTATTTTATTAGTTACTGCTACCATTGTTTATCTATTTAATTTCTTATATTGGTAAAATTTTTAGTTTCTATTACATTTGTCTTGAATAGTGAAGGACTGAAACTAGCCACACAATCTTTGATTTTTGGAAGGCACTTTGTCCGAATTATTTCATTTTTACATATTTGATTTAAGGGTTTATTCTAATACAGAATAAAGATGTGTAGGAAATATAAAAGAGTGAAAATAGAAATTCCAACATAACACATGTGATGAGTCTCATGGTATAAAAATATTTAAAAGAAAAAAATGTTACAATCATAATATATATAGACTCTGTATATTAAAATTTTGTATTTGAGTTTTTACCATTTAATTCACCCATAATTCATTATTTGTTTTTCATCTTTCACTTCTCCTTAAATTTTTTGCTTCTTGCTTTTATTTATTTCTCTTTTTTATTATTATCTTTGAATTTTAAGGTATGAGATAATTTTTATAGACAATAATTTAAGATTCGGAAAACAATTCACTTTGTATGTTAGTGATATTTACCTGAACATAAAATAACTTAAGTTGTATACATTTTATTATTAGTGGATTCACTGATAAAATAGAATAATACACGTCAAAGTAATGTGATATAATTTGACTATTATAAGGTGATATTTTAGTTAAAAAATATTAAATACACAAAAAAATTAGCTAATAAATTAGTTATTATGTATTTATATAATATTTAATTTATTTTTAATATATATTTTATATTTTAATAAATTTTTTTGAATAAAATAAAAAAATTAATAATTTTTTGAACAAGATATTTCAGCTTTATTTTTAGGAATACGATTTTTTTTGGTAAATATTCATTGTATTCACATGTTTAGAGTTGAATTCTATAGTCTTCACTAATGTTGAGAGAATTTAGCACCGACTTAACCAGTGTCTCGGAACCCTTTTTTGGAAATAGTTCACCCAATCAGAAATAATTTGACTTAACAAGGCAAATTGCAGGAATACACTTGGAGATATTGGTCGTTGTGTGACCAAATCGACGATTCTCGTCAGCAACGACAAATGCAATAGACAGAATGTTTGTGTTACCGTTTTGAGCTATGGCCATTGATGGAAGATTAATGTCGATCTAGAATTTTTTAAAGGAATTTTATTGTAAGTATAGTCCAAATTAACAATTAATTCTCAATCAAAGTTTAATTTATTTGGGGAGTGGATCCTCTCAAATGAAAAAAAATTGAATGGTATCAAGTGGAAGATCTCATCCTTCATTGCATTTTCTCTCTTATTTATTTTTGATTCTACTTGTAAAATTAAAGATGAGAGATTACACTTTATTCTCTCTAGTGACAAAAAAAATAGAGATGATCTATTTCCATTTATTTGTCATTTAAATCACACCCAATAAAAACCGAGAGGATTGAATACGAGGGATAACGTATTAGAGGCTATTACCGAAAAACACACTTGAGTGATAAAAGTAAAACACTGTTTTTCGGGAACTTTAATTTGTTTATCTCTCAGCTTTTTTTAATTGTAATAGAGCTGATTGGTCCACACAAAATAAGTATGAGGCCAAAGAAAAGTAAGTTGAAGAATTAGAGGCCCATAGTCGTATGATGAGTCCAATCGAATGATGATTATTTTATTTAAGAAATAAAAAACTCTTTTCGAACCAAAATGTAAGAGATCCACCCGACAGGATCACAGGAACAAAAAGAAAAAAGTTCTGAAGAAAATGAAAAACAAAAATGGAGCTTTTTGTGCAGATGTTCTGATAGGGGATCAAATTAGGGTTTACCGAAAAACACACTTGAGTGATAAAACATCTGAGATTGACGGAATTGGATAAAGTTCCCGCCAATCTATTTCTTCCGGTGAGTCAAATCGAACCTTTGGTGTTTTCTTCTTCTCAGTGTTTGTCGTTGCTTTTTCCTGCTCCAATTTTATGTTTTTTTTTAAAGTCAATTTTTCTCTATTCCTTGTTGTTTTGAATTATTGTTTGAATATGCAAGTGCTGGTTTTGATGAGTCAGTGCAATTTTATTTTATTTATTATTTTTTTAGAATGATGTTTGGTGTTCGACACTTGCATTATTAATTTAAGGCCATGAATGCAATGCTTATGTGTATTGTTTGATTGTGTTTTGCTGACAGAGGATGCATCATTTAGTTGTGTTTGTATGTTGCACGCTATGGTCTTTTAGTTGCCACTGGGATTAAGACTTATGTTACTTTTGTTTGTAACACAGGGATACATATATGAAGGTGTTGGCATGAAACACTGTATAGGATTGGAGGAATAATTAATAATCAGAAAAATGACTAGGTTGTCTTTCAGGCCCCGGCCACTTGACATCCACAAGAAGCTCCCCATTGTTAAGTCTGTTAAGGACTTCGAAGATGACGAGGCACCTACTTCTACTCGTAATTTGCAGTTGCTGCGAATTGCTACTGAGGTTGAGCATGAGGTATGGGCACTTTACCTTGAACAAAAACAAAGAGAAGGAGGGTGTGTGTGTGTGCTGGAAGAGGGGGGGGGGCTTCTTTCTTGATTTATAGTGGTATGTTATTGTATTACATTTACCTGTTTAATCCATTACTGTGTTTGATTATATCAATAGCAGCAATGAAATTAGTAACAACTATTGTGTAGATAGCTGGAATTTCAAATATTCAACAATTAATCTCATAGATTACTCTGCTCCTCTTTTGAAAGGAAAATCAATAAAGCAACAAGCTAATATGTGCTTGTTATGGAACAATAGAATAGTGTCATATTAGCAACCTTCTATTATGAATGTACTTAGTTAAAATTTGATGATAATGTTTGGTCAAATTGCAAAGCTGGCGAGATCGGATATATCAGTAACCTCTATTGATTTTCTCTTAGGTACATCATGTTCCCAGCAGGAGAGTGGCCTCTGAAATCCCTACTCCTCAGTTTGTTGTTGTGGATACATATGAAAGGGACTATTCTTGCACTTTTGCTCAACCAAATTCTTACTTGCGGGCAAGAGGAGGTTTGGCCAGTACCACTAGATAGAATTTTCTGCCAAAGTATTTCAGAATTTGAAAACTCCACTGTTGTACTGGAATTCCTTGTCCTTTTGCAGCTCGGGCTGAGATTGGAGAGTTTGTTGAGTATGACTTGGACAATGAAGATGAGGACTGGATTTTTGAGTTTAACAAGGAACAGAAGATTCTGATGCCTGAAATGTAAACTTTTAGATTGTGTTCTGGATTGATTGGTGTCAATTAATTTGTCAATTTTTTGGTTGGTAGAGGGTTAATCCTTTTAATAGGTTTTATCATTGTATTCTTTCTATTTATTTTACCTTGTCAGCAGTTAGTCCTGGTTGCTTGAAATCAAGTTGACACTATTGATCATGGTTTGATCATATCGCTTAACTATCACTCTGTGACAATATATGTTTCTTGGAATGCACATACTTGTGACTAATCTTTTCACAAATCTTGTAATATTAGTATTAGGTGTAAATAATATATGATGTTTCCTCTTTTTCTTTAGTGCTCCTTTTTTTTTTTTTTCCGGGTGCAAGTTCTGCTCTTCATTTAATGCCTGGTAAATAGGTTTGAGGCTCTTCTTTTCAAGCTGGAGGTATTGGATCATAAGGCTCGTGAAAGGGCTGGAGTTATAACACCTACTCTTGGTTCACCAATTCCAGTGCTACTACGGCTTGATGGTGCTATTGAGGTAAAATTATATCACGATTCCATTGTCTATTATTATTGTTATTATTACAATCTATGCTAACAACGGTTTTATGTTTCTGTCCCTTTTATTTTACTTTTTATCTCTCTTCTCGTTAATAGATTTGCCTTTCCTGTAGAAATATCAAGCTAACAGAAGTGATCGTACATTTATATGGTTTAAAAAATTAAACATTTTATTGATTTTTCCTGTTCAATTAATTTTTGTTGTTTATAAGGATTTCCTTATTTACGTTATCTTTGATTGGGATGGTTGACAATGCATCTTAATTTTTCTTAAATGTATTTCTTATAATATAGTATGAAAAAGATATTTCTTTTTTACAATTTAGATTTGTGGCTCATTGAGAATTCTTTTCGTACATTTTAGGCCCTACAAGCTCAGTCAAAATATGCAGTTATTGAATCAGTATATGATTACTGGAAAGAGAAGGTATGCTAATATCCGTAGACCATCAATAATGAGTGAAATGTCTCTTATATGTCAACTTTATTTTCTGGATGACTTCCAATAATTCTCTTCATCGAGGATTCTGGATATTGTATCATCCATGGTGTGGTGTTTATTAACTTTCACATGACTGCATGTGGAGCACTGATGGAAGGAGGGGGTATATCAAGGCAACTTGACTAATATATGGGATTATGCTTGTTATAGTTTCATTAAGGAGTTGGAAACTGTTATATAGGGTCTCTTTCATTTTTGTTGGTGTTTAGTCTAACTATACTATCAACCATACACAGTGGTTCCTTCCAATTGTTAGTCAGAATTACGAAATATTGATGTCTTGTTATCTTTCTTTTCTTATTTGCTGTATTCTTTTGGATGCAGCGAGAAAGGTGGCAAAAGCCAATTTTGCGACGTTTGCAGGTTGGTTTTCAGCACGTTACAATCAATTTATTCTATTGCTGATCTGTTTTAATATAGATGCATTTCGAACTAAACTTATGATAAATTTGTTGGATTTGTGATTTCTCAACTGTGCTGCTTTATTCAGCAGGCAATCTCTTGGCTAATTTGTTTTAGAATGCATTTTTTTTTTTCAGCCTTCCCTCCCTATAACTAGTCATGTCATCAACATTTTTATGTGTGAATTTAATATGTTATCCCTTGTTTGAAACATGTAAACGATTTCCCAATAACAAGTTTTCAAGTTCTTTAAATACAATGTCTATTTTTTCTCCCTTGCAAATAGGGGCTTATGCTCCCTTCTCATAAGCTTTTTTCCTGGATGTATTGACTTCAGAATATTTCTCTGTTCTAGCTCCATTTACTTGTTGGCGTAAAGTTACTAGACAAGCATGTTGTGGAAGTTTGACAAGATTGACTGCATTTCTGTGCAGCCCCCTCCACCTTCTAATGACACCAACCCATATAATGTCTTTCGTCCTAGGGAAAAAGCCCACAGGCTTCACACAAGAAGGGTATGTTGAAAATTTAACTTTCATTTATACAATTTTGGTTAAATGCTTTTTCATCAAAGGCATTTTGTAAATTGGCATATATTTTTGGTTGAACTTTGGTGCTTATTTTCTATTCAGATGCAACGAAGAGAAAACAATGTCCAGTCATTTGAGAAGTTTCGCCAGGTTAGCTCCTTTTGCTGGTTATGGTTCTTAGGCATCTGGAAGTCAGTTAGATGAGCTTGAAGTGTTTTCTCTGTTGAAGGCACTATGTCGCATTTATGTGTTTTTTATCTAGCAATTTTTCAACAGTCATACATGTTTATGTTTTATCATTTTGATTCTCATCATAACTTGTGGAAGCTATGGATTAAATTATATGATTCGTATGATCATTTAGCTTCTAAAAATGTTCAGAGTTGTTGCGGTTTACCAGAAGTTGTAGCTGTTTGAAAGTTGTTTTGTTTTTACCTTCAGATTGAAATATATACATGTATTCCTTTGCAGTATATATTACATGAAAAACTTACGTTAATGCTTTCTTCCTAAACAGGTTAGACGGAACCTTGAACAAGCTAAGAGCTTGGTGCAGGCTGTGATCAAGGTATGATGTTCTAGTTTCTGAGAGTTTGCCTATTCTACAATATGTATATCCTTTAGCCATCATACATGTTTTGTTGATATATGATGATCACCAGAGGGAGGAGAAAAAGAGAGAAGTAATGGATAATGAAGTTATGCTGCAGAGGATACAAATGAAGTATAAGGTACTTGCATTATTCTTCCCACGTGCTTTCTTACATCTGTCCTTACTAGAAGATGGTGTAGTATGGTGGTTGCCATTCATTGTGAGGCCAAAGCAAAACTATGTCATTTCCTTTCCCATTCTGTTTACGGGGCAACACTAAATGGAATTTGGAGGCTGTATTAAAGTTCTAGTTTTAAAACTCTTGCATTTAATCTCAATGTATTGTTGCACCAATTCCTGAAGTAGTTTCAGGAAACTTATGAACTGATGAGTGATTCCATATCTCAGCATGAAACCAAATTTTTGGAAGACAGCTTAGCACTCTCGAGACTCACTCCCTACTCATCGAAGTTTGTTTCAAGTGAGGAGGAGTTCTTCGAGTCAGACAATATGATGACTAGCCATCCTCATTCAAGGCCTTCAGTAGTACAGATTCATCCTTCATATGATGCCAACCCGGCCATGCTTCCTGCAGCTTTTTCAAAGCAAGAGTTTAGGAGGCGATTATATATATACATTATACTAGCATAAATATATATACATTCAACCTACATCGTCAATTACTCAACACAAGCTCAACATCAATTCATCCATCAACATCACAAAACTAATTATTTAACACATTTAACCATTTCAACTTATCTTATAGTTCTCTAGCCTAAGTTTTCACAGAGTCTTACATATTAAATGCGCGAAACTTAAACCATACCTTGGCCGATCACCGCATTTGGTCCAAGGCAGCCACACTAGCTATACACACAGCCCCCACAACTAAAAAAAAAATACTAATGCTTTAACACCAATCCTCCACCAAGTCTCCAAATGTCCACAATGCTAAGTTCCAATTACAACACACCACCTAATACATATATACAACATATACCATACCCAATTCAATATCTAATGCACCAATTCATATTTTTAGATAGGGTTTCGGTCTTCTTACCTTACCCACGCACAGAAGACCTCAAACCCGATAAGCTCCGCAAGCTAAATCGAACCTAGAACACCAAATTGGCAAAATCTCACTACAAGGGCTCAATTTCAAGAATAGAAAGGGAATAAAGAATATGAGATGGAATTTTAGCTTACCCATGAAACCGATCCGATAAAAACGTAGAGCTCGACGCGCTGGACGCGTGGCCACAAACGGTGCGGCGATCGGAGTTTAAACGGGGAAGTTACAGTGGATTGAAGTAAAGTTGAGGATTTGGAGCTCTCCTCTACCCCTTGCTGTATTCAGCGTGTTTCTTAACTGAATGGGAAAGGAGATGCTTCTGCCCCTTTTTAAGTTATGGGCCCAGTTGGACCTACGGGTCTAGTTTGGGCCCAGTTCAATCGGTTCGGTCTATTTGATTCAATTTTGGGCCAAAATTTTTAAAATTAGTGTCAAAATTTTCTTTTTGAAGAGCTCTATCTTATTTTGATATTAGATTTAAATTTTTAGTTTTATTAATTAAAATTCAATTTATTGACTAATTATTTACTGATTTTAGCGGGGTTTACATGAAAGCTTTTCGAATTTAAAAATATCTGCATGAACGAAAAAAAATTTCATTGTATCTTCATTCCAAACCTGTAGAAACATATCTAAAACACTCATAAAGGGAGCAATACACCACAAAGAATAGATAACAACCACAATTTTTTTATCTAGATTTGGATCTGATCGAGATCTAAATCTCTTAAATAGAAAGAAAAACAAGAACATAGAATTGGAGTTATAGAAATTGGGAAGGGGAGGAGAAGAAAAAGAAGAGTGAAAGGAGCAGTGAAAATGTGACCCGCGGGAGAATGGCGGTGGTGGACAGAAAGTGAAAAAGGGCTATGAAATAGAAACAAAAAAGATGATAGATGGTAAAAAAAAAAAGAAAAAAGGGCAGGGGAAGGAGAACCACGGCCAAGCTAAGGCGGCAGCAGCAAGCCAACAACCCTAAAAAAAGTTTTGTGGTTTCGTTTCTCTATCAGTGGAGAGAAAATAATTTGTACCGAGGCTTATTAGCAGTGACGAATCTAGAAAATTTTGTCTTTAGAGGCAAAATATATATAATATAATAATAATTTTTATGATTGTACTATAATATTATAAAACATGATTACTCCTCAAATTATTTAACTAATAAATTAAAATAATAAAATATTATTTTAAATTCTATTCTTTTGGATTTTAAATTTTGAAAAGATTGAATAATCTTTTCATTGTCAATGCAATCAAATATCTTTTTTTATATATATGTGACTAAACAATCATTTAAAAATTCATCTCCCATACGGTTACGAAGTCGGTTCTTTATGATGTTCATAGCAGAAAAGGTTCTTTCAATTGATGCAGTTATTACAAGCAAAACTAAAGCTAACTTCAAAAGAAGAAATACTAAAGGATAAATGATATTTTTTCGAGTCTCAACCAATTTCTCAGAAAGAGCACCAATCCTATTTAAGTTTGAGGATTGATCATCAGAATGCACATCTAATACGAAGTTCTTAAGTTGACTATCAAGTACCAAAAGTTGAGTGGAAGAAAATTCTAATGGATAGAATTGAGCTAACTAGATCAATTTCTCCTTATCAAATGCAAAAAATGAGTGTTTTGGATTCAAGCAAGCTATACAAAGAAGCAATTCAGTATTCACCTCTGTAAAATGATTGTTGAGTTTTTGAAGTTGTCTATCAACTGCTTGATAGAATATCTCAACTTAAAAATGATGCAAATTTGATATCTTTTGAGCTTTGCGTCTTGATCTTCCTTGTGACACAAATATATCATCCATTTTTGGAACAATAATATTATGTTTGTCACAAAACAATGAGACTTCATCAAGTAAAAGAGACCAACCATCACCTCTTATATTTTACAACCATTTCTTAGACACTTTAACCAATGCCATAGCATTTACAATGTCTTGATCATTCCTTTGTAACGCTTGAGATAACTCATTAGTAATTCCCAAGATATTTTTCATCAAGTACAAGTTAAAAATGAATTCAAAAGATTGAATGACATTCAATAAGTGACATGCTTCAGCTCTTTGTTCTGAATTATTTTCATCTTCCTTAATATATTCAAGAACATTGACCATGGAAGAAAACAAAAAAATTAATCTAAGTATAGTTCTATAGTGTGAACCCCATCTAGTGTCTCCAACTCTTTTTAAAGCCATTTCTTGATTCAAACCACGTTCACTAGAAATTTCTCCACTTTGTAATACTTCAATTGTCTTAATCATCTGACTATCACGAAGCATATCTCATTGTTTACACGAAGCTCCAACAACATTGCACAAATTAGTTAACAAATTAAAAAACAAAGCGATTTCAACTTTTTTTTGTAATCATTACAAGAGCTAACTGAAGTTGGTGGGCAAAGCAATGCACATAGAAAGCATAAGAATTTTCTTTCAATATCAAAGTTTTTAAACCATTAAATTCTCCTTACATATTACTTGCACCATCATATCCTTGTCCACGTATTCTTGATAAACTTAAATTATATGTTTCTAATAATGACTCCAATACTAATTTTAGAGATAAAGAATTGGTATTAGAAACATGAACAAGACCAAAAAAATGCTCCCTAACTTGTCCTTCTTTGTTCACATACCTTAAACAAACTGACATTTGCTCTTTAATAGAAATGTCACGGGCTTCATCAATCAAAACAGCAAACAATTCATCCCCAAGATCATTAACAATAATTTTTGTCGTTTCATTTGCAGCAGCTCTTACAATATCTTTCTGAATTAAGGGTGCTCTTAGTTTAAGATTTTCACGAGCATTTTTAAAAGTACGATCAATCTCTTCATTATGTTGCGCAAGAAAGTTTAGAAGTTCCAAAAGATTTCCTTGATTAACAGAATCATCTGTCTCATGATTACCACAAAAGGCCAATCCTTATCGTAAAAGAAATCTAATACAATCAATTGTGACTGTCAAGTGAATTTGATAAGAAGAGGCCAAAGAATTGTTTTGAGATCCAACCTCCAACAATGAAGTTCTTTTAAAATATTTTTCCATTACTAATGGGATAAAATTATAAACCTAAGTTAATTGACTAATATAAATAATTCATAATTCTACACAAATTAAAAAATACAGTATAAAATTATATATACAAAATTGATAATCATGTGTCATTCCAATTGATTTCTAAATTCCAACAACAACATTTAATGAACTAAATTGCAACAGAATTCTAACAGCAACAACAAATTGATTTCTAAATTCCAACAACAACAACTAATGATTTAAATTCCAACAGCAACAAAATTGATTTTTAAATTCTAACAGCAACAATTACATAGACAGAATCACAGAACTAAACTGCAGAATCCAAGAGGCAATTAACAAAAAGCAATTAACAATCATCATTCATGAATCATGAATATATGTACCAAGAGGCAAGAGTGAACTGCAGAGCTGCAGAATCCTGAACTCCACGAGGCAAAACCCAACAACCGTGCGACACCCAACAGCAGAACCAGCGGCACCCAGGACCAGGAGCCAGGACCCAACGGCAGAACCAGCGGCACCCCGCAGTCCCGTACCCTAAACTGCTGAAGACAGAACCAGACGCTGAAATTCGAAGGAATAGGAAGACAGAACCAGTCGAGGATTGAAGCTGTAAAGACCAAGGAAGAAGAAGAAGACAAAACTAGACGCCGAAGGAATGCAGCGATAGAACCAGACGCGGGTACGCGGTGATGCAAGGAGAAATTGACGGAGTCTGGAAGCGTTAGTGGCGGAGTGAGCGAGTGGCGGTAGACGACAGTAATTTTGGAGGGCTAGATCTGAACTGCTAGAATTTAAAAATATTAGAGTTAAAAACTGGAGCATAGAAACAAAATTAAAAAAAGGAGAGAAGAAGAAGGATTAGAGATTTGGAGGGTGCGTGAGTCAAAATTAATTGAATAGTGGGACAAATTAAATATTTTTTTAAGAATTACTCATTAATTTTTGTAATCTTACTGGAGCAGTTGCCCCTATTATCTATTGAGTACATCCGTCCCTGCTTATTAGTTATTAGAAGAATTTTATTAATGTATAGAATAATCACGGTAACCGAATCATACTAGAATGATCTAATATAAAATAATTAATCCACAAAATAGACTGAAAAAATAAAATCTCGTAACAATAATATAAATATATAAAGTATTAGCTAGCTAGGGTGAAAGTTATAATGGATTCCTCGTTTATATGAGAATTGAAAAGTGGAGTATGCAAGAAAGAAAGGGAGATGTATGTTGGGATTGAAAACGCACAAGTTACATGCACAGTACCTTGGCCTTTGGCTTCATTGGAAGGCGTTCTGAATAATTGTGGGATTGATTGGAATTATATTAAAGGAACGCACAACATCTCAAAGATTCTTACCTAAAATAAGTCAAATTTAATACCCCTTATTATGAACCTTTCTCAGTCACCTCTTGTTCATTCATTTGAGTTTGATTCGTTTTTTTTTTCTTTCTGTTGGATTTATTTTTGGCACCGTTTTTTAGGTGTAAAATTAATTATTATTCGAGTTAATGTATAAATTAAAAAAGTTATGGAAAAGTTATTTGTCGACAAGAACTCTATCTACTCCTGCTTTTGATATTGCCCCTTTGCTTTGTGAGCACTTTGTCTTCATGATAGAATCGATCAATCGAATCAAACTTAAATTGAATTATTATAGCACTTAATAATGTCTAAATAATTTAAATAATAAGGGTTACTTTTCATTTATTAATTAATAATTATAATTTTTAACTTTTTTTTATTTTCTACGGTATCCCTCAATCCGGCAAACCAAGAACTAATCCACAGTGAATTCCATTTACTGTTGACCAATGAATTGCTGCATACATAAAGCAGAATTCGAACCCCAATTTTTAACTTAATTGATCCGACATCTCTGCTACTTGACATGATTATAACATTTCTTAATTAATAATTAAGATAAGGTTTGGAAAGGGTTTGGCCCTCCGAGGGTTGAGCTGTTTACTTGGTTTGTCTTGGTCGGAAGGATGAATACTAAGGATCGACTATGTAGATTACGGGTTATTGATCAGCATGACAGTAGGTGTGTGCTATGCGGTAAGGCTGAGAAAACTGCTTTTCGTTTGTTCCTCGATTGCGAGATCACATGGCAGGTGTGGTGCGCTTGGCTGCTGGCCTTTGGACGAAGGTGGAGCTTTCCAGGTACACTAAATGATCACTTTGAAAGCTGGACGAATATATCTATAACTTTGTAAGGAAGATAGACAGAAAGATGTGCTTCATTGGGTTCTTTGCGGTTAGTTGGACAATCTGACTAGAAAGGAATGGTAGGCTCTTTCGAAATAATACTTCAAACGTAGAGGACATTATAAATAGTTCGATTAGGTACTTTGAGAAATGGAGTTGTGGTGATCTCTTTGGTTATTGATGGCCATGTCAAAAATGACTAGGGATTGATTTATTAGATATTGTTATTTCCTATAGCTCTTTCATTATTTCACTCTTTGTGTTGAGCTTCTTTGATTCAAAAAAAAAATTTATTAGTATATTTAAACCATTTTGTAAAAGATCCCGCTAGAGAGACAATGGACTATTTGTACAATGTGTACAATAGGTTATTGAGTTACAAAATGAACATTTCCTACTATCTAGAATAACCATCAGAGTACTAGGGATAATAAACATCTTCCCAAAAGATTAAACTGATTTTGGGGTTCACCAAGGATCGAACTCTTGATCTTTCATACCTAGCACTCTAATACCATGTCATGATATCACTTATTCCAAAAATTTCAACTGATAAAAAAAGGTAACAATAATGATTATATCTCTAATACTCTATAAACCTCCATTATAAATATTATACAAATATTCCATTAATTTCTCCTGCTTTCCTTTTTATAAATGGTGGAGTTATTAATGTGCGCATGAAATGAAAGAATAGGGCAATCACTATTCCTTTTTGCCACTGATAAATTTATGTTCATTCATCGGATTTTATTCTTCAATATCGGCACGTGGCCTGTAAATGCACTGGTATACAAATGATTCATTAATCATGCATGGATACACCAAATATTAATATAGTGGACAAAATTATAAAGTTGGTATCATATATCTTGTAGTAGTTACGTTCATCAAAACAATCCTTGTTGAATTTCATCGGTTTAATTTATACTATTTTATATTCCTTTTATCTTATCTTTAAATGTCACGTTTAAATCTATTGGTCACTATTTTATTCAGACACCTGGATAAGCAACATAGCTAGCTAGTCTTATTAGCAGACTCTATCTAGAGAACCTAATCGAATCAAGAAATTAAAGCGCAAATTATTAATTTTTTATTGCATCCACTTATATAAATATTCCACCATCCATATATGCATCCATTAATTAATTAAGGATAAAATATTAAATTGATCATTTAAGTTTTGGCGTAATCTTGTTTAGTTTTAAAGTTTAAAGTATTCTATTTGAATCCAAAAAAGTTTCATTTAATTTTAATATGTAGTTTCACCATGAGGTCAAAGTAAAATAATTAATGGAATATCTTACATAATAGCAGTATAAGAACAAGGTCAATAATCTGAAGAATAAGTATAAGCTCCAGAGGTACAAAATCAACTATGGATGTATCAATATATTTATTTATGATTTTTCTTATAATTTAAATGAAATATTTTCTATAGAACTAAGGAGAACGATAAATAAATATATTAATTGATGGATCCATTGTTGATTTTGTACCTCTAAAACTTATACTTGTTCTCTAGATTTATCGACTTTGTTCTTACACTACTGTCAGGTAAGACATTCCGTTAATTATTTAATTTTAATCTCATGGTAAGGACTACATTAAAATTAAATAAAACTTTTTTTTGAATTCAAATATAATAAAATACTTTAAACCTTAAAGATCAAAACAAAATTACTTTCAAATATAGAGGACCAATTTAATATTTTACCCATTAATTAATGTCAACTGCCAAATTTTCATTTTTGGTAACACTTTGTCAAGTGAAAAACTAAGATGCATGCTATATATGTTAAAACAAGCAAGAATTTATTCAATTTAAAGATGATGATGATCTCAACTACATATTAGAAACAAAATATAATAAAATTAACAACATGGTTTAAAGTATTAATTGTTACTTAAAGAAGTAATTTTTTTTTGAAAAAATGTATATAGAGTAGCTGAATGTATTTTACTATTTTTATTTATTTTGAAGAGCAAAAGAGTATATAATTTTTTTTAAAAAAAAAAGCACCATCACCACCAATTGGTGGTATTGACCTAATTAAGTTGTCATTTTAACTAAGGTGAAAGCTTATATGTAGTTGCTTTTATATAAGAGGAGTGCTAGAGAGTTAGTAAGTTTTATTATTCGTATTCATTAATTAGTTATTATTTGTGTTTTTAATAGTGTGAGATTTTATTTAATGATATGGAATTACTCACTTTTCTTTTGATGGTTAAGTGCTATCCAGATTTTAATAAAAGTGCTGACCCCTAGACTTTCTCTTTATATAAAGTTGATAGTTAAAATCTGTTAGATAATAATTTTGGTAAATTTGTCAAATCACCGAATAACTCTACTCAATTATCAACTTTACGTAAAAATAACTACTGCATTTAAGTTTTCTCCTTTAACTAAAAAGAAAAATCATAAACTTGGCGAATAATCCAAGCAAGCAAAATAAGAGAATTTCGTAAGACAAGTTGTGGTGGACTTCTTATAAGCATGTTCATTCCTAATCACTCTTCTCTATATATAGACCACATACATACGACATAGACTAGGAATAACAATTAAGAGGTGTGCATAAGTTGGAATTATGCATGCCATCTTGAATATAATGTAACAATATATGAATCGGAGCATGTTTTTAGTGACCCTCAAAGGCTTCCACTACTCCATGTTGCAATTGATTATCGTCTAATATTAAAAGATATGGTCATTATTATATGGAGGCATGGAAGTACTTGAGGGTCCATTAAAGATAAATGCTCATGAATTTATTTGAAAGAAAAAAAATCAACCTTGTTGATTCAAGTAAGATAGCGACGATTTTTTTTAAATCGCTGCTAAATGAGATTTATGTAGCGATTGATACGATGAATAAGACTATCCTCAAAACAATTATATTTAGTGGCAGTTTGACTCAAATTGTCGCAAAAATGCTTATTAGCGACAGTTAGCCTAGGGTTGCATATCAGCTATCATATCAATAATATTTAGTTGCTATAATCGCCGCTAATTTACAGGTTAGTCCAAGAAGAGCATATAAACCATTTTGTTATCTAGTGGCGGTTTCACTAAAACCGTTGCGAAATCAAGAAGCCACTCATTAGTTCTCATTTTTCAAACTATGTATCCACTAATAAAAACTTATTCTTCAAGTTTGTTTGAATCACTCCTATTTATCTCATGACATTATTTTTGTATTTGTTTAATTTGAAACAGAGTCACTTTTTATGCGTTTAAATATGTATATAGTGTTTTCAAAAAGGAATTAATGTAATAAAACTAATATATTTTTTAAATTACTTTTCAGCAATTATTTAGCATAAAAAATTGAATAAAAATCCATTTTAAAAGCTATAGTACAATGTCACAAAATAAAAGATGCTACGAAAAATTCTTTGTAAAAATCTAAAATAACATGCTTCAAAATAATATTTCAGCATATTTTTTTTAATCATGTGTTCAAAATTAAATTACCGTTTAATTTCCTCTCATTCACTTGTAAAAATAAGAATACATCTTTCTATGCTAAAAGTAATAAAAAAATTTATCTTCTGTATATATAACATCTTTTAATATTACATCTAGACAAAAATTAAAAAAAAAGTATATGTCTAAAATAAATTTATATGAATAAAACAATATTCAAGAAAGCATAAATTGAAATTTCATCTAAATTGCATCCTAGTTAACCTCACTACCTAAACATTTTTACCATAGCCAAATTTCTAATACTACTATTTTAACCATCAAAATATCACAAATAGATCAAAGTCTTAAAATTAAAGAGTAACAAGAAGTTCATTGTATCATCTAGGAATATTGTGTGAAGATCAAATTTTTCTTAAAACATCGTGTGGCAAAAAATACTCTCTATCAAATTTTATTGCCATTTGCTTGCTGCTGGGACCAACAAATTAAATTTTTAAATGCTCCACCTACCATCCTTATACAGTTGAAGGCACCTTCATATATAGTCTCTCCATATTTGAAAGTTGATATATGTGTTTTTAGTTTTTATTTTGGTAGATACTTAGATATAATTATTTTTATGTGAAGTTAATAATTAAAAATTATTAAATAATTTGATATATTTGATTAAATTATCATCTAATAAATTTTAAATATCAATTTTGTACGAAAATAACTACATTTAGGTTTGTTATTTATATATTTGCTATCACTAATCATTCTATATATAATCTGTTTATTATTCACATAGTTTAAGAAAAGAAATAAATTGTCACAATTTTTACGCGTAGATTTATGTGTATGACTGATGATGAGAATTGAGAATGGGTTAGGTTATTATATTAAAAGGAGAAGATTCACTTGCAGTTGTCTTCACGTGAAGTTAAAAGTTAAGAACTATTAGATAATGATTTAGTTAAATTTGTTAAATAATATAATGATTATTAAATATCAACTTTCCATAATTCTCATGATTTTGCTACACACCATGAAACTGCTGGACAAACCGTCGCAATTCTTTTATTTAACAACGGTTTGACAGTTAAATAGGCACTGCTAAGTGTGCTAAGTGACAAACTGATTATTTGTTTTAAAGATAAATAAAGGAATGAACGAGCATCAAGTTGCAGAGAAATCTTACGAGTGAATACATATTGTTTCATTAGTTGACTTGCTTCCATTCATTTGGAGGCATTTCATTTAATTTGTTGGCTAATACTACGTTTTCCAGCACTTTTTCAACTCTTTTCCATTAACAAATTAAGCTAAGGCGAAGATCAAGGATGCTGATTCTTCCCAACTTATCATTTTTGCTGTTCACAATAAGGCTCCTAACTCGCACACTATTAATATAATCGGGTAGGTTTATATATACAGTATTGTGCTTAAATTTTAATGCTAGAAAGATTAAAAAAAAAATTCAAACTTATTTTATTTAGCATTCATTAATTCTAACAATAATTAATAAATACTAAATAAGACAAATTTTGGTTAATTTTAGCTAATTATTTGTTTTATTATCAAACATTTTCGTATACTTAATAATATTCATTCATGTTTCTTCATGTTTTCCCCTTAACTCTCTTGGATTAATGGAGAACCTTATCTTTGACACATGAAAAACTTTTGTGATGCTTGTTGTGGAATTGGATCCGTTTTAAAGTGCAGGGAACATACCCACTATTCTTTTGTCTGTA
Source organism: Arachis hypogaea (assembly GCF_003086295.3). Lineage (NCBI taxonomy): Eukaryota > Viridiplantae > Streptophyta > Magnoliopsida > Fabales > Fabaceae > Arachis > Arachis hypogaea. Next base: position 13,281,972 of record NC_092038.1, read on the forward strand.
TTATCCCCCTCCCTCTATATAAGGCCATTAGAAGAACCATAGGTTTCACTAGGGCATAGCATCATAATTAAGTAAACTACTATATATATGAATGGTTGCATTAAAGGCTTCGAAGATTCATTAAGAAATTGGCTTCTGCATCCCTCGAAGGCTTCCGCTACATCTTGTTTCAAATCAAATCGACATGAAGAAACATGGAGTAGCGGATTGGGCCAAGAGGGATGCACAAGACTTTATTCTTTGTTTTTGAATGTTATTCAATATTTTACCTATATTGATGACTATGCCAAGCATACAGCGATCGAGCTTCACAAAAGTTTATATATGTGTTTTATTTTCTAAAACATTTATCTGTTTGAAAATATTTCTAGCTGTATAACATTTTTGTAAATTATTATAGACACCATCAGTTTAATTTCTCCAATTTTCAGTTTGAGTAGTTTGAAGCATATGATTATTTTTATACTTCCAATCAATATATCTACATATACCGTTATCCTTCTATACTATTATTTTTTGCGTTGTTGTACCATTTTTCTTCCATTTAATCCAATTAATAAAAATATGATTCGCTTAAACAACAAATTAATGCTGTAGTCACAAAATTATTAGGTGTCTTCATATTCTTTTTGTAACAAAATTTCAAAAATAATGCAACATGTTCTACTAATTAATATTCACAACTCTATTCATAAAATCTTCTGCTTCACTTCCCTTCTTTTTATAACAAAATCCCAAACATAATAAAACTATATTAGCATGTGATGATCTACATACTAATATTAACAATTTCGTTTATAAATTCTTCTACTCCTTGACAATTAGGGTTAGTTGCTCCATTTCCATTAATTGATCAACCAAATTGGATTCCCAAAATCGTGTGAAATGTATGTGAAAGCAAAACCTATTGATTAGTTGAAATAAAACTGAAGAGAGACTTATATAGTTCTCAAACTCTGATGAACCGCACCGTTTAAGAAATTGTTATCAAGTATTAGTAGAGCCAAATGCTCATTTTCTTTTTGATGTACTTGAAAGTAACACAAACTAATACAAATATAAGGGATAAGATGCATCGGAATTAACTTTCTTGAATGTGTTACATATATACCGTTACTAGAAGATGTTTCTGAAAATTGTAAGGGTACAAGAATGTTATTAACTTTACTAATACATGTCCTATTTGTTGGGATTGTTTGAATGCACCAAAGACTCACCATGATCATCTTCTTTAATATCTCAGCTTCTTCTTTCATGATTGAAGAATAATTTGAATGAATGTTATCTTGCACAAGATTTTCATAAATCATTTCTGGAAGAAAGATTTCGCTAGTACGTGATTTTTTATGCTCATGATTTCTTCTTTTAATTATTTCGAGAATTAATATACCATAACTATAAACATTATATTTATGAAAAATTTTACTGAGTTAAAATTTTTGGAACAATGTATCTGACAGTTCCTCTTGTACCCAATAAAGATATTATACTGACTTTTTTTTTTTTAATTTAGCTAGTCTAAAATAAAAATCTTTTGATAGAATTATTTGTCCAAAAAATATTTTGAAGTTTGATATCGAATGAACAATTCTTATACTACATCCTGGAGGTAAGTATTCTAATCCTTGAACAATACTAATTATGATTTTATATAATATCTTTAAATTCAAACAATAATTGGTATTTGGAGATCCTTTTCTATTAATAAACTTAGGAGATCCTTTTCTATTAATAAACTTATCTAGTGAACCAACTGACATAAATTTAAATACAGGTGCTTTTTTTTTTTCATAACAAAATTCCAAAAGTAAAAGTATATTGGCATGTGATGTTCTACTTATGCTAATAACTTCGTTCATGAATTCTTCTCCAGTATCCTTTATTCACTTATCACTTTTACCGCAATAGAACGACCTTCATATAAGATTCTTTGTACACGGTTCCAAATCTTCCTTGTCCTAATTTATGTTCTAATGACTTAGTCAATTTTTTTAATTTCTGAATACCTATAGTGTTTGAGTGCCAAAAATCTAATTTTTTTCATAAATTCCTCCTCGTCATTGTGATTGAAAAAAGGTTCTTACTTTATTTCTTGAAGTAAAGTTTAGTTATTAAATTATTAAGACACCTTTTTTTATTATAAATCTAATACAACATGTCGCCATTGCTAATGCAGCTGCACATATGTAAAAAAAAAATTATACATAAATATGATGAAATTAGGGCTAGTGCATCAATGAACTTTGAAGCAAAGGATTATTGGTGATATTGAGCTTGAGTCTTGTTGGAAACATAGGAACTACCTCTCCAGATAAGTTGTTATAAGCAAATCCAAAGTTGTTATTTCCGGTTAAATTCAAGTTCTTCAAATCTCTTAATTAGAAAAATGAAGGAGGGATCAACCCCGTTAAACCTTGGCAATCAGTGTTGTTCCATCTCAAATGCTTGTGCAATCTCAAGCAAAAACCATCTGGTCACAGAGTCCTTCAGATTGTGGACTCAACCTGTTGATTGGTTGGAAAGTGAGGTTCACATTCTTTCCAAACTTCTCCAAATAGTGGAAGTTAGTTAGGTGAGGAAGGTGACCTGTGAAATTGTTATGTTGGAGTCGCACCTCCAACACATGTATGGAGCCTGAGAAGCCTCATTCCTGGTTGTCAAGGGCTAAAATCTCCACTCCAGGATTTCTCTAGGGTGGAAACTCACCACGTGCAGTTGTCGTGAAGTGGTTGACTAAATTGGTTTTTTCTTTTTAAAGTGAAAAAGCTTAACACAACAACATGTAACAAAACAAAAAAATTCATACCACTAGAAATAATAATTTTTATTTATCTCTGGTATTGTTATCAACAACCATAAAGTTTACTACCAATTCACTTATCGTAACTTATAAAGAATCTATTAATAATATCCACTACACTTGAACCTTGATTTTTGAAAATTTTATCATTTTTTTTTAGTCAAATTCTGCAGATGACCGCAAAAAAATCAAACAATCAGTGCTTTCGCTCTATCTTTCTCGCTGATATATTTGTACGACTTTTATAGTGTTGCTTGAGTATACTTGGAATAGTCCATATCCTTCTAAGAGCAAACAACCAAACACACCACACCTGCCAAATGAGCTTACAACCAATGAACAAGTAAAAAACAGTTTCAACAGACTTATGACATAAAACACACATTTTATCATTCTGGCTAATAACATCTAGTATACACAATCTTTTCCTTGTATACACCCTAGCATCCGGTGCAAACTAAGTAAACAACTGATCAATTCTTGATGTGACAAATCCTCTCTAAATAGTATTAGTGAAGTTATAGCTTGTGATATCTGTCGGAAGTACCTCTGCCTGCAATACCTACACAAAGGAGTTATTAGAATAAACACATTTTTTTATCAAAATTTTAAACCACTTTATCATTTTTCTTAGTTGTCAGTTTCACTGATTGCAGAACCGCATGAAACTAGTTTACTAGTTCTAACTTCCATTGAAATAATTCGTCGCGGGTAAAAATTTCAAATCTACTCTAACCCATCCCAGAACTCAAAATCTCCTATGACATACAGATTCTTGAAGATTTGAGACCGAGAAAAATCTTAAAAAAGTAATTTTTAGAGCACCACAAAATAACCAGCTATCCTCCTAGAAGCGGATTATCCTGTCGTTCCCTAATTCCATATCCAAACCTCTTATCATCTTCTTTCTCGCTTGTGGCTCCTTGATTTATAGTTAACAAATATTCTTCTAAAGATTCTTTTTTATAGGTACAGACTGATCACAAATTATTTCATAAAAATTCATGTTATTATAGGAATATATAATTTTCTTTTAAAATGGACGATCTTCTTTTAAAAATCTCCACCACCACTTAAATAAAAACACTGTATTTCGAATTACTCCAGTGACTTTTAACTGTAAGTGAGTGTTCACTTTCCCCTTGTGAGGTTATGAGAGAGAAGTAATTCTCGCAATCTGGGGAAGGAAGTGAATATATGTGGTAAGGTGGAGTACAAGTTAGTGGCGGTGAGGTGTAGATACTCAAGATCAGTGTCACTCTGACTGAGAGTGATAGAGTGGGAGAAGGTCCATGGCGCGAGGTTGAAGTTGTTGCTTAGGCGAGTAGATCTTTGAAGGAAGCTTAGAACCCATTCGTTAATTAATGGCATCAAGGAAGCTAATAATTAAGCTAATTAGGAAATATAACGTAACATGCTATGATTTCATTGGAGACTAATTAAGTTAGTTACTTCGTTCGAGGGAAGATTAATTAATATAGCTTATCAACATCGAAGAAATTCAGAGACGATGAGTTGTTGTGGTAGTTGAGAATTCTATGCTTTATTATTTCAACTTAGCTTGTGTATGCCTATATTCTCTTTAGGCCGGTTGAACAATATCTCTTTATACAAAATACTATTTATATAATAAAAACGGTGATCAAATTTGTCATATTTATTATATAAACATATATAGTGTGATTAATTTTCGATATGTATTTATATTTTAATATATATATTCAATGATTTAGTAATTAAGTTTTGCGTGTAAATAGTATAATTGATTTTTTATACACATTCTTATATAATATAAAAAATAAGATAAAAATTTTTATGTAGTTGTTTTCATATAAAATTTATAATTAAGTATTATTAAATAATAATTTAGTCAAATTTATTTAATAATTTAAAAAATTTTAAACATCAACTTTATATTAAAAATAATTTTTTTATCTTTTCTTTCACATTTTTATCGATGATTTTTAAATTTTAATATTAAAAACAAAAGGTGTATAAGAGTAATATACATATAGACAATATATTAATATTACTCTATTTGATAATATTTTTTATTATATATTAAAGATTTTTGATAGTCTAAAAAAGTGGATTGAATCTAAGATTTTCTTTAAATTTGATTAATAAAATCTTAAAACCAAAACTTATAACTTAACTTTTGTTTGATTTGCGCAGCGAATTATGCAGGAAATGATTTTTTTTTGTCTCATAAATCGTGAAAAATAGAATTAGAGCGAAGAAGATGATACAACAATGTATCTTAGTTTAGTTGCCTAGGCAATGCAACCTTTATTCAATCTCTACCAAGTATTACATACACCAATCTCAAGGACTCAACATAATCTTATCAGAGACACATCAAACTCCAACACAAACTTGACTGGCTATGTAACTACTTAGACTCGACACACTAAGTGCTTACCCAACTTAGTAAAGAATACCTCTCATGTACATGGCACAAAACGGAAATACAATCAAAAGAAATCTAAAGTCATGCTTGGTTTTTTTCTCCAAGTATTTTTCTCAGCCTTTTGACTGAATGGCTTTTTCTCAATGCTTATTTTTCTTACCTTTTATCTCTGAATGAATACAAAGAAAAATATAACATTGAAACAGAAATACAAACAGTAAATCATGAAAGAGATGATGATTCACAGCCTTGACTCTATGCGCTGAACCTAACTTCTGAACTCAAAACATTGTTCTTCATCTTGGCGGAATATTTCCTTTAGTGTATGTGGAATGCTTTCAAGACTTCAAACTCTATTGTAAGGTTTTACTCTTCTCTCAATTCGGGTTCTTTCTCCTTAAGCTCAAATGAAAATTAATTTCCTTTTTGTATCTTGTTTGAGCCACGGTTAAGATTTTTTCAAAGTCAACTTGTTAATCCTTGAACCAGCTGTAACTCTTTTTTGCCTTTTTTTTCATTCAAACTACAAAATTAGAGATTTGAAATCTAATTTTGGACTTAACTAAAGAGATGGTTGCAGCAGTAAATTGCTTGATCAGTGAGGTTCCAAATTCAAACCCTTAGATTTGTACTTTGCCTTCAAAAAATTATGTAAGCCATTGATGCATAGTAGAAAAATTCAGCCATCACTTTCTTCATCTTGTCCAAAATAATGATGCAGAAAAAAAAAATGTGAAATAATTGACTTGCATTCAAATAAAAACAAATTACCTTTAATCTCTGAACTTGTTTAACATGCTTTTTCTTAACTTAATTTGACATTAACTTTCTTTGATTAATTTTTCCTTTCTTCCTCTTTTGACCAACACCCGAAATGAATTTAACAATAGCTTAGAATTAATTCTTTTTTGGATTGATTTGCACTGAATTTGATTTGTTTTTATTTCCATTTAACAGTTTTGGAAACATTTAGTCTTATTTGTTTGGGTTGCATCAATAATCCTTTGGCACACTTAAATCACACCATAAAAAATCTACTTGAATTATTAACTCAAATTAACATATTTATCATCATTAATATATTATTTATTTTTTTAATTCAACATATATATTTTTAAATTATTCTCTATTAAATATTTTATAAAAGTTAAAATAATAAAATAAAAAATCATTTTTGAAAGCTCAAACAAAAAATAAATAACATACATAGTCAAATTTAAGAGTGGCAAAATCACTCTCCTAATATGCGCATAATATAATATGAGATATAACTATAATAAGTAGATATTATTCATTGGTTAAAGACTACTTAAAGTGATAAAGAAAAACATGACATATATGGCTTTGATTCCCTCATGTTCATTCCCACCACTGGCCATTAAATGAAACAGGAATAATATTAGCCGAATTCTACTTCACTCTTCTTAAAATAATATGTAAATTAGTTTTTGATAATGTGTCATATTTTAATTAAATATTTATTTTTAATTTAAATTATTATCTTAACCATAGTTAAATTATATTGTAATTAAATTTTTAAAAAAGGTAAATGTATAATTTATTAAAAAATTAAAAATCAATATTTTTAATTTTCTAAATCACGTTAACGGTGGCTCTAATCCTAAATTCTTTTTTTTCGTTCTCTCTCAATGTTACTCATCAACTCTTCCTCACTAGTCAGCCTCTCCTAAAATCTCGAACGGCTGAACTTCAGAGTTCAAAAATCACGATCGCCGGTTTCTATGATTTGTCTCGCCAGTTCCGGTGCGTCCCCGACACTGCGCCATTGCGTCTTTGGCTCCCCTACTCTGTGTCGTCGCATCTCCTTGCTCCGATGCGTCTCTCATCGTCGCGTTCTCGTCCATTGCTGTTGTCACCCTGGCCAGAGTCTGTTTCGCCGTGCTGGGACAGATTGGTTTTCTCTCTTTTAATTTCTGTATTCTTGAAACTCCCTATAAATTTTTTTTAGTTATTCAGTTGGCTTATATTTTGATTACAATCAACGAGATGATGCTGCTTGGGAGGCGCGACGAGAATAAAAAATGGGATAGGAGCTTAGCTGAAAGCTATTACAGACGGTTAGGATACATCTTTTGAAAATGATTTAAAGAAAAAGCCATATTTTAATCTTTAATACTTTAAAAAATTTTATAATTACCCATTTTAAAAACTAATTTAATTATAAAATAGTTTAACCATATTTAACCTAATAATCAATTAAAAAGTGACACATCACACATAATAAATTACATGTTATTTTATAAAGAATAAGATAGACTTCACCATCATATTAATATTATTTATTTAATTACCATTGTTTTCTCGGCCTAGGATTTGATATTCACCACTTATTGGATAAGGTGGCATAGAATTTAATCAATTTATTCCTGAGGAACTTGCCTACTGTTCAAGTACAGTGTTTCATCGCTACAACAGGCGACAATGGATGATATTCACACACTTATGAAGCATATATATATGAGAACACATTTCATCATATCATGTGCAAGAATCTCTTTCATTTCCCCATGGATTTCTTCAACAGAATAGAATACCGCAAAGTTGCATTGACATTCTAATATTTATGTACAGTGTAATTGGTATCCAATAAACAGCACCATATACTTTATTTTTCAATGTTCTTACTATTTCTTTTAATTAGCTTATTTTTATTGTCTCCTGAATAGTGATTTAGCTCACATTGCATCAAACAATAGGAGAAGTTATTTCCACGAACTAGTATAAATAAATGAGATCGATGCATCACAAAATCTTTACTTAAATTATTTGACTTTCTTGAACTCATCATTATTTTATTCTATGGTACAACTTTTTCTTCAGATATTGAACTTGCCACATCTATGTTGCCGGAAGATGTCTCTGAAAATTTTAATGGTGCACTGTTATTAGGAGAGTACGCCACAGGCTTAGGAGGAAAATGCCGTTATTGTAGTGGCCCTAAAAAAAGTAGAATAATAATACTAAGAGCTTCTAAAGTACCAATAAAGACAAGAGACACCTTGAAATACTTCAACTGTATTTCCAATAAGTAAGTACAAATGAGAGTCAATAAATAACAGATTAATGAAAAAGATATACAAAGCTATGGTTAAAGAAGCATAGTATACCAAGCTTGGTTACATATTTCTCAACCTGCAAAAACAAAATTTCCACATCAGATGGATTAACAGCTTTTTATGCTTTATTTTGTTCATCATGTTCAAAAAAAAGTTATTACAACTTGGACTTTTAGTGTAGATGAAGAAGATGAAAATTTCAATCAGATTTTACTAGTTTAACTTTTTCGAAAAAGTCTGAAATCGGTTTTCATCAGATTAAAGATTGCATTTGGTTCAAATATTAGTTTTCAATTTCATTCCCAAAAATGTTATTTTTAGAAATACAATATTTAATAATGAAATTACTTCCATATAGTATTTTTATGTTTGGTTTATAAAATCTAATATTTTAGAATCTTGTGTAATATTTTTAGGAAAGAATAATTTTTTGTTTGATTGGATCTAAATTTTTTGGTCATATTATATAAGTTAAAATTATTCTTATTTATTCAAATTAAAAGGTTTATGACTAAACTTAATAAATATATGAAAATATTTATATATAAATATATTTGAAGATAAATTCAATGTAATTATTTTTAGATAAAAATATTTATTTTTATTTCTTAAAATATCCCCAATATCAATTTTTTTTAATTTTTTAAAAAATTAAATATAAAACTAATCAAATATTTTATTTTTACATTAAAATTTATCTTTAATTTACAAAGAATACCTCTAATAATAAATTTATTATAATACCCCTAATAACAAATATATTTAATTAAAATTATTATTGAATCTTTTTTTTAATTTATTAAAATACTCCTAATATTAAATATCTTTAATTCAAATTAACATTATCACAATTAAAATTAACACAAAATACTTACCTAATTACGTAATATATCAAAATTTCTTTAATCATTCAAATTAAAAAATTAATGATTAAACTTAATAAACACGTAAAAAAATTTACATATGAATATATTTTCAATTAAAAGATTAATATTATTATTTTTGGACAAAAAATATTTTTATTTACAAAATATTTCTAATATCAAATATTTTCAACTAAAATTATTATTGACTCTAATTTTTTTTAAAAATTAAATATAAATCTAATCAAATATTATTTTTTATATTTTGAATAAAATATTTTTAATAACAAATATGTTTAATTAAAATTATTATTGATTTTAATTATTTTAAATTTACTAAAATACCCCTCATATTAAATATCTAAATTAACATTATCACAATTAAAGTTAGCATAAAATACTTATCTAAATTTTTAAAAATTTCATAATTCATAATTTGTCTCATAATCCATATATATAGTTGAACTTATATAAAATAAATCTCAACAATTCTAACCACATGTATTAAAAAACTTTATTATTATCCAAATCAAAGTTACAAAGAAATTTTAAAGTAAAAAAATTACTAGCACTAATAAGCATACATGCACAACTCTTATACAAGAACACAAACATATCAACAAAATAAAATCAATGTTACAATAGACAACCTCACGCATAGATAAATGAACACAATTATCAAACGTGATCTCTTCTCCTCCATTAGTTTTACATTTTTTGTGCAAGTTGATCCTTCCATCTACCCTAAGTATCGCTCGTCTCAATATGGTGGATCATCCCACCATCTACTCCAAATATATTTTGATTTAGAGTTAAATATTTTTTTCATCCCTAACGTCGATTAAAAATTAAAATCATCCCCAACATTTTTTTCTTATTAAAATAATCTTTAACGTTACAAAACGTTATAAAATCATTCTTTTGTCCATAAACTATTTTTTAGACAATTTTACCCTTAAACAAAAATAGAAAAGCCCTCCCTACCCTCACCACTAACCTCTACATCATCATCACTATTACTACACATCTCTTTCTCCCTTTCTTTATCGCCATCACCACTGCTTTGTAGAGTGTTAGCTTTCTCTTGAACATGGCTGATGATGATGGCTTCTTGTTCCTACTGTGTTTGAATTTTTGGATTTTTTTGAGAAGGGCTTTTAGGTAATTATAGTCTGTGTATACTTTCTCCCATTCTGGCACCATAACTATCACCACTTCCACCATAATCAACACACCTTCTTTCTCTTTATTACTAGTTCATCATTCTAAATTACTACCATCCATCCATTACTCTCAACCCTTTTCTTTCTGCCTGAACCTTTTTCTTTGTGCAATAATTCAACAATAGCAATAATTACAAAATAAATTCACAGAAATTTTAAATTAAATAACAATTCAACAATCATCAACTGCAACTTCATATCCAAAATCAGCAACAGAAATTAAAAAATAAAAAAAAGATGATGTTTATGTTCTTCACAAATTAAAAAAAGTAAAAAAAAAAGGTAGAACGAAAATAGAAACAGAGAACTTGAAAGAGGGGTGGTGTTGCTGCCATCCATTACTGTCGCGGTGAAGGAAAAGAGGAGGGGGAAGAGCAGCTATTGCTGCTGGCGCTGTCGCAATTATGGCTAAGGATAACAGATCGAGAGAGGGGGAAGAACATATCCCCTCACCACCAGAAGCTCGATGATGGTGATGGAGCTCGACGCCGACAGAGCAGCTTCCATCTCAATCACAATGCAATGGCGGCGGCCGCACTATTTTCCTGCCATCACCTTCCTCTTCTTCATTTCCTTTCCTTTCTTCTCCTTCTCTATTTCTCTGTTCTCTCGTGCTCTCTCATCTTCTCGTCTTGTCTCTCTCTATAGTCACAACGCGATGGTGGCGGCCGCCCTCTTTTCCGTCGTCACCTCCCTCTTTTTTCTTTCTTTTTTTCTTTTTTCTCCCTCTTTTGTTTTTTTTTTTTATTTTTTGTTTTGATTTTTCTATTTTAGGTGCAGTGGAAAAGGATGGGAAAATGGGTGGTGGGGACTGGGGTAATCAGTGATAATAGAGAAATAGTATTTGTGTCATTCAAAAATTATTATGTTCAAAAAAATGATTTTAAAACGTTCAGTAACGTTGAGGATGATTTTAATAAGAAAAAAGGATTGGAAACAATTTTAATTTTGACCCAAAACGTTAAGGACGAAAAAAGTATTTAACCCTTTGATTTATTATCTCATCAATAGGATCCACAACCATCACAAAATTTCTTCATTTTAGTAAATGTATCACTAATAATTACATACACTCTATAGCAGAAGAATATAATTTAATACAAATTATTTGCAAAAAAAGACATGAAGTCAAGAAAACAAGATGTTCACAATGAAGTTCACAGTCTGTATTTCATGCAGGATGATGAGCATTATCAAGAGAAATACTACCTAATAGCTTGTGGCTTCCGGTTCATTCTGCTTGCCGTTATCAGGATATAAGATAGAATTATTCAAACAATTCTTGTTCAAATAAAGCTGTTCCAAGCTGAAAATTTAGAACAATAAGAGACTTAAAAGTTAAAATCAAATCTACTCAAAAGTAGAGATAGTGATTAGTGAAGAGAATACAGAAATCACAAAGAAGGTAAATACTTGTTGCCAATAACATAGATACCACCTGTGGACTTTAACCACATTTCACTTTAATCATAGGATTTCACTCTGGTGCTAAGCACCTATAATAAGTAGTTAACTGAAATATTTAGTGGTTAGATAAATAAATGGTTACTAAAGTCAAATGTGGTTAAAATGGTATCAGTCCCACCTAGAGTTAAGAATGTATTATAGAAATGAAAACATTTTGCCATAACCAACCATCTTGGCACAATCATCACGTCTCTGTACCCTAATCAATTCATACATAAGAGTTTCTTTAATTTAGCTATCTATCTATCTATCTATATAAAAATTGATATGTATATTTTCTATAATTAAAAAATAGCATCTCATTTAATATTGTATTCCCACATTAACTTTTTCTTCAGCTTGTAATTTTTATAGATTTTTAAATTTTATTTCTGTTCCATTCGTGTGTAATCGAGTTATGATGACTCTTTCTAGCGACTGTTCGGTCTTGTTGGAGAGCTATACTTCGTCCTGGGAAAGAGTCGAAACACCTCGACAGTACGCAACACAGCGACGGAAACACCTGCAAAAAGTACTCCGACACTCAAGTTAGGAGAATATATTACAGGGAGAATTTAAAGTAGTATAAACAAAACGTGGTGTGTGACCTAACTTCTTCTGTGGTATCTGATTTATTTATATAGACGAGTGAAGTGTTAGCTTCTTTTTGTTTTTCCAATCTTTTTGATTGGATGTGAGTGTTGTTTGTTATTGATAACGGATTAGAGATGATGTTTGACTCATTTTGAAGCTGTATTCAAGTTGTGGTTGAATTTTCCTGCGTTATTATCTCCGTTTCATATGGTCGGTTTTGATATTGATCTCGTTTCCGAATTTATAGGGTACACGTCAATTTCTATTATCTTTTTCTATCTAATAACTTTCACTAACATTATCTCTTAATTAATATACATAAAAACTCATACATATATTTTCTTATAATTAGAAAATGACATCTCATGTCAATATTCTATTGTCACATTGTGCTCGTCGCGAAACCCCACCAGTCACTGTCAGCCCCCAGCTGTCACCAATCTTTTCCTTCTCACCGTCTCTGTGCTCGTCGCAAAGCCCCACCAGCCACCGTCAGCGCCCCAGCCGCCGCCACTCTTCTCCTCCTCACCGTCATTGAGATCGTCGCGAAGCCCTACCAGCCACCGTCAGCACCCCAGCTACCGCCACTTTTCTCTTCTTCATCGTCTCTGTGCTCGTCGTGAAGCCCGCCTCTGTCCTCGTCGTCAAAAAGCCTCTGTCCTAGTCGTCTCTCTCTGTCTCTTCGTGTGTCGAGCACACCCCTACCGCCATGGCCTTTTCGCCGTCTCTCTCTGCCGCCATGAGTTATTCAATCTTAAGTAATTCAGTTAATTTTTTTATTTTGTTAATTATAATGATTCTAAATTGCTGTATTTTACTATTTTGGATTCTAAATTTTGGTTGTTGAACAGAAAAGATTCTGTATGTAATTTGTATTATTGTTGGATTACCATGGCTGAGGTTTTATTCTGAATCTTGAATTCTGGTTTATTTTTGCTATATGTAATTTGGATTCTGGTTTATTTCAAGATTCTGAAAACCAATTCGAACCGAGTGGTCAAACCGGTTGAACCGCTACAAAAAGGATCAGACAAATGCTAAAACAACCAATTTCAAAAATCGTAAGCGAACTGTCGAACCGGTCGGTCGAACCGAACTGTGACCCGGCCGCTGTTTTGAGTAAGGAACCAAACGTCATCGTTTCATTGTGCAGCACACTAAATAGCCCAAACCAAAGTCCGTCGTCCAGAATGCACCTCTGCCTCAGTGCCTCTCTCACACTCAGTCCAGAGTTCCTTTCATCGAGCTCCTGGTTATCCGTTCAGCCACCACCTGCTACTGCCGTCGTCGGAACTTCGAACAGCCACCGCCTGCTCCTTCACTTCTCCTCCATCGCGCAGCAGCCATCCCAACCTTCCTTCCCTTCCATCACGCAGCCACCGTGTGAACATTGGAGCCTCCGTCCCGCAACCGCGACGCCACCGGTGCTAGCTCTATTCCACCGTAGCTACTGTCCCGTTCGAAGCCCGTTTGAAGGTGTGCCTTGTCTTTGTGTCTCCCTCTTGCGTGCTCCATTGTTCTAAAAACTAGACCGATTCAACCGCAAACCGGCGTAAAAAATGGTCTGGTCCTTCTCCTAAAACCGCTATCCTCCAAACCGTTGATAAACTACTAAACCAGACGGTAACCGACCGGTTGGACTGGACCGGAAATCGACCGATTATTAAGAAACGCCGTCGTTTTCATTTTTTAAAAAAAAAACCCACCCCAACTCCCCCATGCAAGTCCATCACCCGGATAACCCCCTCCCCCCCACCCCAAAACACCAAACACTCGAGCCGTAAGGTTCCAAACCTAAAACCCAGCTTCGTCAACCGAACCGCCGTCGCCGTCCGTGGTTGTCGGCGTCTTCGCGGCTTCCTCCTTCCCCTGTCCCAAATCCATACGGACAGACCTTCTCTTTGTTTGCTCAGACGCGCTTCCGCCGCCGTTTGTTTGCCGTTCACGTTCGCCTCTTCATTTAGCCGTCGTCTTCCTTCACGTTCTTCGCCGTTCACGTACGCTCGGCGTTCACTGTTCGCGTTCACTCACCGTTCACCGTTCGAGTTCGCATTCGCGTTCGTCTGGAAGCCAAGTTGCTCTGCTTCAAACTCTGCGACCGACCCGCGCACTCCACCTAGCCATCGAAGTGCTCTCTTTTGTCGCCGCCGTGAGTTCCCTAAACCCGCCACCAATACTCTACTTCAAACTCTGCAACTTCTGATTTCTATTACAATAAGTAACTATTTGATTTGGTAGTGGTTTGGTTATTTTTCCCATAGATTATACAATTGTTATGTTCTCTTCTCTATCACATTGATATTAAGTTTTGAATTCTCTTATTTTATTTTAATTTTACCGCACTCAACATGTTTGATGAAATGCTTTAAGCATATTTCTGGTTGGTTTTATAATTCTAGCTTTTAGAAACATAGTTAGTTGATTGCATGTGAAATTAAGAATAATTAGGTCTTAGTAATTAGGAAAGTTTAGGTGCACAAATAGCATCTTTGCAGAAAACATATTAGCATGATGATTCCACTTGCATTAGTGTTCTTCTGATAAATTTTAACTGTTATTGTGAACTTGTTAATTTGCTAATTGTTCTTGTGTTATTCTGTTGTTCTTCTGTTATCTTTAATTTTTTTTCTTTTTATTGTGATTTTCTGTTCTTGGTTTAAGCTGTGATTGAAGGTTCTTGGTTTGGGTATTCTTCACTTTCCTGTAAGCTTAGCTTTTAATTCTTTGAGCATACACGTATCAAATCATTGTTTTCAGCTATGGTGATCTTTAGATATTTTTTTTGGTTGCTTTTTTTTAAATGTTCCTATTGCTGTTGTTGTGTTTTTGCTGTGATTTAAATGTTCTTTTGATTTTTTTTCGAATGTCCAGTCAGCGCTTGGTTGATTGCTTTTGCTTACTGATTGTATTTGATGATAAATTTTAAGTTGATAACTCTATTATTGCTTTACTGTCTGTTTCTGTAGTTAAATTTTATTCAAGGTGTCCTGGTGGTGGAATGCGAGTATACAAGAAAAGATAAAGATAAAAAGGGAATGCTTTAAAGAGTGGTATTTATGTCGCAATGCAGATAATTGGGAAAAATATAAGGCGGCTAAGAAAGAGACAAAAGTGGCTGTAAGTGAAGCAAAAACAAGAGCATATGAGGGTCTTTACCAGTCTTTGGGCACAAAAGAAGGAGAAAAAGGTATATATAGAATCGCAAAGAGTCAGAAAAGAAGAACGAGAGATTTGGATCAGGTTAAGTGCATAAAGGATAAGGATGGAGAGGTGTTGGCTCAAGAGGAGAAGATTAATGAAAGGTGAAAGAGTTACTTCTACGAGTTATTTAATGAGGGACAGAAGACTCTTCCGAGCCTTGGTCGATTATGCACAAGGGAAGAAGATCAAAACTTTGACTACTATCGAAGGATTTGAGACTTCGAGGTAAAAGAGGCTTTAAAGCAGATGAAAAATGGCAGGACAGTTGGACATGATAATATCCCGATTGAGGTTTGGAAGGGTCTTGGAGAAAAAGGCATCAACTGGTTAACCAAGCTTTTTAATGAGATTTTAAGGTCAAAGAAGATGCCTGATGAGTGGAGAAAGAGCACCTTGGTACCTATTTATAAGAATAAGGGGGATATATAAAGTTGCGGAAATTATAGAGGGATTAAGCTTACGAGTCATACTATGAAGTTATGGGAAAGGGTGATAGAACGGAGGTTGAGAAAAGAGACACAAGTAACAGAGAACCAATTTAGATTTATGCCAGGAATATCTACCACTGAAGCGATATACCTATTAAGAAGGATGATGGAGAGGTATCGTAGTAGTAAAAGGGATCTACATATGGTGTTTATTGATTTGGAAAAAGCGTATGATAGGGTACCAAGGGAGGTCTTATAGAAGGTTTTAAAAAAGAGGAGAGTAAGGATCGCATATATTCGGGCAATTAAAGACATGTATGATGGGGCCACAACTAGTGTGAAGACTCAAAGTGGTGTGACAGAAGAATTTCCTATTGGTATAGGATTACACCAGGGATCATCCTTAAGTCCATACCTTTTCACATTAGTCTTGAAAGTACTCACAGAGCACATCCAAGAGCCTGTGCCATGGTGCATACTTTTTGCCGATGATATTGTCCTTATGGGAGAGTCAAGAGAAGACCTAAACAAGAAGTTGGAGTTATGGAGAGAAGCTTTAGAAGTGTATGGTCTGCGCATAAGCCGTAGCAAGACGGAATATATGGAATATAAGTTCAGTCTGAGAAGGAAAAACCCCAATATAGAGGTGAAGATTGGAGAAAACATCCTAGGAAAAGTTAAAAGTTTTAAGTATCTTGGATGCATCATACAGGATAATGGAGAGATTGAACAGGATGTAAATCATAGGATCTAAGCAGGTTGGTCAAAATGGTGGAGTGCATCTGGTTTTATATGCGACAAAAAAGTGCCTTTAAAACTTAAAGGTAAATTCTATCGCACCGCTATAAGACCGGCTATGCTGTATGGTACGGAGTGTTGGGCGGCTAAAGGGGAGCACGAACATAAGCTGAGTGTGGTAGAGATGAAGATGTTGAGATGGATGAGTGGTCATACGCGATTGGATAAAATAAGGAATGAAGATATAAGGGAGAGAGTTGGAGTAGCACCTATTGTGGGAAAGGTGGTTGAATCGCGTCTCAGGTGGTTTGGACATGTGAGAAGAAGACCGATAGAACATCCAGTCAGGAGGGTGGATGAGATGTAAGATGGACAAAGGGCGAAAGGCAGAGGAAGACCTAAGAAGACCATCCATGAGGTGGTCAAACGAGATCTACATGTAAACGGTCTCTCTGTAGACATGATACATGACAGAGCACAATGGTATCGTTTGATTTATGTAGCCGACCCCACTTAGTGGGACAAGGCTTCGTTGTTGTTTGTTGTTGTTGTTTGTTTCCTGAATTTGCACCGCCTATGTTACTGATTCACTGTTCCTTCATTGCTTTTTTTGTTGTTAATCATTGTGAAGAGCTTTGTTAAAACTTGGGTTGAAAACTGCTAATCTTTCTTCATTTTTCCCTGTTCTAACTTCTGTTCTTATTAAAAGATTTGCAATTGGTGATCTTTTGATTTATTATATGCTTTATGTTTTCATTGTTCTGTTCTTATGAAGAAAAAAATTGCAATTAGTGATTGTATGATTCATGTTTTGATTGTTCTGTTATATAAAAAAATTCTGTTTTCATTGTTTTGTTCATTGTTTGGTTGCACTGTCCTTATTCTTGATCTCCGCCGACTTGCTACCTTTCCTCCGTGTGGGATTCTTTTTGTTTCAGGCTTTGATGGATTCTTTTTGTTTTAGGCTCTGTGTGTGTTTGTTGTGTAAAACTAATATTTTTTGTTTTACTTTTCGACTCAAAGACAATATTCTCTATCTTTAACTTGTGCATTGTAATTCAATCCAGCTATTTTTAATGAAAGTATAATTATGTTAATTGTTAACAAATTTGCAGCAAGTTTTTGCATATTTTGATGATTAATTACATTTAGTTGGTGATCTTTTATGTAGGGTTTTAAATTTGAAAGATATTTAGGATATTTATTTATAATTTATTTATTATTTTATTATGGAACGGTTTTCCGGTTGAACTACGGTTAGACCGGTTGGACCAGTAAACCAGTGAACCAGTGATTAGAGCCATAGAGCAGTTTGATGATCGGTCCAGTTTTCAGAACCTTGGCGTGCTCTGTGAAGTTCTGTGAGCTGTGAACTGTGATTTGTGATTTTTTATTTTTCTGTGAACTGTGAATTGAGTTACTGAACTGAACTGTGAACTTTGTTGAATAATTTTTGATTTTTCACTTTCCACCCCCGATCCATTCTGCTAACCGCATCACAGAGCACTAGTTGCGGAACTCTGTCGTCGCTGTGCCGAGGAAGACGACCTTGAACTTCCGCCGTCTTGTCGCTGTCCGTCCTCTGCGAGTGAAGGTCTCTGACTCAGAGCTCACTTGTTCTTCATTTTTTTAATTTTTTTTGCTTTGTTCAGAAATCATCGAATGATTATTGAATATTTTGTGTTTTTATTGAATGATTATCTGATTAATCATTATTGATTAGCTCTCTGCTGCTGTTTTGTGTTTTCTGTTTTGTGTCCTTTTTTTGGGTTGTGATGTGTTGCTGCCTGCTGGTGATGAATTTGTTTTTGTTTACTATTTTGTGAATTTTTTTTATAGTGATGTGCTGCTGCTACTGTTGATGTGCTGCTTTGTGTTTACTATTTTGTGGCTTTTCTTGGGGAGTGATGTGTCGCTGCTATTGAGGTGCTGCTTTGTTTTTTTACTGTTTTGTGATTTAATTATGCTTAAATTGTGAGTTTGTGACTCTCTTAAACACTTAATGATTCGTTGGTTTATGATTTAATTATGCTTAGATTGAGTTTTTGCAAATTTTGATGATTGACGGCGAACTTTCATGTTGGCTTTTTATTTTTAGATATTTCTTGTGTTTTGAATTTTTGTTGAATGATTATTTGATTATTGATTAGCTCTGATTTTGCTGTGTTACTGTTTTGTATTGTGATTTTATTATTTTGATTTACTGATTATTGATTATTGATTAAATGTTTGTGCATATAACCTCTGTCTTGTAAGTGCTTTAACTTTTGTTTGTGCCCTACATTGGCAGAGAAACTATATGATTTTGTCAGCTACGCTTCTCAGGAGCCTGATGAATATTTTGTTTAGAAACCACTTTGAATGATTATTGATTAGCTCTGCTCACTGTTGTTGTGCTCGTTCTTCTTTATTCTGAATTTTATTGTATTGTTGTGCCTTTTGTGCTCATTGTTTTTAATTCAATGAAGTAATAGATGAATTGAATTAACTCAATTAACTAGTTAAGTATATGATCGAATATTTGTTATTGGTTTGGTTAATTCAATGATTTTTGTTTTGTTTTTTGAGACTATCTTAATGAGTTCAATAGTAATATAATGACTAATGAATGATAAATTGTTAATAATTATGAAATCAAAGGTTATATTAGATTTTGGTTGATGTAGTACTTTATATTTTGAAGACATTTTAAAATTTATATTAGACTATAATTATGTTTTAGATTATTTATTTACAATTTATTTATTATTTTATATAAAACGGTTTTTTTGGTTAGACCATGGTTGAACCGGTTGGACCACTGAACCAATAAACCAATAACTAGAGCGGTTCAATGATCAGTTCGATTTTCAGAACCTTGTTTTATTTTGAGTTGCATATGCTTGTAATTCAATCCTCAAATACAATTGATGGAGACAATAAAACACTTAATGATGGTCATGATTTTTTATAAATAGTATCTGTTTAATTGAAAATTTGTTTGTTTAATGTTGTTTCTTTTGGTGGTAGAACATTTTGTGTTACTGTTCAAATCTATTTTGATTTTCTTTAATTATAAACTTTGATGTTTGAAGTTGTTTATAACCTTTCAATATTAAATTATGAATAATTTATTGTGTGAAATAGTAAAATTTTAAATTTTATTACCTTAGAAATTATTAAATTTAAATATTTAAAATTATATATTAAATTTTTTTATAATTTTATTCTAAATTTAATCAAACCAGTTCAACCCCTATTAGACCATTGAACTATTGAATATTTTATAATTATAAACTCAGTGTTTTGATTGATACTTGATAAGTTGATAGCAACGAAGAGCATGAATGTATGATAAATACGTATCTGCCTCTTCGGATACATCCCATTTTAATAAGGATTTAATTTTGAGGCGGTAAATGATTTTTCAATCATGCTACATGTACACTAAAATTAGTTACTAAAATCAACTACTAATATATATATATATATTGGAAGAAGGGACAAAAGTACACCTGAAAGTTCATACGCTGGACAGTAATACACTCGATTCGTTTAATGAGTCAAGTGTGCACAGTAATTATACACTCCGGCGGACAGAATCACCATTCCGGCCATGAGCGTGTGGCGTTGTTAGTCAGAGTGAACACGTGGCTCTATTTTATCCTTGTTGGCACGTTCAGAGTTAGTGAGCTGGCTATTTAGTGCCTAGTCAGATAAAATATTTTAATTTAATGTTTAATTAGCCAAAATTAACCCTGAAACCCTAAGTCCTTCGTTCTCTTTTATCTTCTAAAGAAAGAAGCTCCTGTGTTGAAACCCTAACACCTTAACCAATAACTAAGAACATGGCCTCACCCAAAGAAAAATCAAGCTCTTTATCCCGAAATTGTGGCAGCGCTGTTGATGGCGGGTCTTCATTGTTGAGGAACAAGAAGAAGAAGAAGAAGTTTGAGTACAACAACGGCAAGTGTTTGCACGGATTTGAAGCTGTGGTACTCAAGTCTGGAACACAGTGGAATCCAGACAGATTGTTTCTGCGATGTCCTCTGTGGGAGGTAGGTTTCGAAATAGCCTTTCTTCTTGTTACTGGCGTTATCCGTTTGTTTCGTTCTTCACCCCTAATTGGATTGTTGTGTCTAATCTTCAGAGTGCTGAACATCGTTGTGAGTATTTTGTTTGGCTGGACGAAGTAGAAGGAAAAATAAGAAGAAACGTGTGGGTAGAGGCTGAAGAAAGGCCATTGACACAACCATACAAGAAGATGAATGAATTTACAGAGTGTTCCAGCAAGTTGGAAGAAGAGGTGCAACTGTTACAGAAGACAGTTGATATGATTAGGGGGGAAATAACTTGTATTAAGAATATGGTTATGGGTGTTTGTTTAGGGTTGGGTTTTTGGGCATTGTTGATTGTGATGATATATTATCAGAAGTGAGGATCCTGTGTAATAACTTTGAAACTTTGAAAGTTGCATTGAATAAATGGAAGGAAAAAAAAGGTCTCCTTTTTTGTGAAGCACATTTTGCAAGTGGTGTAACATCAACCATTGACATAAGGGAAAAATGTAAACCTGTGAGAATTAGGTTGAAAACAAACAATTTTTAACCAAGCTAACTCATACAATATCCAACAACATCTTGTAAAATCAGAAGTCTTTGCTTCAATGTAATAGCCAAAATAGGCAGAGTAGTTACCATAATCATTGAGTTTTCATACAGGCCAGGAATACCTGATTAACAAGCAAAGTCACAATGTATAAAACATAACACACCACATACTACTAGATTACAAAAAAAAGGTTCACAGGTCTATGCTGATAAACAAAACAGCCTTCCCCACAAAAAAACAAAACATGCACATCAGTCTTCAATAAAGAAACTATCCTTCTGTTGCAGCTCCTTGCATGGTCCCACCTTCACTTGGGCCAGCTTGATCAGTTGCTGCAGCTGGGCCATTGCTTCTTCCACCTTCACTTGGTTGGTGCCTCAGAGTTGGAGTTGGCATAAACTGTTCAAACCTCTGCCTCATTGCTGGGCTTGCAGCATTCATAGTTTCAGTGGATACCATAGGCTTAGAGTTGGGTCTTGGAGCAGTAGCAGCATCATTAGGGTTCTGTTGCTGGGGTGGTGGTGGCTGTGTAGGGTTATTAGTAGCAGCAGCAGCTTCCTCTGCCTCCATAGCTGCAACTTCATCATTCATATCAGCCTGTTTTTTTTCACAACCCCTACTGTTGTGGCCACTCTACAACATATAGACATGAGAAAAATATTAATATAACAGTATCTGTGAAATCTAGAGCCAACTCATAAAACATGATATTCATACCTCTCCACAATATTTGCAACTGATTGTTCCATATCTCCTTTTAAGCTTATGTGGGTTGGAACTTGGCCGTGCCTCATTTTTTTCCTTTCTTCTCTTTTTTGTTGGTCTTCCAATGGGTGTCTTATAGTGAGGGGGCAGTGGAGGATAGCCTTCAGCTTTCTCCCAAAATTCTTTGCTTGGTACGGGGTTTATGTTATGCTGGTATGCTGAGTTATATGCAGCCATTCCCAGCCAATTATGGATCTGGTCTTCTGGCCTACGACCCCTCAGAGCAAGTGCTGCACAAGCGTGTCTACAAGGCAAGCCTGTGAGCTGCCAAAATCGACAGGTGCACTTCTGATTTCCCAAGTCAACAGTAACCTTAGTAGGATGCTTCTCAACCTCATAAATTTCTCCATTGTCATCCCCTGCCCATGTGGGAGTCCATTTATTACTTTCTTCCTTCTCTCTCTCAAGCCTGCTAAGTTGTCTTGGTGCAACAGTACCAACATAGCCACTTAGAGACTTTTTGTTCCTCGCCATAACCCTCATGACATGAACTCTGACTTCCTCTAACATTGTTATAATTGGCTTGCCTCTGTATTTGAGAATCTTACCATTGAAGGTCTCACAGTTGTTGTTAGTGACATTGTCCACCTTAGGCCACTCACTGAAATGTGCCTTTGTCCAAGTTTTTGGGTCAAGTCGATCTAAGTATTCCCAGGCAGCATTGTTGATTCCCTTTAACCTCATCATTGCAGCCTCAAATTCAGTAACAGTAGTGGATCTACAACATTCCCACACAGCTCCTTTCAACTGTTTATCCTTCCATCTTTTAGTGAAGTTGGCCCAAATGTGCATTGCACAAAACCGATGATGCACTCCGGGCATAACCTGCTCCATGGCTGGTATCAGACCCTGCGTCACACATACAACAACAATTAACAAGCTGAGAGATACAACACATACAACAACAATTAACAAGCTGAGAGATACAAATCAATCAAGAAACAACATATAACAATAACCTTCTGTTGGTCACTCATGAAATTCCAACCATGCACCCTATAGTTTCCCAAATCACCATGCAGAAGTTCTAGAAACCATCTCCAGTTATCTCTTGTCTCTGAGTCAACGACTGCATATGCAATGGGAAAGATCTGATTGTTAGCATCTTGTCCCACTGCTGTAAGCAACTGCCCACCATAGTAACCTTTCAAGAATGTACCATCAAGTCCAATAAATGGTCTGCAACCTTGTATGAAACCTTTTTTGCAAGCGTCAAAACATATGTATAGTCTCTTGAAGATCGGGAGGGAATCAGGCATAGGGGTAGTGTCCATATCAATAGTTGCTCCTGGATTAGCTGTCAGCAAGGCAAGTATGTAATCCCTCAACTCAGCATACTGCTCCCTCTCAGACCCCTCAATATTCTCCCTAGCCTTCTTCATTGCCCTTTGTATTTTTTTGTAGTTGATGGTTACATTGAACTCTCTCCTAAACCATGCCTCAGCTTCAGATGTTTTAAAGTCTCTTTGGTCCCTCAACTTCTCCTCTAGCTGTTCAATAACCCACTTTCTATCAGCTGACTTGTTGGTGTGGCTTCTTGCACAAACATGTTGGTTGACAAACGTCTTAACTTGAAAACTCCGTGGTTCATTAGACCTGGAACAGTAGATACTCCAAGGACAGTTGGTCTCACAACAAATTGCCTTACACTTCAATGGTTCCACTCGGCTAAACATTATACTCCTTCCAATTTGTATATTGAACTTTCTAACAGCTCTTTTGAATTGCTCCATTGTTTCGAATTCCATCCCCAGCTCTAAATGTACTGAGCCAAAAGCAGCATTCGGGTTTCCTTGAGGCCAAACATTGCGCTCTGCCTCATACTCACTATCACAGTCTGACGAATATGGGCTGTGCAGCTCCTCAGACTCATACTGATGGTAATCTGGATCAGAGTCATCATCATCAGTCTCTGATGACTCACTTGTTGCACGAGGGACAAATATTTTTGGAGCTTCACCTATGCCTCCTTGCACAAAGGTCTGTCCACTAGGAGCTGGCCTCTTGAAAGAGTTTCTTCTGTTTCTTTGTTTTGCTCTTGATTCCTGGGTAGGGACCTCATCTTGTTGGAGGTTGGGTTGTGACTGAGTTCCAGGTTCAGAAGTTATTGGTGGTTCAGTTTGAGTGGTTTGGGTTTGGGCCACAGGAGTTGTATCTTGGGCTTGGCCCACAGGTGGTGTGTGTTGGGCTTGGGCCACATATGCTGGCTTAACTTGGGCTGTGGGTGATCTTGTTTTTGATTTGGACTGTGGTTGAGATTGTTTTGTTGGTTCAGATTGTGTGATTTTTTGTTGTCTTCCCCTTGGGTTGGTTTTCTTCAATGAAGGTGATGAACTCTGGGATGACTTCTGGCCTAGTGTTGTTGTTAGTTTTCTTGGCCTCAGAATTCTGGTTGGTTTTTGACTCTTTTGTGCCCTCTTCTTTATCCTCCCCCAGGTGATTTCACACTCTCTGCATTTACATTGGCTGTTTCAGGGGTAGGGACCTCTTCCACATCTACGTCAACCACCTCAACCTCAGTTGGAGTGTCTACTGTATGCTCCCAATACACATGTACCACCCTATCATCATTTCTAATTGCATCCTCATACATGTTCACCACATCTCTATCTAGCCTAAGTAGCTTAAGGGCAACACCACCTCCGGCATCAGGCTTTCCCCAGTAAAAGTCCTTCCACTGAATATAACCCAAATCCTTGATCAACCCCTCCATGAAAAACAGGTTCAGCGTATCCACATTGACTCTAGGTATTAAGGAGACTTGACCACCGCTGTATACTGTAACCCCTTTACGATTTCTCTCCAACCTCCCCCCATGATGATAAACAAGTGTGATGTGAGTTGACATCTACAAAGAAAAACAAAACCCTCATAACCATAACTAAACCCAGAAAACCCTAACTTTTTTCGTCCAGCCACAACTCTAGTTACTAAACAAACCTCAAATAGCTAGTTCGATGATAATAGGTACAATGGGAAGTTCAAAAGATGTTACCTTTAGGTCGTCTCTGCCTCGAGTGCGTGATCGTCGCTGTGGTCGTCTGGGTTGACTTCTTCGAGTACTCTTCCAATGATGAACTGAATCACCACTTCAGAGCAAATGTCATTGCTTCTCTGCTAGGGCTGTCTAATTCTCTCAACGAGCAAACTGTGTTATCACCAACAAAACCTTGAAGTTCATAAGTCGCTTAAAGAGAAAGATGCGTTTCAGGGTTAATTTTGGCTAATTAAACATTAAATTAAAATATTTTATCTGACTAGGCACTAAATAGCCAGCTCACTAACTCTGAACGTGCCAACAAGGATAAAATAGAGCCACGTGTTCACTCTGACTAACAACGCCACACGCTCATGGCCGGAATGGTGATTCTGTCCGCCGGAGTGTATAATTACTGTGCACACTTGACTCATTAAACGAATCGAGTGTATTACTGTCCAGCGTATGAACTTTCAGGTGTACTTTTGTCCCTTCTTCCTATATATATATATATATATATATATATATATATATATATATATATATATATATATATATATATATATATATATATATATAAAAGCAGGGATTTAGTAGGCTGCTGCAGGTACAAGAGAGGCCACATAGGAATGTGAAGCCTACTAATAATGATAGTGATAATCATTATTATCGACAGATGGCATCCCTCCTTCTCCGAAACACTTCTTTCTTCTTCTCCCCTCTCCCTCAGTCAAACCCCTACAACCTCACAACCCCTTCTCGATTTTCGTCCTTTCTTCACTCACACTCACACTCTCAATACAAACCCTCCATCAAACTCAACCACCATCATGCTCTCCTGCCCCCTCTCCTCCAATCAACCCTTTCCCACGACCACCAATACCCCCTCCTCGACTCCCTCTCCGCCTCCCTCCGCTTCTCCCCACACCTCGCCTCCGCTGTCCACGCAGCCCTCCTCAAGCTCCAAGAACACCACACCCCACACCTCTTCACTGCCCTCCTCCTCGCCTACCTCAAGCTCAACCTCCTCCCCGCCGCCCACCGCCTCTTCCTCTCCCTCCCTTCTCCTCCAAACGTCGTCGTCTATTCGGCCCTCATCTCCGCCTTCTCCAAGTCCAACAACCACCACCATCGCCGCCACGCCCTCCTCTTCTTCCTTCACATGGTACATTCCGATGTTCTCCCTAATGACTACGCCTTTGTCGCCGTCTTAACTGCTTGCATTCAAACCCAAAATCTCCAATTCGGCCAGCAATTACATGCCGCGATTGTCAAAACCGGTTACTTGGACTCTGCTTTTGTTGCAAATGCGCTTATGGGGTTGTACGGTAAGTGTGGCGGGCGTTACAGTTTGGTTCTCAAGCTGTTCGATGAAATGCTTCAAAGGGACATTGCGTCGTGGAACACTGTTATATCCGTTGCCGTGAAGGAATTCATGTATGATGATGCTCTTTCGTTGTTCCGTGAGATGCAAGCAACGGATGATTTGAGAGTGGACGATTTTACCCTCTCCACGCTTTTGGCTGCTTGTTCTAGAAGTGCTTCGGTGGTTGAAGGTTTCCAAGTTCACACGCACGCTATTAAGGTTGGGTGGGGGAACAATTTGAGCGTTGGCAATGCGCTTATTGGGTTCTACACCAAGTGTGGGACGATTGATGATGTGGTGGATTTGTTTGAGGAGATGAATGAGAGGGATGTGATAACTTGGACCGAAATGGTAGTGGCGTACATGGAGTTTGGGTTTGTAGATTTGGCAATGGAGGTGTTTGATGAGATGCCAGAGAGAAACATGGTGTCTTATAATGCTTTATTGTCTGGATTTTGTAAGAATGGGGAAGGTTTAAAGGCTTTGGATTTGTTTTCAAAGATGGTGGATGAGGGAATGGAATTAACGGATTTCAGTTTGACTAGTGCAGTTAATGCTTGCAGCTTGCTTGGTGACTATTGGGTTAGTAGGCAGGTTCATGGGTTTGCTCTCAAATTTGCTTTCGGATCGAATGCATGTGTTGAAGCGGCTTTGCTTGATATGTACACGAGGTCTGGGAGGATGGGAGATGCCAGGAAGATGTTCTGTAGGTGGGAGTTGGAGGAATTCATCTCTGTGGTTTGTACATCCATGACATGCGGCTATGCTAGAAATGGGCAGCTGGACGAGGCGATTTCTCTTGTCCAACATAGTCAATCGGAAGGGAAGATGATCATGGATGAAGTTGCGGCCACTTCGATGCTTGGTATTTGTGGGACTATCGGATGTCATGATATGGGTAAGCAAATCCACTGCCATGCTGTTAAGTTTGGTTATGAATCTAATATCGGAGTTGGGAATGCAGTTGTTAGTATGTATTTTAAGTGTGGGAATGTGGATGATGCAATTGGGATGTTTAATGGTATGCCTTCAACCGACATTGTTTCATGGAATACTTTGATTTCCGGACATCTTCTACAGAGACAGGGTGATAAAGCATTGGAAGTATGGTCAGATATGCAGAAGAAAGGCATAAAGCCTGACCAAGTCACATTTGTTTTGGTCATTTCTGCTTACAGGCTAACTAGCTTGAATTTGGTTGATGATTGTCACCGTTTGTTTAATTTGTTGCGAAACGAATATCAAGTTGAGCCTACTTGCGAACACTATTCTTCCTTCATCAGTGTTTTGGGTCAGTGGGGTCTTCTGGAAGAAGCAGAGGAAACCATCAAGACAATGCCTTTTGAGCCTTCAGCTTCTGTTTGGCGTGCTTTGCTTGACAGTTGCAGACTACACAAGAACACAATCATTGGAAACCGGGCTGCCAAGCATATTCTTGCCATGGAACCTAAGGATCCATCAACCTACATACTCATTTCAAATTTGTATTCTGCTTCTGCAAGATGGCACTTGTCTGAAATGGTAAGAGAGGATATGAAAGAAAAGGGATTTCGCAAACATCCGGCACAAAGTTGGATCATTTGTCAGAATAAGATACATTCATTCTATGCAAGAGATAGATCCCATCCCCAAGAGAAAGACATATATAGCGGATTGGAGATTCTAATCTTGGAGTGCCTAAAAGCTGGGTATGAACCTGATACAAGTTTTGTTCTGCATGAAGTAGAGGAATATCAAAAGAAAGATTTTCTGTTCTGTCATAGTGCAAAGCTGGCAGCTACTTATGGAATTCTGATGAGCAAACCAGGGAAGCCAATTCGGATTGTGAAGAATATCCTTCTCTGTGGGGACTGCCATACATTCCTAAAATATGTATCCGTTGTCACTAAGAGGGATATTTTTCTTAGAGATTCTTCAGGATTTCATTGTTTCTCCAATGGCCAGTGCTCTTGTAAAGACTATTGGTGAAACACTACATGATCCATGTATACTGAAAAGTTTTGTAAGTTTAGAGATATATATTATTTATATTATAAAAATGTAGTTCAGATGTTATTTGCAGAGATATCCTAAATACCTGGCATTTATTGATGTATTACATCTAAGAGATAATAACTGGATATAGTTCATACAAAATGTAACATTGTTGAAACTGTTGTCTATTCTAATTTCTAGATTATTTGCACCAATCCAATTTTACAAACACTAACATCTACTCACAAGTTGTTGAGTGTCTAAAGTCCTCCATGGGTTCAAATAATACTTTTTTAAACTTTATTGTGTTTTATGTTCCAGTTCATGTAAGTTTTATAAAGTAATTAGATTAATTTGTTGAATAAAGTTGTATGGGAGAGTGGAATGATGTAAATATATGATGATGGATAAATTATACAAATAGATAATTGATGAATGTTGGAGGAGCCAACCACAACTTTCATGGCTAAGATGATAGTTGTTCTGACTTTCATCAAATGTGCACTAGGACTTTTTTCACTGACTTCCAATGTCAATTGGTTAAATATGTTTTTTTTTTAATTATTTGATTTTCTTGGGTTTTCTGATATTATATATATACACCTTTCTAGCTAATATGTATCAATTTTATCAGACTATTTGTAGAAATGACTATGGCCTTATTCTTTTTCTTCTTAGAATATCTCTGTTTAGGGGGTTAAAATTAGGTTTGAAATTTTCATGAGTTCCACATATAATCTTACACATCAAGCTCATCAATGAAATTTTGCACTCATTTTTACTCCTCAAAACAAAAATACTCTTATTAGTTATTACTAATAAAAAAATATTTACAGCCTCATAGATTGATGCTACATGGCTTAAATTTCTATATATGTTTCTAATACTGCTGGCTGGTTTTGCAGATAGATTCAGCTGCAAATATCTAACCTGAAAAGGTTGAAGACATTTGGAACTTGAGAGGAATATTTAACACTTCATGGCATAGGGTGAAAGTTCAAGTCGGTCACTCAAACCTATAAAATAAAATTTAAAGGAAAAAATCTTGTCACTATGCAGCCTTTTTTTTTATTTTTTATTTTTTGCCTTACATTCATTATAGTGACTGATTTTAGTGTAGACATAGCATGACTGAAAGATCATTTACTGCCTCAAAATTAAATCCTTATTAAAATGGGATGTAACAAAAGAGGCAGATACGTATTTATCATACATTCATGCTCTTCGATGCTATCAACTTATCAAGTATCAATCAAAACACTGAACTTTTCATCCAGAAGCTTCAATTCTTCTTATTCGCATTATTACTCTGCAGGTACGCCATCTTATAATTATGAGACACTTTTCTGTGGAGATTTTTTTATGTTCCGTTTTTGAAGTTTCTTCGACCCTGTCACCAAATTGAAAATTTTGTTATGTGAAAGTTCTCTGTTGTTGAAATTCAATCATTCATCTTATTATTTTCTCTTATACAATATGTGAAACACTTGGATTTCAATTTTATATATAGCTTGAAGAGGCTACTGAAACTTTTTCAGTTTCATCATTGTAACGCGGTTTTAATCTATTTCCTCTCATATTGTATGCATGTTTGTTTATTCTGTTTGGTTAATTGTTTCTGGAACCCTAGAATTGCACACTCTTAATTTATCAGTGTTCTAGCAATACAGTGGAATTCGTTGAACTCTTATAGATATAGAATGGAATTGAACTTCTAGATTATGACTTCTCTCACTCACTTATTGCAGCATATAAATTTTTCTATGCAGAAACTACAGTATTTGGATTATTTATTGCAGTATTATTCTCTCTTCTGTGATTTGGAAGTTGTAGAAGTAGTTAGGTGATATGTTAAGATAGAATATTACATTTTCACAGACTTTGCTGCATTACTTAGTTGTGGAAAGGGAAAGTTATGGGTGTGTTTGTTGCTGATTCTCAAAAAATTGCTTTGACAACTTGATTCCAGAAACTGGAAATAATTTTAATTAGAAGCTACTCTGTTTAGTTTATTAGAAGCTACTCTATTTAGTTTTTCCAGAAAAGGTTAATTGATTTTTTTCTTTAATCTATACAATTATGTCAAAAATGATTTTTTCAGTGTGTATATATTACTGAATGTTTGTCAAAAAAAGCTAAAACAAACGCATCCTATATACATCTTTCATAATCCAGCTAACTTTCTTTATTAGTCAAATGAAGATCCTTATCTAGCCTGTGCAGCACCCAAGGTTTGTCATGGTGGTGCCCTTTCTCACGATTCCATCTACTATTGTTTGTTCTGCCTCATATTGTAATTGTTGCACTTAAAATTACTGTTAAGTTTCTATAAATTTTAGCTACGGATACCTTGAACATGTGTAAAACTCTTTGATTTGTATTGTTTCATTGGGAAATCTGTTGACTAGGAATTTTAACTTACTTGATCATATATGCTTTAGCTGTTGTTAAAAGCAATATTTTTGGAATATCGTCTCCTGTGAACTCTTATATGGAGTGTAAGTTTCAACTGTGAGTTGATGCTAATTTTAAGTTCATATTTATTTTAGAATGGTTATTTTAGGTATCTGGGAACTGAATCAGTCCTTTTTTCCCTTTGATTCCAGTTAAGCTAACTCATTTTTTCCCTTTGTTTCCATTTTCTTATGAACACCCAAATATTTAACATGATATGATTTCACTTGTTATAGACCATAGACCACTGTGACTCCTTTTTAAATATTTATAACTCTTCCTAATTATTGTGTCCTGTCATATGGATTTGGATGTTTTATTAGCATTCATACGCTAGGATTTGGATTTTATCCTTGGGCGCTCAAACACCACAAAGTGCAATGTGACAGAAAGAGACAGTACGCTGGGGAGTCTCTCATCACCTCCATATGGCCTAAGACTACCAATTCTCTCAAAGCCTCACTCCAGTTCCACTCCTTTCTTCTCTTTCCCCTTTCCTTCATCCAATCCTTTCTAATTCCTCCTTTAGACAATCTCAAACTGACCCCTTATCCTCACACTTCAAAAGAGAGAGAGAAGAAATGCCTAGGCTCACCGCACCTTCAGATTATTCTAAAGAGCCTCCTCGTCACCCTTGTCTAAAAATTAACTCCAAGGCAAGCCTTATAGTTATCCTAATTATTCCCAGGTCTCATGTGGTTTCCTAAATATTTCATTTAAGTTTTGGAGATTATCATGCTTTCATTTTTTTCTTTTGACAGGAACCTTTCAATGTGGAGCCACCACGCTCTGCACTGACATGCTCGTACGTTACTCCTTCAAATTTCTTTTACAAGAGGAACCATGGCCCAATTCCCATCGTTGAAGATATTGAATGGTTCCTTTTTTTTTTCTCCTGTTTTATGACCTTTTTTCAGCTTAACTATAAATGGAAAAAATAAAATTAACTTTGTCTATGACCTACTTGGATGAGGAGCAGGTACTCCGTTTTGGTGGAAAATCCCAAACAGCTTTTCATGAAAGATATCAGGTTAGTGCACTGATTGATTCTATGGATTTGTCAATTTAGGAATTGGTTACTGACCTGGTTATTTTGGTGGCAGGATATTGCCCAAGTAATGTCACTGCCACTTTACAGGTTGGTCTCAAATTAATAAGGAACATGATTTATTTCCTTTTTTCTTTTCGAAGGTATTTTTGTTTTTGGTATACATACTGCAAATGAATTTGAATTTGTCATTCTAATTCTATATGCTAATCTATGTTAATCTATGTTAATAAGTCTTATTTTGAGATTCTTCATCAATCTCAACTCAAGGGAGATGCGAGTTGGTGGAATACATGTTCACTGCAAGGAATTGTGAGACCTCCCATGGGATGATCATATCCACCTCCCATGAGATGATCATATCCAAACTCTTCCTCAACTTCACTCAACTCTTAGAATGAAGCTTGGTTCAAATATGAAATGGGAATCACATAATGCTTTTGATTATCTCCGACATACACTGCAAGATAACCCTTTGGGACTTGTACGGATTTTGAAATTGCTTGCTTAGCTGAGAATGATGCCTTTCCCCATTTTTCTTGTGTATGTAGGGAATGGAAAGAGCAAGGGAAAGCTCTAGTGCTTAAGAAGAACGTGTTCAAGTATTGACCTTCAGATTGCCAGGGAGTTGTGTTGTGTTGTTTCTGAAGGTAAGAGAAATGATTGTTGAAGGGGGTTAAAAGATGGGGTCATGCATATAAAATCACGTGATGCTGCTTTAGATCATAGCCTCCTACATGTTAGTTCACGCAACTCAATGGCAAGGTGTAACAGCCAACTAGTATATATCTGTGAGATGAATTATTATGAAGTTGAAAGCTATAGATAAATGGACTTAAGAGGCATCTATGCAAACTAAGTCTAATGTTGCATCATGTTTCCCATAATTTGAGAAGTTCCACATTATGTTGCCCTTGAAAGGTGAAATTTATATGAATACTTTGTTTAACAAACCCATAGATAAGGTCCTGAATCTTGATCATCATTTATTGATTTCATTATCAGCACCTAAGACACATGTGAGATGTTACCAACTAATGGAAGAGATATACAGTACATTGCAAGAGCAAGAACTAGGTTTCACTTGTGCATTAATAAAGATTTCTATCAATACCATGTGATTTCTTGTGATCCCTTGTACATATTATGGAAGACCCCCATCTTATCAAATATTATTTCTCAAGGAAGCCCTGAGTAACTATATGCAGTATATGTACTCAAACAACAAGGAAGATTTCAGTTATGATGATCCAAATGGAGGTCTCACAATTCCATGCAGTGAGGATGCATTTCTAAACTTGAGTTCTCAGTTTTCCCTTGGAACTCAATTTTTTTAAGAACCGTTCACTTATAGTTTTGTTAGACTGATGATCTATATTCACTTGTTCAGTATATCATTTGAACAAGTTAAATTCATTAGAGAATTGAGATATAACAATAGCAACAAGTGTTTTAAGTTGCAATAGTATCATGCCTTAAGTTCATAACTACTTTCTCATTCAGAAAAAAACTTCTACAATTCCATAGGAATGATAGCAAAATGGAAAGTCTCCACGAGACAAAGAATTCTGTACAAATATCTCTCAACTAATTTATTTACATACTAATAGCATGATCTACATCTCATTCAAGCGAGCTCATCCTCACTGCACAGAATTGTGAGACTACCCATTAGATGATCTTATCCATATTTTTCTTCAACTTGACTCAACAATTCTTGAAATAAAGATTGGTTCAAGTATGATATCGGAATCACAAACCGCCTCATGTTGTCTCCAACATAGACTGCAAGGTAGCCTTTTGGTATTTCAAACCCCTTGGAAATTGTTTTTGCTGCCCTTCTAATACTTGGAATGCAGAAACCCATATTGTATATTGATTTTTCAAAGAATTTGTATGAGAAATAAGTATTGGATTTAGGATACTTGATCCATATTAGGTTGAAAACTATAGGTAAAAAAATTATAAAAATATTCATCAAAATATAACATGAATAAAATAAAATAAGCTGCAAATATCAGTAATAAATAGCTAAAATTTAATATTATATTTCTATTTTAATGTAATTTTATGAGTGAAAAAAAATAGAAATAAAAAATGAAGAGCAAATGATCAGAATATATTACCAAAACTCTCCAAATCAGTCAAAAAAGCCCTGAAGTTATCTCGGAAATAAAAACTGGGGAGCAAGGTAAAAATAATCAAAATGGGCCTTTTATAGCTCAACAAAGTAGATTTTCCTTCGGGCTTTGGCCCGTTGAACCCAATATACTTTTATTACACGAATGAGGACCTGTCCAAAACAAAACAAAAGATAATAACCCAAGAAATAAACGTTTAAAAAATTGGGAGGAATGATAACGCAATTTGAGAAAAGAGGAGAGCACCCCAGAAGATAATGTGAATGATAAGAAAAGACAGGAACCTCGAACGCGGTCAATACAAAGGAGACATATAGTGATCGTTGTCAAAATTAAACCGCCGATCGAATCGATTAAATTATTGATATTTAATTAATAAATTATTAGTTGAACTAATAAAATCGATCTTATATAAATAAAAAAATATAAAATAATAAAATATTAAGTAAATTGATAATTTAGTCTTTAAAGTTTTTTATTTCGGATTAATTAGTTTTTAAAAAAATAAAATATCAAATTGGTCTTCTACAATAGTAAAAAATAAACAGTTTATGTCTTTCTATCAATTTATCATATAAAATTTAATGATGATGTTTATATATCCCTATTAATTAGTCTTAAGTCGAAATTTTTAAAAATCTATTACTTGACTCAATACATTAAAAAATTTAAAATAAATATCTTCACTAATATTTTAATAGGTAAATGTAAATATTAAAATATTTAATATTTATTTTAATAATTGTATAAATCTTAAAAAATTATAAATTAAAGAAAGTGAGTATAAAACTATAATTAAATTAAATAAATATAAAATAATTTAATTGTGTATGTATATAATATATATAATAGCTAGCATATAAAGTAATAAATGAACAAAATAATCTGGTGGCATGCTTGATGGAATGCAGCAAGAGAATATGAGCTTGAACCTCTAGGCGCTGGAGCATCGAAGACTTGCGGAACATTGGAGTACGGTAAGAATGGTCGGTTCACAGATTTGCAATGAACTGGCTAATTTTGGTTGGTTTGTGACGAACCATTCGGTTTCTAACGGTTTAATATTACGTTTTTTATCCAAACTATCAACCGAAGGCCAAACTATTAATTTATCAATTTTTTGGTTGAATCAACCGGTTCAATCCAATTCTTACAATGCATGTAGTGTTTCGATTGGGTTCTTATCAAGGTTCAGAAAATCGAATTGGTCATCAAACTGCTCTAGTCACTGGTTCATTGATCTAACCGGTCTAACCGATAGTTCAACCGGAAAAATCATTTTAAAATAGAATAATAAATAAATTATAAATACACATCCTAAAATATAATTATAGTCTAATATAAATCTTAAAATATCTTCAAAATTTAAAACACTACATAAAATATCATCAACCAAATACATATGATCTTATCAAAATCCAAACTCAAAAAGTTAAATAGTAATAAAATCATATCTAAATATTAAATCCTAACATCATGGTTTATCAATCATTAAAATCCGCAAGAACTTATTGCAAATTTGCTTCGGTGGGATGATCTTCACCTTCATTCTCACCCTATTGAGCAGAAGAACCAAGAGATGCAGCATAAAGACCACTACCATCACTGCCACTTTGATATAAATCAGCATCAATTTCACCTAATAAAATACGCAGTTATCATTATATTATAAACTAACAACATTCTAATAAATCATTAGAAACTAAATATAATATACTCACGCAATAAGTCATCCACATTACTAGGAAGATCAAGCTCTTTCTCTACAACCTCTTCAGTCACCCAAAAGTCAACTTGACTGATGCTTTTATAATCAATTGGATCATATTGTGTCTTTTACTTTCTTTTTTCTTTTTCCTTCCTAAAAAGTTAAATACAATATATGAAGATTTAACAATTTACAAATTTGTTATGATAAAGATTACAAATGAAACAATATGATATTTCATGAAATATATATTACCTGGATTTAAGACACAAATTATAGGTAACATAAACAACGCCATTTAGTCTATCATGCTCCAATCTATTTCTTCTTTTTGTATGAATCTGGTAAAAAAGACTCCAATTTCTCTCACACCCAGAAGAAGCAGATGCTTGGCTAAGAATGCAAATAACTATCTTTTGTGAACATGGAGCAGAGCCTCCGAATAACCTCCACCATTCATCTACCAATTATAAAACCATAATATATTAAAAGATATCAATTAAGAACATAGGAGCATAAAATAAGTTACTATTAATTAAACAAATATTCAGCCATATTCTTACCAGGCTTAAGTTCAGATGCAGCTCGAATAGCTTCTTGTCTATCAAAACTTTTCTTCCGATCTCTATATAAATGTATTTCTTTCATTGTCTGAACTGAATCCAAATCGTTACACTTGCAATACAAGGTAATAAGATCAAGCAAACCTTGCATAATATCAGGTGCTTCTTTATAATTTTCATTAAAAAAGAATGTAGGATTCAGGAAGTAAGTTGCTGCATGAAGATCTTTCTTCAAATGCTTGTCCCATCTTGAGTTGATAATATCTGTGTACGGCTGATATGCAGTCTCGGATTGCCTAAACATCTCCTTAATTGCATCTTCTGTCCTTAGCATTCCTTCATAAACATATCCCAAAGATGGTTTGTCATCAGCATCAACAACCCTCAGCAAGTGAATCAGAGGGCCCACAAGTTTACATACAATAAAGCAATCGTTCCAAAATTTACAATCCAAAATAATAGCACTCACAACTCTACCAGTAGCACTCCTTCCTAATTTGTGATCAGTGAAAATTGAATCTACAACCAATGCTTGCAACTCCTTTTTACGGTCAAAGATGCTCTTCAATGTGATAAACACAGTTGCAAAACGGGTTGCACCAGGACGTACAATTTCTCTCAATGAGGTTTTTGTCTTAGCCAAGATAAGAAAACCGTATGATTGTACACAAATAATGCGATCTTTGGATCGCCTCCAACTCCTTGTTGACTTGAAGTACGCTGCTGTTCCTATTCTTCTTGAACTATTGCCTCATCAATTGCATCCTCTACCTCATCATCGCTCTCTTCACCAAAACTTACTTTTCTTTTCTTTTTGTTGGTCTGAATTTCTTTCAACAAACTTTCCATCTATTTTTCCACATCATATGGAACTTTAGGACATTTTTTCACGTTTCCAGTAATCTTTGCTAGATGTTTCTTCATCCTGTGAATTCCACCTCCATTAAAAACTTGTAGACAAAATAAACATTGATATTGTGGTTTTTCATTCACCATTTGTAGAGCAACATATTTTCAATCTAAATCTGTTTTTCCCCTAAAGTTAGAAGAACCTTGTGACTGACTATCGTTAGCACTACGAGAATTAGGATTAGCAGCATCATTTGAAATAGGAGTATCGACAGGCATGTTATTATTCATAGAAGCATTGTTATCAGCAGTTGCTTCTTGATTAATACTATTTTCCATAACTGAAATTAATGAAACAGATATGAAATTAAAAACAGCCACAAGCCCACAACACAATGAACATTAACAATGAAAATTAACAGCATGAAAATTAACCATCTTCTTAACCTAAAGTAGGAGCCAAACACAATGAAAATTAACAGCATGTTCTGCAATTCTGCCTACAACAATTCTGCCTACAGCATTCAGCCATTCAACAATATTACAAAACAAAATAAGTTTTCACTTTCCAGCATTAACAAAACAGAGTAACAAATTAACAATTACAAAGTAACAAATTAAAATAGAGTAACAAATTAACAATTACAAAACAGCAAAAGTGCAAAAACAAAAATCGGGTAAGTTCAGAGGAAGATGAGTAGAGGAAATTGAATACCGAAAGAAGACGAAGAGGCAAAAAACGAAGAAGATGAGCAGAGGAAGTTCAGAGAAGATGAAGACGATGAGTCACTCACCTGGGTTCGATGGAGGGCTACTGGTGTTGACTGTTGAGGACCAGGTGATGATGAAGACGATGAGAGGGCTACTGGTGTTGAGAAGATGAAGACGATGGAGGGCTATTGGGCTGGGAACCAGGCGACGATGGAGGGCTACTGGTGCTGAGGACCAAGCGACGACGGTGGCGCTGATGACCTGAGGCCGCGGCGATGATGAAGGGCTACTGGGCTGGAATTGGGAATGCTTCAGACTTCAGAGTTGAGAGGGTTAGGGTTCACTATGAGACTGAGATGAACGAATGGGGGTCGAGGGAAGAAGGGGGTGCTTCACGAGCGGGTCGGGTTGGGTTCCATTTTTTTAAACAATAAAAAAAACGGCGTCATTCAGAAAAACCGACCGGTTACCAGTCCGATCCAACCGACCAATTTTTGACCGATTCACTGATTTTCCAACAATTTTTTTACTGCGATTTTTACAGAAAGACCGAACCGCTTGCATTATCGGTTTGCGATTAAACCGATCGAATCGGCCGGTCCGATCCGGTTTTCAGAACCTTGGTTCTTACAATGCATATAGTCAAAGACGAATAACGGCGTAGTTTATTCATATTTAGTTTTTTTTTTTTGGGTCATAACACACTCCTACCACTCACTTTTAAACAAAACCCAGTTATTGCTCTCAAAAATAAAGATAAAAATAAATTATGTGTAATATATATTATTCTAAAAAAATTAATTACAAATTTAGAATTTTTATTTTTCTCCTAACCTCCTCCTTCACTAAAACGTATTTTTCGTGCTTTCAATTCACAAGTGTTCCATCTATGCTGTTAGATCTGTTAGATTGGGTCCACTTATATTCTTCTTCCCATAACTACGCGAAAGTGCCATTTTTCAGTTTTTTTTTTAATTTTTTAATTTTTTATTTATTATATATTTTTTTATTTTTTATTTATTATATATATATATATATATATATATATATATATATATATATATATATATATATATATATATCATACGACGGAGAGAACTGAAGAAGTGATCCAAGCCTCTTTTAAGTTTTAATCACTTTGCAAACCACGCCATTCAGATTCATTAAACATTTTTCTAATTATAAATCGTTCCAATTCTACCAACAAACTAATCAACTTTGAAGAGTGGTTCAATTATTGGGCATCGATGCACATATTAGAGAATTTTAATTATTTAATTTGTTTATGCATGTTTTACAAAATTTTAAGTGGACTCAATTTACACGAAGTTTTTACTTAAATTATTGGTAAAACTTTTTTTTTTCCGAATAGATGGATTAGAGAATTTCTAATCTAAGCATTATAATATCATAAGTTTACTGCACTTTATATTCACACACACAACATTTAAAGGGTTTTTATTTACTATTTGGCGTTAGTCAAGTTTCGAATTCTAAAAGAAACATATTAAGAATTACCATTATAATTTGTCACTTTAACTAAAGCATCAACGGCTAACTATAAATCTACCTCTCACCTCTGCACGGAAAAGAGATAAACCGAAAATTGGTAATGTTAGAAAAAAAAGAGTCAAAATTTATCTTATTAATATTCATTAATTATTGTTAGTATTAATAAATACTACGGAAAAGTTCTGCATACAAGCCATTAGGGCTTGTATGCTTTACAAGTTTATTAAACAATAAATTTAAAATACGCGCTCCTCCACGTACGTTGATTATACGCGCTATATAATATCCCGCGTATATTTAACTTCCAAATTTAAAATATTTGTTTCCTTCTTCGTTTTCGTTATTTTGAGATTTGGTTGTTCTTCTTCTCGCGCGTCTTCCCTCATTCTTCTCCATCGATCTTTTCCTCTCCTTTTCTCACTGGTATGTTCTTCGTTTACGTTATCTTTTTCTCTCTGCAACTTGAGCTTCGTTTTCTCTTTTGATTTGTTGTTTTCTGAAATCAAAGTTTGAACTCGTTTTGAAGATAATGGATCCTTCAAGCTCAGATTGTGTGCTGAATCCAGGCGAAGTGGATTATGAATTTGAATCTAACGAAGTTCCTGAGGTTTGATTTACAGTAATTTGTATAGCATTGTGTAGTTTAAAAATTGCTCAACATTGTTTAATTACCTGGAATTTATAGCAGACGCTCGGGTGTAGATCAATTCTTCTTTGGGTGTATTTTAGCTATAAGTGTGGGTGTATATACACTTTATTGGTTTTTTGTTATTTTTAATTGAGTTGTTGTTGTTCAGGTGTATTATATCAGACATGATTGGGTGTGTTTTTAGTTTTTGACATGGTGTATTCTGCAGCCTGTGTATTGACAGTTTATGGCTTTAAAGGTCATTCTGTAGTTGAGCTGTTTCGGTTCGGGTGTATCATATTAGACATGATTGGGTGTATTTGTATCATATCTATGGGTGTATTCACAGTTCTGACACGGTGTATTGTGCAGCCTCTCTCGGTTGTTGATGACGAGCTTGTTCCGAAGGTCGGAATGACCTTTACCACCCTTGAAGATGCCGGAAAATTTTACAAGAACTACGCCAAGGCTGCAGGTTTCTCTACAAGAGTTCGGTGCACAAATAGGAAGGGAAATGAGATTAAGAATCAACTGATTACATGTAGCAGAGAGGGAAAATGGAAATCTAAAATATCTCCAACCGAGAAGACCAATCCGACAGCCGGTTTAAACTGTCCTGCAAGAATTTATATACACACATTGAAGGATGTCGGTTCTTGGATCATTTCAAAGGTTGTGCTAGATCATTCACACCCCTGCTGTCCAAGCAAAGCAGAGATGCTCAAACAGCACAGGGAACTAAGCATGTCCATTCGTCGTACGATAGAGAATAACGATGAGGCCGGTATCAGACCAAGCAAAACCTACCAATCATTTGTTGCGGCTGCCGGGGGTCACCACGAGTTAAATTTTATCGAAAAGGACGTGAGGAATTACATTACCAGGGAAGTGCGGAATGTTTCCGAACAAGAAGATGCAAAGGAATTCGGGAAATATTTCTTAAGAATGAAAGAGAAGAATCCGAATTTCTTTTTTGAGCTCGAACTCGAGGAGGATCAATCGATTAAGCTGGCTTTTTGGGCCGACGCAAGAAGCAGAGCCGCCTTTGAGTATTTCGGAGACGTCATTTCATTCGACACCACCTACAATACAAACAGGTAACAAACTGTCCCTGTTTATGATGCTAAATTAATTTATTTTTACGAATCCGCAGCAGAGGTGTATATTGGCTATTTCATTGGGTGTATTCGAAGCATTTGTTAGGGTGTACCTAATGATTTTGCATTCTGGATCATGGTAATTCGTTTCAGGTATAATTTGGTCTGTGGTTCTTTTGTCGGGGTGAATCACCACGGTCAGTCAACACTTCTCGGATGCTCTTTGATGAAGAACGAAGAAATTGAATCATTCAAATGGTTATTTCAATGCTGGCTTCGTTGCATGGGAGGAAACACTCCGAAAGGGTTTCTCACCGATCAGTGCGCATCAATGAAAAGGGCTTTAGAGGCCTGTATGCCAACAACAGTTCACCGCTGGTGTATTTGGCACATCATGAAGAAGATTCCAAGCAAATTAAACGGGTACAAGGGACATGCCGATATCGAACAACATATGAGCCATGTTGTTTGGAACTCTCATAGCAAAGACTCATTCGATAGGAATTGGAACGATTTTCTGGTGAATTTTGGTCTTGCGGACAATAAGTGGCTTTCAGGTAATGTGTTTTTAAAATCTGCAGCAGAGGTGTAAATTGTACGATCTTTCGGGTGTATTTTACAGTGTGTGTTTGGGTGTATTATGCAGATCTGTACGAAGACCGTCACATATGGGTTCCTATCTATCTGGACCACCACTTCTGGGCAGGGATGAGAAGCACACAAAGGAGCGAGAGCATGCATTCATTTTTTAACAAGTACATCACCCGCAACAGCTCGCTCATTCAGTTCGTCAAACAGTACGATAATTGCCTCGGAAGCAGGGAGCAAGCAGAGAGAGAATCAGATGCTGCAGATTTTCATACGGTCATACCGTGTGCAACCAAATCCTCCATCGAAGCTCAGTTTCAAGATGCGTACACTCACGCAAAGTTTAGGGAAGTCCAAGCCCAATTCAGAGGAAAGGCGAATTGCATCACCAGATTAAAGAATTCCGCTCTAGGCTATTCAGTATACGAAGTCGGAGAACAAGTTTCCAGCTCAATATTCGACAAGTTTGCGGTTACCTACGACTCAGTTGCAGCCGAGGTAAAATGCCAATGCTTATTATTTGAGTCGAGAGGGATACTGTGCCGTCACGCACTAAGCGTGTTAAGCTTCGAACAAGTAAGCCAAGTGTCCCCTAGATACATACTGGAACGATGGAGCAAGAAGGTAAAGAGGCAACACACACACATCAAGAGCAGCCACGACGAGCCACTAATGGAGCCAAGAAGCAAGAGGTTCGACCAATTGGTTTTTCGTTCGCAAAATATTTGCGAATTTGCCTTCGAATCGGAGGAGCTGACTGCAATTCTGCACCGTGCGTACGATAACGTCATGGCCGAGATGGAAGCATTAAAAGCCAAAAGGAAGGGGACATCTTCTTTATCCCACGAAGACGCCAACTTGGAATCCGTTAACGAGCTTCAAAGCCCGCCAAGGATTCGAACAAGAGGACGTCCAAAAAACAGGCTAGGTTCAAAGCTCGAGAAACAGATTGCAAATGCCACAAAGAAGAAGAAGACGAAAGTTTTAAGCGAGGTAAATGTAATGTTCTTTAAATTTGTGGCGATTGAGTTTATTTTTCTAGTTAATAGTTTAGCTAATGCGGGAGTGTTACATTCAGATAAACCTGTTTGATGCTGCATCAGCGGCGCATTCAAATTGCAGCCAATATCAGGGACAAGTTATAAATTATCAGCTCAGGGTACAAGCAGCAGGGGATAACTCTTTGGGTGTATAGTTATAAAGAGTATGGGTGTAAAAGCTCTGTTTCTTTTGGGTGTATTTTTGTTAATTGACAATTTATATATAGACACATATATAGATACATATAGAACAAAAGCTGTAAAAATTCACAGGTTATGGGCGTATATTTCAGTTGATGTTTTTCTTCATATTTTAGTACATGTAATTCATTCATTTTGAATACAGCACAGAAAGTTGGGTGTATTTTTTATTCAACCTCGGGTGTATTATTAGACTTGCATTGGGTGTAACAGTTTATAATTTACGTTTATATATGCCTTTATTTTTTCTTCATATTTTACCACCTGTAATACAGCTTTTGAATACATCACAGGCAGTTTACCATCACAGATAGTTTAACTATCGGAAAAAATATACATCGAATAGAAGTTGTTGATAAATGACAAATATTTACATCATTTGTTCAATTTACAAACTACCCAGCAGTTGGATTACCCAATTTCTATATCAGCAGAATTAATCTGACAAAACGGACTCAATAATACAGAGGATGGCTTCGACAGCCTTATAGCACTACTCTCTCTAATTGCCCGATCTCTCTGTTTATTCATCTCACTGAATAGTATCCGGGAAGCATACTCCACTCTATAGTGGTCCACCTCCTCTTACAATTAAAAAGTATGTTATGTTTAAACAGAAATATTAATTCAGTAAAGTAATACAGAGTTATATAGTTCTAAAGACAGTTACCTGTGTCCAATTATCCCATTCATACTTCCCCTTTTTAATGTTTTCCGGCTCAATTAACTCAAGCCACTTCATTACGTAGATAGCGCAGTCATAGCTGAAAACGAAGAAAATAAATTACAAATCTCATTTAGGAAAGTTTAATGTTCACAGTCACAAATGTATACCTTGTTTTTTGGCCTGATATTTTAACATATGAGGCTTTAATTTCCTTCTCCTTCTCGCCTTTCTCGAGAGGTTTCCCGCCGGCATATGTTATCAATCTTGAAAATACATATCCCTTAAATACCAAAACAAATCAGTAATACACCCGAATGAATGGACAATATACACCCAACTGAATATGGAATATACACCCAACTCAACCTTCAAAATAGACCTATCTATTAAAGTAAAGAAGACAGAGGCAACTTACAGTGAATTTATTAATGTCCTTTCTCTCATCGCTTGGAGCTTTTTTGTGTAGCGGGTCAAGTATTTGACATTTTCGCTTTGTTGTATTTATCAGCCATAACCACCAATGTCCCGAGTGGCAAACAGGAGCAAAAATCTGAAGGATTGCCACATTTCAACAGTCTGTTATTTTATTTGGCATATAAGTAAATAAGCGTACTAACAAATTTACGAAACGAAAACTTACATATGGATGCGAACTTAATTTTTTTCTATCTATGAAGTGAATGAAACTCGGGTAGGCTTCCACCCTGAATTCTTTTTTCGTTTTCGGGGATATGAATTCCCCCCTTGGGTGATCCGAAAGTGCCATGCTCTGCAAGAATTGCGATACAAGAAATGAAATATTGAAAATACACAACTTACACCCAATCTAAGCTAAAAAATACACCCAAATCAATGCATAAAATACACCCAAAGTTCGTAGAAGTAACACTTACCACAATATCGGGGGGGAGACAGTATATTTGTTCCTGAAACCTCTTTTTATTTTTCTGGTTTAGGATGAGGCAGATGGCAGATACAATCTAGAAATCAATTTTAAATTAATAAACATTGCAGTTGACATTGGTGTAAAAACATTAATGTTAGTCTAAAATTACCTGAGATTCTATATCACTTTTTGCCT
Organism: Arachis hypogaea; assembly: GCF_003086295.3. Lineage (NCBI taxonomy): Eukaryota > Viridiplantae > Streptophyta > Magnoliopsida > Fabales > Fabaceae > Arachis > Arachis hypogaea. The sequence continues at coordinate 13,326,712 of NC_092038.1, forward strand.
GGAGGGATGCAAGGTGCGTTCTCATCAAAATGTATTCTCCTTGGCCAATCAGAGTGCATATCTCCTCATACTCATCATTATCGCCATCTGCGTCTTCCTTCAGTCTCGTCCCCCAGATGTAGCACTTTTGTTTCATATCATCCGGAATTTGATTTATTCCCCCAGGAGTTTCAAACTTTGCAGAACTTTCTCCCCCAGTCTCCCTCTGAATTTGTGGACTTTCGTCTTTTCCCTTTGCCGCACTGCTTACTAATTTTTGGACCAAACTGTCTAATTGTTCTAGCATAGTTGCAGTTTCTGGAGATTTTTCCCTTTCTGTCTCCTGCGTTGACGCCCTCTCCTGGCTTGAATCTGTCAATCCGAGGCTGAATGATGGCATCCCCGGATCTGTTTTAGGAACATAGGTTGCTGTCCGTGCCATCATCAACAGGGCAGCAGCGTCTTCTGCGGCTGGATGACTGCGTCATTATGTATAAGAACAAGAGTAAGAATAAGAATATACGGATGATAAGCAAAGATTGATTTTAGTCTGATGAACTTACATTTTTGTTGGAGCTGGGGGAAGCTTGGGTGTTGTTTCATCAAGTTGTTTGGGGGGTTTCAGGAGTGCTGCACAGTTACACAAAATTGATCAGGAAGAATATACACCTAAACTGTTAGCAAATATACACCCAAACCCTAAATAAATATACACCCAATACTATTTTCTTACGTTTCTCTAGCCCCTTCAATCTATAGCATAGGTGTTGGTTCGAAATCTGCGTCAGTGGTTGTTTGTTGGGATGCCGGCACAAAAAACTGGATCGGGACTCTAAACAAGAATAAAAATGAAAGGTTAACAACGTATTTGAAAATAATAAGGTTATAAGGTTGAAATATTCTTGGAAAACTCACATTGCAAGCGCTTCCGACGGTGTTTGTTCCCTCACAACCATTATATTCGAATCAGTCGGAGTCAACCTAAAATACACCCAAAGAAGGTCAAAAAATACACCCGAACAATTCAAAAAGAAGATGGGCTTTGTTTTTTGAGAACTTACATACTTGCAGTTTTTGCTTTTTTTTGCTGCCTTTTTTTCTTGAATAAAATAATAAAGGGCTTTTTTTCTAAAAAAAATATATACAGAATTAGAAGTAGAAGTTATTAGAAGAACAAAAGTAACAGTTATTTGAAAGAGAAATTACATGCTCTGAGACGGCTGGTTTACACTACTCTGTTCTGTGCGTCCTTGAGAGGAAGGATCATCACTTCCCAAGTTCACAGCCAGTAGTCTAAACAGATTTCATGTTATTCAAACGAAATATACATCCAACTTAGTAAACAAGATACACCCAACTTGATCCACAAAATACACCCAAATTGTTTCACAGAATACATCCAAATCATGATAACAAGATTTTATTAAATAATAAAGCTTCTTACGTTTCAGAGGACACATAGCGACCTTCTGTCGATCGCAGGTCAGCTTGGTTCTCCTTGCGAAACAAGATACAATTATTAGCAAACAAAAGACAACAAAATCTCAAATACACAGCCCAGCAAGACATACCCCTCTGCAGCAGATTTATCAACGTTTTCCCTTAGCCATTCATCGAGTTCGTCACTTGATATTTCATATCTCTCACTACATTCATAAAATAAGATGTTAACAAAAATAATTACGATGATAGACCGTAGTATAGCTTACGAGGTACTGTACCCGTCAAAGTATTGATCTTCTTCAGGAGGTGAATCCTCCACAACAACTTTTTTCTTTTTTTGTTGTGTTCTGGGTGGAAAGAAAACAGTACCAATCAGAAATAAAAAATTAATTTTATCACAGAATTTTATCCAAAGAATTGCTTACTTTTTTGGAGTTGTTTTTGTTTTTTTCTTTTTCTTTTCCTTCTCCGCAGGTGATGATTCTTCGCTCCTATAAGTTAATAATAGACACTTCAGTTAATACACGAAATCTTTATAAAATAGCCAAAAGAAAGGAGTATTAATTTCAGAACATTACTCATCACTTGGTTCAGATTCAGATTCTGAATCAGAATCTGACTCCTCTTGCCTCTGCTTTCTTTTTCTTGAGTCCATTCTGGAAGGCAAACAATTGTTATTTAGAACATACTAAAAATACACCCAAATGGATTCACGAGATACACCCAATTAAATATACAATATACACCCAACGCAGCAAACGAAACACACCCTGCTTAATAAGCTACATACACCCAACGTGAACAGACAAAATACACCCAACCCGAAAAAGAAATTACACCCAAGTATGGTACTTACTTTTTTCCCTTTTTGCCGGGGTGTTTTCTTCCCGAATCCTCTGAGTCTTCTTGAGCCTCAGACTCAGAGGTAGAAGTGTCACTGTCAGTAGTTTCTGTCTCCGAAGACGATGTTGGGCTCGCCTTCCTTTTTTTTGTTTTTTTTATTTCTTGTTTTTTTTTTTCTTTTTTTTCTTTTTTTTTCATTTTTTCTCTTGTCTCTGCCATCTTCACAATCCCCTGAAACATGAGATATTTTAGTTAGCAGCATTCGGGTAAATAAAATACACCCAACTTATTATGTTTACTTACCAAAATTTCCTCTTTCTGCAGTCATTCTTTCCACCAACTGCTCCTTAGTCCAGTTGGCAATCCAGGGCTTTAGTGGTCTTTCAGCCCTGTTCTTGCCTTTGTTGTTTTTTGAAAGATGAAAGTAGATTATCATGAGGGCGAAGAGGCAGCCATTGATTGCCTTCTTCTTCTTCTCTTGATAGTCTGTGATGCCCTTGACCATGAAGGTCAAAACATGCCCCCTCCAATTTCTCTCCGATATGCCGTCCATCTTAAAAATTGGGGCCAGGTGCACGGGCGATATTTTGTTTATCGTCGTTGGCAAAAGGAACGCCATCTGTATGTAGAGGATGAATATCCTCTTGAACATCAGGCGTTCCTCTTCGTTGCCAACGCCAATTTCCATCATTTCATCGGTAAGACTTTTGAGGGTCTTACCCTGGAATCTTCTATAAATTATTTTGTCATCATCAGAAAGTTTCTTATAGTCAACTTTCTCAGGAAATAGATCTCCTACAAAAAGGAAGACAACAAAGCATCCAAGTCGGTTCAAATACACCCAAGCATCAGGTTAATATACACCCAAGCAACAACTTAATATACACCTATAATTTTGAGCTAATTACCTGTTGCATTGATGCCAAGCGCATCACCTATTTTTTTTGGGGTTATTTGGAAAGAACCATATCCTGTCTTCAGTCTGTTCTCCCCAAGTTTGAAGTTGTTTGCCAGCTCCCTTAAGAGTTGGTGATCCACCCTCAGTGGTGGGATGTGCATCAACCCACCGAATCCAAGATCCCTCACAATCGCCTTCTTCTCCTCAGTCATGTTTCTGAACTTATCATTCAGGAGATGTGTGGCAAATTTAAGGTCTTTTGTTTGGTTTCTTGCTGCCATTTTCTCTGAAACTAAAAATACACCCAAAGATATCAGTAATATACACCCATATATATATGACTCAGATACACCCATTAATAACAATAAGATACACCCATTGATAACAGTAAGATACACCCATGTATATGAGTCAGATACACCCAAAGATATCAACAAGATACACCCATTGATAACAGTAAGATACACCCATATATATGAGTCAGATACACCCAAAGATATCAATAAGATACACCCATTGATTACAGTGAGATACACCCATAGATATTATTCATATACATCCATATAGATATCAGTCAGATATCACTCAACCATGCTTCAATATCAAGCCACATTACAAGGTTAAGCAGTTTACATCCCCGAATCTACGCAATAAACCCCCAAAAATCAACAAAAATAGCAGGAGAACTTAGAATAACAACGTAGAACGACGTAGAACTTAGGACGTAGAACTTAGAACAGTATACCAAAGAAGCAAGAGTAATAGTAAACCCTAGAAGAACGACGTAGAAGAAAAGTAAAATATACAGTATCTTAATGGACTTACGTTGAGTATTGTTGCTTTGTTTTTTCTTCAGATTCTTCACGGAGAGTTTGATGGTGTTTTGATGCAGTTTTCGAACTACGATTTCTATATTTTGAACTTTGATTTTCGCTCGAAAATGGGAGGGTTTCGTTGTTTTGGAAGCGCCTTGAGAAATAGAAGAAGTGGAAGAAGTGGAAGAGTCTGCCATACGTAACCGTTCGAATGTTGAGCGCGTGATTTTGACGCACCATGTTATCTCTCTTCATGCGCGTGAGTTCTGTTTGGGTTGGGCCAACTTGTATGCTTGTAGGCTTGTATGTGTAGCAGGCCCGTAAATACTAAATAAGATAAATTATAGTTGAACTTTTATAGTTATCAAATATTTTTGGACCAAAAAATAACATTTAACAACTAACCATGGAGACATTGATATTGGTTGAATCCTGTCCGGAGTGAAGGGATAAGGCTAGAATTTGAAATTCCAAAAAAAAAAAATATTAAAAGCTAATTTTTTATAATTTTTGTGATTTTTTTACTAGAGATGATAAATAAGAGAATACAATATTTTAAATAAAATTAATTTACCTAATATTTCTTTTATGTTTTTTGATGCGCAAATAAGCAACTAATTTAACTTTGCCTCCTGTTCCTAACTTCCACTCTAACCCCGTCTCCGATTTGCTAATATTGCTACTTTAGAAGTTAGTTACATAATATATAAGGTGAAAACTCGGGTGAAGTCGACTTTACGTGAAATTGATATCTGAGAACCGTTAGATGAAAATTTAATCAAATCAGTCAAATCATCTAACGATTTTCAAGTATCAACTTCATATGAAATCGAATGCATCTGAATTTTCACCGATATATAATTATGAGCAATGCTATAGCCATTATAAAAAAAAATTGGACCTTCCTCTAACTTCTGTTGCACACCACCGCATAACCGAACTCCCTTTTAATAATATGAGGTGCTTAATTAATTAAGTGATTATATTATAATAAATAATTAACTGGTAGCTTTTAGCATATCAATATTTAATTAATAGATTTATGTGGCTGAGATCACGTTTATTTCACGCCTAAGATATTGGAGACTTATATATGTTTCAAAGGCATGAATGTAAGCTAGCTAATGCACGCAATGATAAGTTAAGAGTGTTAATCAATGTCAAGGAAACACCCATCTTCCAATCATTTTGGTTTGTGCTATTTTAATTTGAAAATAACCCTTTTTCTCACCACGATTGATTAGTAACTAATAATTATTAGATTCGCATTCCTTTCCAATATAATCATCTAATGTGGCTTATCGTATATTATTCATCCTTATGTTTGTGTCATGTCTAATATATTGCCAATATGCCATCGATACTTCTTTATCTTTCTTTCTTCTTCTTTTAATTGCAACGGAGCTTCTATTAGAATTTAGATTTAGAAGTGTGCATGGACTAATCATATTCGGTACTTTTAACTAACCCGAAATAATTTATGTCTACCTTAATTATCTAAGGTTACTCTAAAACCTTAAATAAATTGATCAACTTTTAGGAAAAAAAATTAAAATGACTATTTATTTTAGTATCAACATAATAATTAAAATATATACAAAAAGCAGTTCACTAGGGCTACCAAGTATTCTGCTAGAATTTTGAAATGCTCCACCAGAATTTGTCTTTTTTTATTTTTCAAATTCAAATTTGTTTAGATTAATAAACCATAACTGCTGCTCTGTTTTCACCACACCAACAATCAGCAAGGTTAGGAGAGAGGAGAATCATCATAACAATAAGTCAAATAGTGATGGTGAAAAAGAAGAAGTCGTGTTTCTTGGAGGGGAAGACATTTAAAATGGTGTCCATGCATGCACGAAAAGTTTGAGAGGCTGGTTATTTGCGGATAGATCTTTTTCTGTTGGAATAATAGAGAATACGATGAAGATATATATGGAGCAACCTGGAGGGATCTTAGGTGAGTGCGATTGAAATATAATTATTTTCAATTCTTTTTCGAACAAGAATCTGAAATGCTCCGTATTAAGAGGAGCTTGCCATGACTTTTCAGAGGCTTCATTCTGCACGTAAGAAAATGGAAGGAAGAGGACGAGACTAGAGAGAATGTGATTTTGACATTCTCAATTTGGCTACAATTTTCGGAGAAGCCAGAGAGTTTCAAAGCGAAGGAGGTAGAGCGAAAAGTGGGTGGAAGCATAGGAGAGATACTCGATATAGGTTTCTTCGATGTTAAGGGAAAAAAGACCTAGAATTCTCAAGGCAAGGGTGAAATTATGTAGAGATTGAATATTGAGGGACAATTTTACAATTGTAGGACCAAAACAGAATTTCATGGAGATTGGCCTTCGGTATGAAAGGGTTGGAAAGTTGTGTCTATTGTGTAAAGATAGGCCATGAATTAAAAAGATGTAATGACTTCTTTGAAGATTCAGCCCAGAATTGTTTAAAAGAAAATAGAATTGGAGAGTGAACAAGGATAGACCAAGTGGGGAGAAGAATAAAAGATAAAGAAGAACCAGGATTTGCTACCTTAACCACAGCTGGGACAAGCTTCCTTCAACAAAAGAAGAAGCCTACTCCTGATTGGTTGGTAGAGGATTTTTCTAAATTAAAAGTGGCTGATACAAAAGACAAAGAGAATCAGACAACTGAAAAGGCACCCAGGATCTTGGCTGATAATATAAGAGGAGGGGAGATTGATGGATTGATGTCAGTAGCCAACATGGGAGAAGCAATAATCTTGTAAGACATCACATACCAACAAAATATGGAGAACTCAACTTTGGGCCCTTATTCTAAATTTTCCAAAACAAATAAGAATCTGAAACTGAAGAAGTTAGCAAGACAGAAGGATCAGAGCCAAAACCAGAATCTTGTAGGGAAAAGAAAGATAGATGGAAAGGAGAATGAAGCCAACTTGAAAAGAATCTGGTCGAGAATCAACATGCAAAAGGATGATTAGGTGGAGGGTGCCAGCTGTCAAGTGACACCCAAGGAGATATAAGGCTAATATCATGGAACTGTCAGGGTTTGGAAAGACCCCTGATAGTCCATAATCTCAAAGGGATTGTTAAATCCCACTCTCTCGAGCTTGATTTCATTTGTGAAAATAAGAACCAAGTTCGACAAGTGGAACGAAAGATGAATCTAGTTTGATTTTATAATCTTCATATTATGGAGCCGGATAGAACAGCAGGTGTGATAGCTTTTGGATGGAAAGATGGGCTGAATGTGCAAATTATCCAATCAAATCGGTATTTCATTGCTGCCAAAATTCATGACATAACTATTAATGAGAGTTGGGGGTGATAAGTGTGTATTTCAGCATCAATGAACAGACACGCTTTTATCAATTTGTGGAGCTACATCCTATTATTCAACAATTTGAGGGTAAAGTTATTATCATGTGTGATCTTAATGCTATTTTGTCTCCGTTAGAAAAAGAAGGTGGCTGTGATAAAGCTCCTTCTATCATTTTCGCATTTAGTGATTTTGTTGATGATAATTGCCTCTTGGATTTGGGTATGGTTGGGAGGCCATTTACATGGTCAAACAGACATAGAGAAAATGAATTAATTCGGTAGAGATTGGAATGGATATTAGCAGGGTAATTGGCAGCAGCAATATTCTAACTCTATGGTTATCATACTTTTTGAACTAGGCTCGAATCATACCCCTTATTACTTGACACCAATATGAATTCAGAAAAGGTCGAAGAGACACATTAAATTCCAAGAAAGATGGTGCACAGTGGAGGAAATAAGGCAAACATTGAAAAAGGTTTTGAGAGAGGAGATTGATGGCTCACGCATATTCACCTTATCTCAAAAAATTAAAAGATGCAGGCACATAATTGTTCAATGGCAGCAAGAGAGCAACTACAACTCTAAAAAATAAATTGACTAGCTCACTAATCACATTGATGATCTTTTGGCAGTAGGAACTCTATGGGACACCGAATTAACAGAGCTTGAAAGGAAGCTATAAATTGCTTGTCAGGATGAAGAGCTTTATTGAAAATCAAAATCAAGAGTCAAACGGCTTAAGGAGGGTGATCAAAACACTAAGTTCTTTCAACAGAAGTTTAGATCGAGAATCAAAAGAAATAAGATATGAAAGCTAATTGATGACAATTGAGAAGAAGCTATCTCCAACGTTGCCATTGCCGCGACTGCTGAAAGATACTTTAAAGGTATATTCTCATCAGAGTGTCATGATGATCCAGCTCCCCATTCTTTGATGATTTTTATCTTAGATTATTCACTATTATGAACTGAAAGCTTAGAAGGCCCGTTACTATGGAGGAAGTGAAACGAGCAACATTCAACATATACCCTCAGAGTGCCCTAGGTGATGATGGGATAATAGCAAAATTCTTTCAGGCGTATTGGGACATTGTGAATGGTGATGTTTTTCGGGCAATACAGATCTTCTTTACGAGTGGTCGAATCCTAAAAAACTTCAACCACATGCATATTTGCCTCATTCCAAAAATATCGGACGCAGTCAATATGGCTCAGGTAAGACCTATTAGCCTTTCAACGGTTATTTATAAAATTATATCTAAGGTGATGATGCACAAATTTCAAGGTTTAATAAATAAGCTTGTTAGTTTAAATCAGAATGTATTTATCAAAGGTCATATAATATCTGATAACATTCTGATAGCTCATGAATATATGCATTACCTAAAATCCAGGAGCAGGGGCTAGAATACGAAATGGATATCAAACTAGATATGAGCAAGGTTTATGATAGAGTTGAATGACACTTTTTGTGGTTTATATTGGACAAATTGGATTTTGATAATATTGTGATTAATTGGATTCGTGAATTAGTAACTGATGTTTCTTGTTCTGTTGTTGTGGAAGGTCAACCTTATGGTTTCTTTAAATCAAATAGAGGTATCCGACAAGGTGATCCTCTATCCCCGTATCTTTTCTTATTTTGTGCAAAAGGTCTTCCCTTCTTGCTACACAAAGCAGAACAAAGCAATGCAATTCAAGGTATCTAGCTGAATAGACGATGCCCAAGAGTAAACCACCTTCTATTTGCGGATGATTCTCCTATTCTATAAGTCATCTAGTAATAGTTGCGATAGATTTCTAGAGTTGTTAGAGCACTATGAGAGCTTTAGTGGACAATGGGTTAACCTCAACAAATTCGCTGTTTTCTTTAGTAATAATACTCCACAATGATTACGAACTCAACTGGCAGAGACTCTAAATATTGGCCATGTTGGTGTGTAGGACAAGTATGTTGGTCTACCCTCCATTGTGAATAGATCGAAGAAGGCGACATTTAGTTTAATCAAGAAAAAATTTCGATAGAAGATGATGGAGTGGAAAAGGAGACCTCTTTCATCAGGTGGATGACATGTTTTACTTAAAGCAGTTGGTGAGGCAATCCCAATGTATACTTTGTCATGCTTCAAATTCTCCTACACTTTGATTTTAGAAATTTATAGCATGTTGTCACAATTTTAGTGGGAAAAAAGGGGTTTAGAGAGATAAATGGTTTGGATAAGCTGGAATACAATGATTCGGCCAAAGAAGGAAGGTGGTTTAGGAATCAGATACCTAAAAGCTCAGAACCTAGCTCTACTAGAAAAATAGTTTTGGAGAATAATCATTCAACCTAAGTCCTTACTAGCAAGAATTCTCAAAGGAAAGTATTTCAAATATTCTGATGCAATGAGAGCATAAATAGGAACATTACCTTCATGGGGCTGGCGAAGTCTTTTAGAGGGTATAAATGTTGTTGAAAAAGGCCTGAATTGGCAAGTCGGCTTGGGATCCTCCATCAGAGTTTTTGACAATCCCTGGCTAAGTCATGGATTAGCCGTCTAAGAGATGTATAATCAAGCTAGTGGTTCATTGATATCCGATGAAAGACGTTCACTGAACCCATGTAGAATAGAGATAACCTTGTGCCGGTTCAACTCATCCATAAGGTTGAAGAACGAAGATACATCTTAGAATAGAGAATCAAACACGAATTGAGATAGAACAGTAATACTTTTATTAATCCATAAAACTCAGCAGAGCTCCTCCCCTTAACCTAGGAGGTTTAAAGACTCATACTGATAGAAAATATAATGAAAAGTAAAAGTGGGCAAAGATTGGTCGAATATCCTAAAACCAGGGTGATATTCTCTTTTAAATACTAATCTAATAACTAGGAATTACAAAAATAAGATAGGCTTAGGCTTGTAGTGCGAAAATTCACTTCCGGGACCCACTTGGTGAGTGTTTGGGCTGAGCTTGAGTGGTCTCCACGTGCTAGCTAGTAGGGCTCTAGGGCGTTGAACGCTGGCTACGGGCACCTTTTTGGGCGCTGGACGATAGTCACTCCTTTGTGGGCGCTGGACGCCAGAATAGGGTAGATGGCTGGCGTTGAACGCTAATTTTGTGCCTTCAATTTTGAAGCAAAGTATAAACTATTATACATTGCTGAAAAGCCCTGGATGTTAGCTTTTCATACCCGTTAAGAACACTCTATTTGGACTTCTATAGCTCCAAAAAAACTCTTTCGAGTGCAAAGAGGTCAGATCCTGACAGCACTGCAGTGCTTTCTCTGCCTCTGAATCATACTTTTGTTCCAACTCCTCAATTTCAGCCAGAAAATACCTGAAATTGCATAAAAACACACAAACTCACAGTAGAATCAAAAAATATGAATTTTGCACTAAAATCTATGAAAATATAATAAGACTCATAAAACATGCTAAAAACTATATGAAAATGATGTCAAAAAACGTATAAAATATCTGCTCATCATCAAGGCAGAGACAAATTCAATCCATCTAAGTCTCCATCTTGCAATTCTTCTCTGGAATATATGGATAAATCGCAATTCTTGGGTCTTTGAAAGTGATCGAGGAGCTCTAGCAGAAATCCTTTCTTCTTCGATCAAGTTACTCCAAAAACTTGAAAGGATGTAATAATTCTCACTCACACAGTCTTCGTTCTTTCTTTTTTAATTGGATATTTCATCTTTTTACATTTCTTATTAATGTAACCTTGAATACACTACCCTAATTCTTCTTTTGTAGTCTCCACCAGTAAACATCATTCTTTTATTTGCATCAATAAAATTTAATATCTTTAAAAAAATAGATAATAATAAAAATTTTGTAATATTAATTATTGATATTATGTATGATCATACTAAAAAAAAAGACTATCATATTTAATGATTAATTGCCTTGTATTAAGTGGACCAATAAAAATTTATCAAATGAGCGAATACTTTTATACTTATTCTGGCTATTTAATCATTATCTATGAAATATTATGCTCTGTGATCATTAGAGACTGAGTCAGAATAAGTTTTAGAGAAGACTAAAAATTGATTTTATACTAAAAAGAGATTAAAATAAAAATTTTAAAAAGACTAAAATAAGTGTAAATGTTAGATAAAAATAATTTTTTAAAATAGGGACGGATAAGTCCTGACTATATCCTAAAATAGGATTAATATATCTCTCTAAAATTATTAAATCTCTCTTATTCTTTCTTCTCTTCTTTTTCGAGCACAATATCTCACGGACAAATGGTCAGATAGCCAATAAAAAATCAACCAACATCAACTAACAATCCAAAAAGTTCAATACTCATTTACAATATTTTTGTAATTACTCTTTTACCTTTTTTTTCTTTTTCCTTCTAACACCACTATTTCACTTACCACCACAAGCCACCTACATGCACCACCAGGCATAGTTGTTGTCGCTGGCCACTACCAGCGATTTTTTCGGCTACCACTGCTAGTGAGTTTTTTAACTATCCATTAACGAAATTTTTTATAACCGCCGGTAACAAATTTTTCATCGACTTTGTCGGTCACATTAAATTGTAAACGATAAATCTAAATTTTAAATCTTAAATTTAAAACCATAGATTCTAAACTCTAAACATTAAACTCTTAATTGTAAATACTAAATCCTAAATTTTAAACTCTAAATTTTAAATATTAAATTTTTTTTATTTGAGTTTTAAGTGCTTTTATTATTTCTAATTTTGGATGTTTCTCTTTACTAAAAATTATTAGCTATTTTGTTGGCCGAAAATTATTAGTTCTTATACTCTTTTTAAAAACATTACGACGTTTTTTTTTTTTGAAACATAGAAAGCTCAACACATTAAAGTGGAGCATAAAATAAAGAAGAAGACACACAACGAGCTACCAACCAAACCAACACCTAACACCCCAGACCTATCAACAACCTCCCCCAGAATCACCATCACGCCATTCTGTATAGCTCATCACCGTCTTTGTGTGGATTACCTCTAGACTTGCTCTTGTATTCTTAAAGATTCGTGCATTCCGACGTAATGTTTAAAAAAAAAAAAAACATTACGACGTCGTATGAGTAAATTTGGACTCTATTTAGTCCTTAAAAAACTAGTTTGTCAATTTGGTTATTTCGTTAACTTTTTACTGATGTCGTCGTTATTTAATAACTTCTAATGTTTATTGTTAAGTACCACATTACATGTTTTATATGACATGCACATATTTCAATATCTAACCGACACCATAATTAACTAGACGAAATTTTTTAAGAATCATTTTAAACATTAACCAATAGTTTCACGTTTCATTGCGACAAGGGGCTATGACCCTTCACCCTTTTCTTGTTTCAATTAGGAGAGATATCCATTTCTCATGCCAAATATTCCATCCCCATACCCCATTAATCGATACCACACTTTTGGAATCCATTCAATATTTCAACGGAAAAATAATGTTATGAACCCTCAAAGATATTGATAAAGTAGTCCATCAAAACAGTGGACCGATCCATGAAATACCAGTCTTCTCAAAAGCATTAAAAGAACTTAGAAGGAGGCAAAACAAAATAATGAATTTTTCTCTTTCTAGTTTTGACTTCTAAACCTAAGTTGACTTTTACTATTTCATCACCCTATAGGACTTGTAATTTGTCAAGTTTGTGTGTTCACACATATGCACAGTCAAATTAAAAAAATTCAACCCCTTTATAGGATCTAGCATAATAACGTGAACAAAATTGATACTAATGTTCAACCAATTTCGGTGGTTCAACACTTAAACTCACCAAATCAACTTGCCCCCTAAGACCCCCATATTATAATTTTCCTAAGTTTTAGTTAGCTATGATACAAAACAAAGGATATACTATACTCTTTGAATGGCATCTCAACTATTTGTATCTTGCACTCAGCACACTCTTAAGCTTCAATCATAATATAAGCAACCCTTTTTCGCCACGTGTCAAGCACAAAACTATTGCCGACGGAAAAACCTGAACCATCCAAATTTGGACACGTTTTCTAGCCAGACTTGAGTTGAGGAATTGTCAACTCTTAAGAGAGAGAGAGAAATGGATAGAGAGTTAGCGCCAACCAAATTAAGTAGCCAACCAATAAAGAGAACCTTTTTCAAAAACCAAAGTCTCACATCGGAATTACACACATGTATATATAAATAACAAACTATAGGACTCTGCATTATTCACCATAATATTCTTAGTCCTTTTCTTATATTCTTCATTCCAAATTTCTTGCCAAATATGGAGTGGAGTAGAGGACACACTATAGGCCATGGATCCTCAGCTACCGTATCTATAGCCACCCGCCGTGAGGGCTGCCGTGTATTCGCCGCGAAGTCATCGGAGCTATGCAATTCAGAATCTTTACAAAGAGAACAGAGGATTTTATCTTCTCTATGCTCTCCTTATGTGGTTAATTTCAAAGGGAGTGACATAACCATGGAGAACAACAAGCTCTACTACAATCTCTTCATGGAGTACATGCCATTCGGAACCCTTTCCTCGGAAATTAACCGGCACGGCGGCCGGCTCGATGAGGCAAAAATTAAGACCTACACAAGGCAAATTGTGCAGGGGCTAGAGTATATACACTCTAAAGGGTTGGTACATTGTGACATAAAATGTTCCAACATCTTAATTGGCACCGAAGGCGCCAAAATTGGTGACTTGGGATGCGCCAAGAGTGTCGTGGATCCGCGAATCAGCGGCACTCCGATGTTGATGGCGCCGGAAGCGGTGCGGGGAGAGGATCAAGGGTGTGCTAGTGATATTTGGTCACTTGGGTGCACCATAATTGAAATGGCTAAAGGTGAAGCAGCGTGGCCTAATTTGTTGGACCCATTTTGTGTTCTTTATCACATTGCATATTCCGGTGAAGTTCCTGAGATTCCATGGTTTCTATCTGAAGAAGGTAAGGATTTCTTGGGGAAGTGTCTAAGGTGGAATCCAGAAGAGAGGTGTACCGCTACTCAACTTCTTAATCATCCTTTTCTCAATTCCAAGGTGGAATCAAATTCAACATCGCCAACAAGTATTCTTGAGCATGGGTTTTGGAGCTGTGTGGAAGAAGGTTCTCACACAACAAGAACAACAAGCCTTGGGGATTTGCCACCTGACAGGGTTAGAATGTTGGGTTTGTGTTCAGAGGAATCATGTTGGGCATCATGGAATGATGATGGGAACTGGATCACAATTAGAGGGAATGAGTGTGACTCATGGGGTGAAGGGGTTTTTCGTAATTTTGGGTCAGAGACAGCTTCTAGTAGTAATGGTGGTTTGGATCTGAAGGAGTTGGTGGAAAGCAATGTGAGTGGTAGAATTTGGAGTAAACAATAATAATATCATTTGTAGCCATGGTAGTGTTGTAGTTAGAAATGTAAATTCCGTTAGATTTATTATGAATGAATTTTTTTTTTTTAATGTGCATCACACTTAATTTGTGTTTGTTTCTATGGACATAATAGAATAGCACACTAAAATAGAGATAATAGAATAAAAACACTAAAAATTATTTTTTTTGTATATTGTGTTTGAATATAATGTACAAAACATTAATGTAATGTCCTATATTATATTTGGATATATATAAACAAAATTAAAATATTATGCATGACTTAAATAATCATATGATTCTAAATTTTTTTGTCTCGTATAAACTAATTTAACAAAAAAGAAGAGTATGTAAAAGTACAAGAGATTACAAGAAGAATTGGTCTATGAATCAACAAGTTAAAAATGGTACTAAAATAATAAAATTAAGAATAAATAAAATAATAAACAAAATAATATAACTAGAAGAGTGAATTAAACTTCTATTGAATAAATCTGCAAGAATTGTCAAGTCAAGTAAGAAATTCTGCTAGAAAAAAGAGTACTTGAGAAAAAAAGGGAAAAAAAAAGAACGCAGAAATAGAGAATTGAAAGGACATGGAGAAGAGAGCACCTTTCTATGAACAATGTTGTATAAAAAAAGTTCAAATTAGAAAAAATAAAAAGAGATAATAGTAGAATAACAAAAAATATCTATAAACAAAAAAAAAATCATAAAAAAATCCGTAACTATCTTTTCAAATTTCTTATCTATTATTGTCTTTCGTTTAAAAGTATATACAAAAATAAAAAAAAATTATCCTGAAATTACAGTGGATCAATTTAGATCATTTGAATTTTTAGTAATAGTTTTTATATATTAATAGTTTTATTTAGATAAAATAAAAAATTATTATCTTTAGAGTAAATTCTAAGAGAAGTAATTTTCTCAAAACTTATTTTCATATTTATTTAAAAAAAAAAAATTATCCTCCACAAATCACTCTACGTTATAATCAATTTGTAGTTGATCAACTCTACAAATGAATTTAGAAACGAGTAATGCTAGGAGACCAGCAACATTTGTGATTGGTAACCATCAATTAGCCATCAATGATGATTTGATGATATGAGATTGGTGTGAAATTTCATCCAATGGCTTACATTTTTCTACTGGTTATATGCTGGCCAAAATACAATAAAATTGCTGGCCCCTAGACTTTTCCTTTGGAAACAATTTGGACATAAAGTTTGATAGATGATGTTCTGGCCCTATTCAACCATAGACCAAACAACATTTGTTGGTAGCCCTTTAAAAATGGAACACTTTTTTACCTCTTTGGTGAAGAAGAAAAAGAAATTGAATGGGGAATGGCAGGTCCCAGTTGGTTGCCTTGGTTTTAATCCCTTTCCTAAGTGCCCAAAATTTGTTCTCTATTATTTGCTTTAGTTGTTGATTCCTATGGTCTATGGACAATGAAGCATAGGGAACCAAGGTGGCCACCATTTAGAGCAATGTGTTTCTCTGTCTTTTGTTGTTGCCATTTCCTTTGTCTTTTTCTTCTTACCCTCTTTTTTAAACCTATTTTGATAGATTAAGTGATTTCCATCTCTTGGCAACAAAATCATACAATCAAAAACAGGTAACATTTTTTACAATTGCAGGCGTTCAAACATTTAATGTAAAATAGAAAATGCAACAACTACAATGTTAGGTGTATGTGTGCATATGGATCCATAAAAGAGCAAGACAAGTTGTGAGAAGCAGTGGACTTGGCAGGGTTTTGGTCAACCGCCACCATCTTATATGAAAATTTCAGACTCAATCCAACCATAATTCACATTTTGAATCTTCTAGAGCTTCAATTCAAGAGAACTCTGATCTGGTCAACAAGGTATTCAACTTCATTCCCTTGCACTGTTGTAATGATATGATGTCCGATTCTCGAAGCATCTTTACTATACTACTGGCCATAATAAAAAATTAATTATTTTTCCAATACTGTTATTAATTAGCTTCTACTTATAGAAAGGTTGCAATACTATACAAAAGCGTGAAAAAAGTGCATGGAATGAGATGAAAGTATGTTTGACCATTGATATTGTTAAAAAATGTGAAGTAGTTCATTTATCAATAATTATTCTTTTCGTGTAATACTATTATTATTTTTTCACCATCCGATACATGTTTCTTTTAAGTATATTTTATATTCTATATAGGCATGATTGTGGTTGATCCTTCTCAATCGCAAGTGCTTATACTGCTAATTCATAATCCATAATACTTAGCTTATTATTACATGAACTTCTAATTTAATAAGCTGTATTTAATTATACAATTTTAATTTTATTTTTTGATTGACAGTATTCCTGAAACGGATGGATGTTGACAAAGAAATGGAATCAATCAACGTAAGCTCCAAATACACTTGTGGTCAATTTGCAAGTATAATTATAGGATTCGAATGATATATATTGGAATATAGGTTAAGATTATTATTAAGAGATAAGGATAAGTATTTTTTTCGTTTCTAAGTTTTGGGGTAAAAACTAAATTTGTCTTTGACCTTTTTTTGTTATTAAAATTATCTTCGATCTTTACAAACACTTTAAAATTATCTTTCCCTCTATCAACAAAATTTTTTGGACACATTTACTCCTAAAGTTGTTATTAATTGGGGTTTAATTAAAAAGCTCACCCCAAACCAAAATCATAAAGCGTGTGCTAGGCTTCCAGTGCAGTCATGGCCTCGGAGAGCTCAAGGTCGTCTCAGAGCAGGGGATCTACGCAGAAGAAGGGGCTTCTTTGTGGGTATGGTGAGAGACCGGTGGTGCAAATTTTGGGAACGAAAGACAATCCAGGTCGACGATTTTGGGGCTGCGTCTACTATGAGGTGCGTTTATGTATTTTTGCTTTCAGCTGATGTTAACATTTTGTTTCTAGGCACTGACTATGGTGGGATCCTATAGGTTAAAGAAGAGTGTCAGTTTTTTCGTTGGGAAGACCCAGAAGCTGAAACCGAAGATCCGCAGGTTGCAAGGTTGAAGAGGAAAGTTGTAGCCCTGAAAACAAACGTGAAGGCATCTAAGTGGAAGTTGAAGGTTGCTGCAATGTTGGGCATGGTTGGGTGGGTTGGTTGTTTATTTTTCTGGCTGCAGGTTTCGTTGAATCACAAGCAGGATTTACCTTATTTGCTGCCTCTGAAAATAGGTTGATGAAAGTAGGGTAGAAAATAGGGCAATTTTCAGTTAGGATGTACTTAGGCTTTGAAATCTACTTTATGTAATTAAAATCTGCTGCTGTGGTTGGATAGAATTTGTGTTAATGAAATTAGTTTTTGTAGGTTAGTCTATGTGTATGTAAGTGATGGTGTGTGTCTGTAATTTCACAAAAAATTGGTAATGAAACTGGATCTGGTTGCCTGAAATTATGACTGAAGAATTGTGTCAACATAAATGGTAAACTATGACCTGGTTTAATAATGCATAATATGCAGTATGCAATACTTGCTCAACATCAAAATGAAACCAGAAGCAGATACATTAAAACACAACTATGTGACCTGATTCATTAACAAGCATATGTCCTATTGTTTTCTTAGATGACAGTTGAACCTAGAACAAACCAAGAGTAACTTTCTTTACTTTTACACAACATTAAACATAAACAGTATGTAATAAGTTGCAACCAAAATGAAATCTCACAAACATATAGTATAATCAACTTAACTCTACATTAAGAAGCTAACAACTTAATTAGAATCTAAAAATTCTTAAAGTTTTTTTCAAGTTCTTGGAGGCAATTTTGTCATCAGCCTCAACTTTCTTGGAGAAATATGTAGTGCAATATTGTGACTGAAGGAGACTTTGTTCATAACTGGTTGGCTTGAGCTGGATGTACCCTTCTTCTTGGCAGCTAGTGGTGGTTGTGTTGAGCTTCTGATGGGCTTCATCTTGGGCCTTTGCTGAGGAATAGCTGCTGATGTTGTGTTGGGCCTAGATGTATGTGTTGTGGGCTTGGAAATGGGTTAGGATAACTTGGACCTGGTTATGGGTGTTGCGTTAGTGGCTGGTTGGGGTTGTGATGATGATTTTCCTTGCGGATTGGACCTCTTCCTCCCTCTGATAGCAGATTGCACAGCAGGTTTTGAAATTGATCTCTTCCTTCCTCCATTAGTTTTCTTCACAGCAGATTGTTTAGGTGGTTGGGCCTGCAATACAGCAAGAATGAGGCAAATTACATGTAGCAAAAATATTGTAATAAAATCCTAACATACATATGGCAAAATGAACTTACAGGGAGGGGTGGGTTGCTGCATCTTCCTCTCTTGTGACCTGATGCACCACAGTTTGAACACCACTGGATCTGCCCCCTCCTAGACAGGTGAGTTTGGATTCTAGCCTCTGATTCATCAGGTCCTCTCTTCCTCTTCTTTACTGGTCTGTGGCTAGGCTTCCGATAGGGTGGTGACATGACATCATCAAAATTAGTGTGCTCCCACAGATCTGAGCCATTGAGAGGGTTGATTATCGAATCATAGCACTTGACATAGGCATCTCTCTTGTAGTAGTCATCCACATATGAATGCATATCAAGACCTTTGAAGTTGATGCAGCTGATGGTATGTGTGCATGGAATTCCACTTAGCTTCCATTTCTTATAAAAACGCTCACGAAGAGACAAATCAACAGTATATTTGCTTAACCTATTTACAACCTCATATGTCTGGACAGCAGACCAACAAGGCCTCCACTCACCGGCTAACCTACCTCTTCTCTCTATCTTCTTCCTAATTCGAGGTAAAATTATTCTATTGAACTTTTGAATTCTTTTTCTATTAACAGCCCATCTACTCATCAAGTACACCCTAATTTATTCTAGCATAGTAATAATGGACTTTTCCCTAGACTCTAATATTGCACAATTAAAGCTTTCACACATATTGTTTACAAGAGTATCGCATTTGGAATGGAAGTTAAACCTGGACCTGCTCCAAAATCTAGGAGGAATAGAACTGAGATGCCTGTGAGCATCCATATTGACCGTTCGAACCATTGCCATGTCTCTCTCCCAATCCTTCCAGTGTGTAGCCTTTGTACACCTCCACATCAATTGCTTCAAGTGCAGTCCCGAAAACTTTTTTCTAAAGTTGCTGTAGAGATGGCGTATGCAAAACCTGTGATCTACACCTGGGATTACTTCATCAAAAGCGAGCAGTAAACCCTAACAAAGGAGGTAAAATTGTTCATGCATAAGTATGTTATTAGTTAGAATTAATTGAGTCAAAGAATTCAATTTAACACAATTATTATTTACCTTCTGCTGATCAGACATGAAGGTTACTCTGCCAATTGTCTCAAACCCAAAATCATCAATTAGCAGCTTCAGAAACTAAATCCAGGTATCTTTCGTCTCTGACTCAAAAACGGCATAGGCGATAGGGAGCATCCGATCATTAGGGTCCCAATCTATAGCAGTCAACAGCTGCCCTCTTAAGGTGTCTTGAGAAAGCATCCATCTAGCCCAATGAACTTCCTACAATATACAAAACTTTTTTTTGCAAGCCTCTAGGCATACATAAACTCTTTAAAATATGCAGAAGTTGTTCAAGGATGAGTGTTGCTGCTCAATCTCAAAATCAGGGGATCTTTGTACCTTGAGCGTCACTGATGATCCTGGATTAGCACGTAGCAACTCGGAGTAGTAATCAGCAATCCTCTTGTACTGCTTCTTGTACTCTCCTTGTATTTCATCCAACACAGCTTGTCTTGACCTAGCTGCCATTGAGGTTGTAACTGTCAGATTCCACTTCATTTGTGCCTTGTTTCCCAATTCCTTTATCTTAACCTTTGGATTATGTTCCACCTTGTTCTTAAAAGCTCTACTCAGCCATGAAGTATGCATTATCCCAACCATATGCGACTGGCCACAGGTATGCTTAAGGTTCATGGACCGAAGCTGCCAAGTTGCTTCCTCACACATCTTAGCAGCATATAACCAAAAAGGACAACCAGGCTGACAAACAGCCCTCACTCTAACCAAGTCAAGCTTGGCATACCTGAGTCCCCTTCTTTTTTATACTGCATAGGCCGTCACAGTGTCTTTAAATTCCTCTCTTGAAGCAAAAATTGTTCCCACCTCCCACTTGTAACTGGTTATGTCTTTAACATCCTTATGAATTGGATAGCTCCTCGCCTTATAGTTAACTTCCCCCTGTCCATCCTCATCATCTGAATCACCACCAACTTTATACTCAAAATCTGCTTCGTCGCTATTGAAGCCTTCCTCATCACTAAAATCACCATTCATAACTCCTTTGCCTTTATCAACCCTCTCACTATCCTTGGCACTTGTCAATTCTTCAAACCCACGCTCATCATCATATTCCTCTTCACTATCTGTAAAATGAATGTCATCTGTACTATCAACCTCAAGATCAGACGGAATAAACTCCTCATCATCGCTGTCATCATCGCTATTTGTCTCATCCCGTTCATTTTCAGTAGCCACATCTGTTTCTAAGTTATCTCCTTCATTAACTTGTTGCACATCATCATTTTTCACCTGTTGACCTTGTTCACCTTCATAAACCACCAACTGATTACTGAGATTTTCCTTTGTTTGGCCTCCAACATCAATAAACCCAACTTCAGAAAATCCTTCTGCATCCTCAACCACATGCACCACAAACACCTCAACATGACCCCTCAACTTTGCTATTCTACACATCTCAAGTGCATCTTTATCTGTAGCAAATAATTTTAGAGTCTTCTCTAACCATTCTCCTGTTGGATCCTTATACCACAGAGCTGAAATGTTCTCCTTTGTGTACTCAAACTGACATAGCTTTGCATATGCCTCAAATACAGACCAACAGTCACTCTCAATATTTTCAATGAGTGTCTTTTGTCCCCCTATATACTACAACATCCCATTATCATATCCGAATCGACCCCCATAGTAGACAGTCAAAGTAAAGCTTCCCATTTCTTAAAGAGAAAAAAAATTAAATCAAATCCTCGCAGTTTTAGGAAACTAAAAGAATCTATTCAAACATTATTACGTTCAACCTCGACCAAATCCGTAACAAATGCTACATACATACCTGAATAGCGATGACAACGGTGGACTGACCTCCTTCCTCACCATTGCTAACGCCGTCTAAATGCAGTTCCGATACTCCTCAGGTGACGACAAACCACTGCTAGGGTATCATTGAACATGAAACATTAGCTTGCAAGTGTGTAATGTAAATGAGACAGTGAATTCCTTTCGGGGAATGAAAACGAAGCGTTAAAGACTCCAAGGGTAAATGTGTCTGAAAATTTTTGTTGATGGGGAGGGGTGTTAAAGTGTTTATAAAGGTTGAGCATGATTTTAATAACAAAAAAGGTCAGAGACGAATTTGATTTTCACCTCAGACTTTAGGAACAAAAAAAGTACTAATCCTAATAGATGTTTTTAAATATTTTGTTTTATTAAATATAAATTTTAAAATAATTTTTTTTCAATTAATAAATTTATTCTGTATTTATTTTGAGGAACATTTTATCTAAATTATATTATCAGTTGAGCGAGATTGAGTTAATGTTTAAAATAATTCCTAAAATTTGATCTCCGACTTAATTTAGCATTTAAACTTTTAATTGATATTAATTGTACTTTGAAATTTTAACTCATACCTCAATTTGGTCCTTCTATCATTTTACATCACCGAAAAACTGACCTGACAATTTTAATTAACACCTAACACTGTCTAAACATTAACCAATGTCCCGATACATACAAAAAAATGAAACCTTAGCATACAAGAATCCTACCATTACCAACAACTAAAATCAACCAATGTCCCCCGAAGATTCACCAATGAAGTAGAGCGAAAAAAAAGAAAAACAAACCTCAACCAACATTTTGCAAAAAATATAGCATTGTATGTTGAGAATAACAATTTTGTTACTAACTTGTTTTTGAAGAAATGGTGATTCCTGATGAGCGGATATTTTATACGCTTTTTGGGGGTAATTTCAAGTTGTTTTAGTATGTTTTAGTTAGGTTTTAGTATATTTTTATTAGTTTTTAGGCAAAATTTATATTTCTAGACTTTACTATGAGTTTGTGTGTTTTTCTATGATTTCAGGTATTTTCTGGCTGAAATTGAAGAAGCTGAGCAAAAATCTGATTCAGGCTGAAAAAGGACTGCTGATGCTGTTAGATTCTGACCTCCCTGCGCTCGGAATGGATTTTTTGGAGCTATAGGAGTCCAATTGGCACGCTCTCAATTGGGTTGGAAAGTAGACATCCAGGGCTTTCCATCAATATATAATAGTTTATACTTTGCTCGAAGATAAATGACGTAGACTGGCATTTAACGCCAGTTCCATGTTGCATTCTAGCGTTGAACGTCAGAAACATGTTGCAAGTTGGAGTTAAACGCCAGAAATAGGTTACAATCTGACGTTCAACTCCAAAAATAGCCCAGGCACGTGAGAATCTTAAGTCTCAGCCCCAGCACATACCAAGTGGGCCCCAGAAGTGGATTTCTGCACTATCTATCTTAGTTTACTCATTTTCTGTAAACCTAGGTTACTAGTTTAGTATTTAAACAACTTTTAGAGACTTATTTTGTATCTCATGACATTTTAGATCTGAACTTTGTACTCTTTGACGGCATGAGTTTCTAAACTCCATTGTTGGGGGTGAGGAGCTCTGCAGCGTCTCGATGAATTAATGCAATTATTTCTGTTTTCTATTCAAACACGCTTGTTTCTATCTAAGATATTCATTTGCACTTCAATATGAAGAAGGTTATGATCCGTGACACTCATCACCATTCTCAACCTATGAACGCGTGCCTGACAACCACCTCCGTTCTACATTAGATTGAATGAGTATCTCTTGGATTCCTTAATCAGAGTCTTTGTGGTATAAGCTAGAATCCATTGGCAGCATCCTTGAGAATCCAGAAAGTCTAAAACTTGTCTGTGGTATTTCGAGTAGGATTCAGGGATTGGATGACTGTGACGATCTTCAAACTCGCGAGTGTTGGGCGTAGTGACAGACGCAAAAGGATCAATGGATCCTATTCCAGCATGAGTGAGAACCGACAGATGATTAGTCGTGCAGTGACAGCGCACCTGGACCATTTTCACTAAGAGGACGGATTGTAGCCATTGACAACGGTGATCCACCAACACACAGCTTGCCATAGAAGGAACCTTGCGTGCGTGAAGAAGATGACAGTAGGAAAGCAGAGATTCAGAAGACAAAGCATCTCCAAAACTTCAACACATTCTCCATTACTGCGTAACAATTACTAATTTCATGCTCTTTTACTCTTTACAATTGAAACTAAAGAACCCTATTGGTATCCTGACTAAGAATAATAAGATAACCATAGCTTGCTTCAAACCAACAATCTCCGTGGGATCGACCCTTACTCACGTAAGGTATTACTTGGACGACCTAGTGCACTTGCTGGTTAGTTGTACGGAATTACATAGTGTGAGTGTAATTTTCGTGCACCAAGTTTTTGGCGCCGTTGCCGGGGTTTGTTCGAGTTTGAACAACTGACGGTTTATCTTGTTACTTAGATTAGGAAAAATTTGTCTTTTTGGTTTAGAGTCACTAGAATTGCACCTTTTATTATTCCTTTTAAAAAAAATTTTCAAAAATATTATTTTTTTATTAATTGTTAGTCTTTCATTGAGTCTAGTTTCATGTTTTAAGTTTGGTGTCCTTTGTGTTTTTGTCATAAAAAAATAAATAGTTTTTATCTGTTCAATCCTTGCATTTGTTAAATGTGTCTATTTTCTTGGGAATAGTTGTCCCTTTGAGTTTTCCTTTTTAAAATCTTTTTCAAAAATAATTTTTCTTTGATTAAATCTTGTGCCAAACTTTAAGTTTGGTGTTCTCTTGTTAATTTTTCTTTAATTTTTGAAAATTTTAATTTGGTTTTCTAAAAATTTTAAGTTTGGTGTTCTTTCTTTTGTTCTTGGTGTTCTTGTGAGTCTTCAAGGTGTTCTTGAGTCTTCTTTGTGTTTTGATCTTAAAATTTTTAAGTTTGGTGTACCTTGGTGTTTTCCCTCCAAAACTTTCGAAAACAAAGAGCATTGGATTCAAAAATTTTAAGTCTTGTGTCTTTTGTGTGTTTTTCTCTTTCATCATAAAATTCAAAAATCAAAAAATATATTTTCTAACTATTTTTAAGCAATTATTTCGAAATTTCTCATAAAAATTCAGATTTCAATTTCAAAATTTTTCAAAATCTTATCCTTTTAAGAGTTTTAAAAAAAATCACATCTTTTTCAAAAATATCCTAACCACTTTCTCTCTCCTCACTTTTTCGAAAATCTTCATAAAATATTTTCAAATTTTTATTTTTTATTTTTTATTTTTTTATTTTAGTTTTTATTTTATTTTATTTTATTTTATTATTTCGAAAATTATTTTTCTTATATAATAAAATAAATAAAATAAATCCACATCATCTCCCTTTCTCCATCATGGACCTAAGTGGAAATGAACAGTCCAGAAGGACTCTGGGGTCATATGCTAACCCCATTACTGCTTCATATGGGAGTAGTATCTGTATACCCTCCATCGGAGTCAGTAGTTTTGAGTTGAATCCTCAGCTTATTATCATGGTGCAGCAAAGTTGCCAGTATTTCGGTCTTCCACAAGAAGAACCTACAGAGTTTCTGGCACAATTTTTACAAATTACTAACATAGTACATGATAAGGAAGTAGATCAGGATGTCTATAGATTATTACTGTTTCTATTTGCTGTAAAAGACCAAGCTAAGAGGTGGTTAAATAACCAACCTAAGGCTAGCATAAGGACATGGAAACAGTTGTCAAAAAAATTCCTGAATCAATACTTCCCTCCAAAATGGATGACACAGCTAAGACTGAACATCCAAGGCTTTAAACATGGAGATAATGAATCTATTTATGATGCCTGGAAGAGATACAGAGAGATGCTAAGAAAATGCCCCTTTGAAATATTTTCAGAATGGGTGCAGTTAGACATCTTCTATTATGGGCTTACAGAGAAAGCTCATATGTCTTTGGACCACTCAGCTGGTGGATATATACATATGAGAAAGACAATTGAAGAAGCTTAAGAGCTCATTGATACAGTTGTCAGAAATCAGCATCTGTATCTAAGTAGTGAACCTTCCATGAAAGAAGAGGCTAAAACAGTAACTGCTGAACTCAGTCCTGCAGAATAAGTTACTGAATTCAATCAGCAATTAGATTTTCTAACAAAACAGCTAGCTGAATTCAAGGAGATATTGCAAGACACAAGACTGGCTAATATGAATATGGAAGTGCAGTTGAAGCAAACTGAACAGCAGTTATCAAAACAAATAAAAGAAGAATGCCAAGCAGTTCAATTAAGAAGTGGGAAGACATTAAATACCTCACTTCAAGGCAGCAAGAAGCCAAGAAATGAACAAACTGCTACCCAAAATTCCTCTGAGGACAGTAAGAGCCTAGAGAGGAATAATTCTGGCGCTCAAACGCCAGAAGAGGGTGGAGAGCTGGCGTTGAACGCCCAAAGGAAGCTCAGTTCTGGCGTTTAGATGCCAGAAACAAGTAAGGGGTTGGTGTTGAACGCCCAAAGGAAGCTCAGTTCTGGCGTTCAAATGCCAGAAACAAGTAAGGAGTTGGCATCTAACGCCACTCCAGCTTCCACCCCTGGCATTCAAACGCTAGTGGGGGATCAGACACATACAAGTGCTGATAGCAACCCCTCTAAAAAGGCTTCTCAACCCATGTCTATAGACAGTAAACCTGCAGCAACTAAGGTTGAGGAATACAAAGCCAAAATGCCTTATCCTCAGAAACTCCGCCAAGCAGAACATGATAAGCAATTTGCCAGCTTTGCAGACTATCTCAGGACTCTTGAAATAAAGATTCCGTTTGCAGAGGCACTTGAGCAAATACCCTCTTATGCTAAGTTCATGAAAGAGATCTTAAGTCATAAGAAGGATTGGAGAGAAACTGAAAAAGTTTACCTCACTGCAGAATGCAGTGAAGTCATTCTGAAAAGCTTACCAGAAAAGCTTAAAGATCCCAGAAGCTTTATGATACCATGCACATTAGAGGGTACTTGTACCAAGCAAGCTCTATGTGATCTTGGGGCAAGTATCAACCTAATACCTGCATCTACTATCAGAAAGCTTGGTTTGACTGAAGAAGTCAAACCAACCCAGATATGTTTCCAACTTGCTGATGGCTCCATTAAATACCCATCAGGCGTGATTGAAGACATGATTGTCAAGGTTGGGCCATTTACCTTTCCCACTGACTTTGTGGTGCTGGAAATGGAGGAGCACAAGAGTGCAACTCTCATTCTAGGAAGACCTTTCCTAGCAACTGGATGAACCCTCATTGACGTCCAAAAAGGGGAAGTAACTCTGAGAGTCAATGAGGACGAGTTTAAGTTGAATGTTGTCAAAGCTATGCAGCATCCAGACACCCCAAACGACTGCATGAGCATTGATATTATTGACTCTCTGGTAAAAGAGGTCAATATGACTGAGAGTCTCGAATCAAAGCTAGAGGATATCTTTAAAGATGCTCAGCCTGATCTGGAGGAACCAGCGAGAATAATAAAACCTCTGAAAATTCCTCAGGAAGAGGAGAAACCTCCCAAACCCGAGCTCAAACCATTACCACCATCCCTGAAATATGTATTTCTGGGAGAAGGTGATACCTTTCCTGTAATCATAAGTTCTACCTTAGAGCCATAGGAAGAGGAAGCACTAATTCAAGTGCTAAGGACACATAAGACAGCTCTTGGGTGGTCCATCAGTGATCTTAAGGGCATTAGCCCAGCCAGATGCATGCACAAGATCCTATTGGAGGATGACGCTAAGCCAGTGGTTCAACCACAGAGGTGGCTGAATCCAGCCATGAAGGAGGCGGTGCAGAAGAAGGTCACTAAATTACTATAAGCTGGGATTATTTATCCTATTTCTGATAGTCCCTGGGTAAGCTCTGTCCAAGTCGTCCCTAAGAAGGGTGGCATGACAGTGGTTCATAATGAAAAAAATGAACTGGTTCCTACAAGAACAGTTACAGGGTGGCGTATGTATATTGATTACAGAAGGCTCAATACAGCTACCAGAAAGGATCATTTTCCTTTACCATTCATAGACCAGATGCTAGAAAGACTAGCAGATCATGAATACTACTGCTTCCTGGATAGATATTCAGGTTATAATCAAATTACAGTAGATCCCCGGGATCAATAGAAAACAGCATTCACATGTCCATCCGGAGTATTTGCATACAGAAGAATGCCATTTGGTCTGTGCAATGCACCTGCAACCTTTCAAAGGTGCATGCTCTCTATTTTCTCTGATATGGTGGAAAAATTTCTGAAAATCTTCATGGATGACTTTTCAGTATTTTGAGACTCATTCAACTCCTGTCTTGACCATCTAGCACTTGTTCTAAAGAGGTGCCAAGAGACTAACCTGGTTTTAAACTGGGAGAAATATCACTTTATGGTGACTGAAGGAATTGTCCTTGGGCACAAAATTTTGAACAAGGGAATAGAGGTGGATCAAGCTAATGTAAAGATAATTGAAAAATTACCACCACCTGCCAATGTTAAGGCAATTAGAAGCTTTCTGGGACATGCAGGATTCTATAGGAGGTTTATAAAAGATTTTTAAAAAATCGCAAAACCTCTGAGTAATCTGCTAGCTGCTGACACATCATTTATCTTTGATAAGGAGTGTCTGCAGGCGTTTGAGACTCTGAAAGCTAAGCTAGTCACAGCACCAGTCATCTCTGCACCAGACTAGACATTACCATTTGAACTAATGTGTGATGCCAGTGACCATGCCATTGGTGCAGTGTTGGGAGAAAGGCATGACAAGCTTCTGCACGTCATTTATTATGCCAGTCGTGTTTTAAATGACGCACAGAAGAACTACACAACCACAGAAAAAGAGTTACTTGCAGTGGTTTACGCCATTGACAAGTTCAGATCTTATTTAGTAGGATCAAAAGTGATTGTGTACACTGACCATACTGCTCTTAAATATCTACTCATAAAGCATGATTCAAAACCCAGACTCATAAGATGGGTGTTGCTTCTGCAAGAGTTTGATATAGAAATAAGAGACAGAAAAGGGACAGAGAACCAAGTAGCAGATCACCTGTCCCGAATAGAACCAGTAGAAGGGGCGTCCCTCCCTCTTACTGAGATCTCTGAAAACTTTCCGGATGAGCAACTCTTTGCCATCCATGAAGTACCATATTTTGCAGACATTGCAAACTACAAGGCTGTGAAATTCATACCCAAAGAGTATAATAGGCAGTAATAAAAGAAATTGATCACAGATGCAAAGTACTATCTTTGGGATGAACCATATCTCTTCAAGAGATGTGCGGACGGAGTAATCCGTAGATGTGTGCCTAAAGAAGAAGCACAGAAGATCCTATGGCATTGCCATGGATCACAATATGGAGGACATTTTGGAAGTGAACAAACAGCCATAAGAGTCCTCCAATGTGGCTTCTATTGGCCTACTCTCCATAAAGACTCCCGAGAGTTTATACTTAATTGTGACAGTTGCCAAAGATCTGGCAATCTGCCTCACAGTTATACCATGCCTCAACAAGGGATCTTGGAGATTGAGTTGTTTAATGTATGGGGTATTGACTTCATGGGACCTTTCCCACCATCGTACTCAAACACTTATATTCTGGTGGCAGTGGATTATGTATCCAAATGGGTGGAAGCTATTGCAACACCCACTAATGATATTAAGACAGTGCTAAAATTCCTCCAAAAATATATCTTCAGCAGATTTGGTGTCCCTAAAGTACTAATCAGTGATGGGGGCGTTTATTTCTGCAATAAACAGCTTTACTCTGCTATGGTTCGATATGGAGTCAGCCACAGGGTGACAACTCCATATCATCCACAGACAAATGGACAAGCTGAAGTCTCTAATAGAGAACTTAAAAGAATCTTGGAACGGACTGTGATTAACCGTAGAAGGAATTGGGCTAGAAGCTTGGATGACGCTCTGTGGGCATACAGAACATCATTCAAGACTCCTATAGGGACCTCTCCATACCAGCTTGTGTATGAAAAAGCCTGTCACTTGCCAGTGGAACTGGAACATACGGCCTACTGGGCAACCAGATTCCTAAACCTTGATGCCAAATTAGCTGGAGAAAAATGATTGCTCCAGTTAAATGAGCTAGAGGAATTCAGAGTCAATGCTTTCGAAAATGAAAAAATTTACAAAGAGAAAGCAAAAAGATGGCATGATAAGAAGCTGTCATCCAGAGTCTTTGAGCCAGGGCAGAAAGTTCTGCTGTTTAATTCTAGGCTCAGATTATTCCCCGGGAAATTAAAATCCCGGTGGAGAGGACCATATGTGATTACAGGTGTGTCACCATATGGATACGTAGAGCTTCAGGATAATGATTCTAACAAAAAGTTCATTGTTAATGGACAGAGAGTCAAACATTATCGTGAAAGTAATTTTGAGCAAGAATGCTCAAAACTGAGACTTGATTAAAGCTCAGTAATAGTCCAGCTAAAGACAATAAAGAAGTGCTTGCTGGGAGGCAACCCAGCCATTAACAAAGCTTATTTGTTAATTAATTGAATTTTACAGGTTCATATTAATTATCTTCAAGGTAACATGGCAATTGCATGAGTTCACAGAGTTATAAGATTCAGAGGATAAAACAGCAAAAAGAAGCTCACTGGTGCGAAAAAGCCAGTAAAAGCTGTTTTGGGCGTTAAACGCCCAAAAGAAGCATCTACTGGGCGTTTAATGCCAGTAGAGATAGACATCTGGGCATTAAACGCCAGAAAGAAGCAACTTCTGGGCGTTTAACGCTAGATTTAGAGCATCTTGGGCGTCCAGAAAAACGCCCAGTGATAAAGGAGTTTCTGGCATTTAACGCCAGCCAGATGCTACAGCTGGGCGTTAAACGCCCAGGAGAAGCTACAAATGGGTGTTAAACGCCCAAAACATGCAGCGTTTGGGCATTTAACGCCAGGATTGTGGGGAGGAGATAAATTCATTTTCACTTCAAATTTTTTCGGTTTTTCATGTTTCAATTCATGATTTCTTATATAAACATGTTACAAACTATCATCTTTCAACTTCAATTCCAAAAATTTTTAATCCTAAACATGTTTCTTAATTTTTCTTCAAAATCGTTTCAAACCTTTTTCAAAACTCAATTATCTTTTTGAATTCTTTTCAAATCTTTTTAAATTCTTCTCAAATCTTTTTAAACTTATCATATCTTCTTTTCAAAATTCAGAATTATCTTTTTCAAATATCTTTCATAACTTTTCAATTTTAAATTACATCTTTTTCCTATCATACTTATGTTTTACAAATCATATCTTCTATCTTATCTTTTTCAAAATTTTCGAAAATCCACCCCCTTTCCCTTTAAATCCACGTTCGGCCTCCCTCCTCTCCTCCACAATTCGAAGTTCGCTCTCCTTCTATCCCTCTCCTTTCTTTTCTTTTGCTTGAGGACAAGCAAACCTCTAAGTTTGGTGTGTTTATCCGTGATCACTAAACCAATACCCACTAAGATCATGGCTCCTAAGGGAAAACAAACCACTCCAAGAGGCAAGAAAGAGAATATTCCAAAACCTCTTTGGAATCAAAGGAAGTTCTTAACCAAAGAACATTCAGACCATTACTACAAAATAATGGGTCTAAGGTCAGTGATCCCGGAAGTTAAATTCGATCTGAAAAAAGACGAATATCCGAAGATCCAAGAGCAAATTTGAAACAGGAGCTGGGAAATCCTAGCTAATCTTGAAACAAAGGTGGGAAGAAACATGGTTCAGGAATTCTACTCTAATCTGTGACAAACAAACAGGCAGAGAATAGCTGGAACCACCTTCTATGACTATCGGACTTTGGTCAGAGGGAAGATTGTTCACATCCACCCTGACAAAATCAGGGAGATCTTTAAGCTACCTCAGCTGAAAGATTTCCCAAACTCCTTTAATAGGAGAATGATGAGAATAAATAAGGGCTTGGACGAAATTCTAGAGGACATATGTCTCCCTGGAACCAAGTGGACAACCAGCACAAAGGGTGTCCCAAATCAACTCAAGAGAGAAGATCTCAAACCAGTTGTCAGAGGCTGGCTGGACTTCATTGGGCGTTCTATGCTGCCCACTAGCAACCGCTCTGAAGTCACCATCAAAAGAGCAGTAATGATCCATTGCATTATGTTGGGAAAAGAAGTGGAAGTTCATCAGCTGATTTCTTGTGAACTTTACACAATTGCAAACAAGAACTCCAAAGATGCCAAATTGGCTTATCCAAGCTTAATCTCTATGCTATGTAAAGATGCTGGGGTGAAGATGGCAGTAACTGAGTATATCTTAGTTGAGCGACCAATCACCAAAAAATCAATGGAAGGGCAACAAGTGCAGGATGACCCCATCAAGAGGAAAGCACAGAAGTTCCTCCCAGAAATCCCTCAAATTGAATACTGGGAGCGTCTTGAAGCATCTATCACCAAGTTGCAAGAAGCTATGGAGCAACTAAAGGAAGAAAAGAAAAATCAAAGTAGCATGCTTTGCAAACTGCTTAGGGAACAAGAAGAGCAAGGGCGTAAACTGAAGCAACTGAAACGTCAGAAGCTCTCTCTTGAAGGGCCAAGCACCCCACAGATTAAAGGAGCATCCACCTCCCAAAATA